>NC_091127.1:58695390-59019140 GCF_040183065.1 Periplaneta americana | reverse complement strand
GATCACTCTCTCGTTGAAATCCACACATTCCGTAACCATGGATTTTTCAATGGATAGCATTGCTAAGGCCGTTAGACGTTCTTCCTCCATCGTATTTCGAAGGAACGTTTTCACCCGCTTTAATGTATAAAAACATCTTTCTGCTTCCGAGGTAGACATAGATACTGTTGCTACTATATTCTGGCACTTCGGCACTTCACTGAATGACACTACCACGTTATTTTCGATGAGGAATTGCAAAAGATCGACACTGGACACATTTCTGAAGTCATTTCTCATGTAGATCACTTGCAACTCAGATTTCAGTTGTTGTAATTTAAGAAATGGATATGTTTCTATTACAGATTTTTCTCGGGGAAAATTTTGTTATAATTTGGAAAGTGTTTTCGAGTCGAAAAGATTTGCTGCCAGCATGTGATTTGTAACGCAGATGTGAAATTGATTATACCTCTAAAGATCCCCGGGTTTGATGATTATGTTTTTTTATCATGTCCTCGCAGTGCTAGCAGTGCTAATTCAAATTCACCACAAAACTTGAAACAATCGATAATTTTCGATAACACATACCGATTTTTTCTCACCACGTCATTATGTCTTTCAATATTTCTCCTGAACGCAGTGTCGAGTTGTTCCCTGATATCTGTTTTTCCAAGCATTGACAGATCCAATGTTGCATTCTTATGAACCACATATTCGTGTTTTTTTAATTTTTTGAGTCAGATGACTTAAATCACACACTCCTGTTTTAACCCAACTAGCATCACTTTCTTTAGCAAAGAGCAAACACGGGAAACAGAACAATTTGTTTGTGGCTTCACATCCACAGATTCTTTCATAAATTTGAGGCCTGAACACTACGAAATGATTTACCCCTTACATGATCGATCCTGAGAAATTGATAAAAGTGGAAGTGGTCTTCCCAGAGCCTTTATTTCAAGTTTCTTTCCTAATGGAAGAGTTGAAAAGTTGGTTGTCTGGAGAACATTAACACTATTTTCCGCCATTACAAATCACAAGTTTTATTATAGGCCTAGATAAAAACGCACAACGTCCTTACGTAAAACGTATAACGCTATTTTCCACCATTACAAATCACACGTTTTATTATTGCTAGAAACACACTTTCTTACGTAAAACGTATTTACAATAACATTAGTTTCACTATTAGTATCGATAGGTACTTATACAGAAGTTCGCGCCGCGGGAACACAATGTTGTATAACTGCTTCAGTGCTTCGCTAAAAACAACATTTCTTACAAATTCATGAGCTAGTCCTCCCCCACACTCATCCCCTCTAAAGTGTTAACAGAAGAGAAACCTGTTCTATTTAGGCAGCTCTGAAGCAAGCTGGATAGCCCTCTTGCTCTTTAGAGAGAGAAGTGTGACTGACAGATGAGAATAGTGTGAGTGACAGAGAAGGACAGTGTAGGAGCCACAGATCGTTGGCGACAACAGCGTTTTTTCTTAACACACTTTTCCTCTACTTCTACCGTGTTCCCACCGCCGCAGGCTGTTTTAAAAGGTCTAGCTGGTTCACGTCTGAGCATGAACCCTCAGATGCAACTGGCTATAACTCACTTATGCTCTAACGGTCTAACCAAAAGAAGCCGAACATCCAGCAGTTTCTTTCTATAGTTACTCTTAATTATGAAGAGAAAGAGTGGCTTTAAGAGACAGGGGGTTCAGTGAACCTAAAGACGAAAATTGTATGTTTTATTTAACGACGCTCGCAACTGCAGAGGTTATATCAGCGTCGCCGGATGTGCCGGAATTTTGTCCCGCAGGAGTTCTTTTACATGCCAGTAAATCTACTGACATGAGCCTGTCGCATTTAAGCATACTTGAACCGCGCCTGAAATATAGTGATGAATATTGCAATATGGTTTTACGTGGCGTGACGATGAATATAAACAAAATCTCGAGTGTCTTACATGCGAAAATGTTTTGTCAAATCATCGATGGTGCCGAAATAAACTAAAAAAAAATATTTATAACTGCCGTTTTCAACGTCATAATTGTGTGAATCAGCATTTTCTATCATGAAAATAGTGAAATCTGAACAAAGAAACAGACTGCTACATTTTGAAGATGATTTACTTGATGGTCTGTCAACCATAAGCCCATGTATAGGGAAACTCTATGCAACCCACCAAGCGCAGACTTCACATTAATTTAAATTGGCGAGTTTTCAAAAACAATAATAATCTTTCATCGAACATCCAACATAGATAGGTTGGGATTTGACACATACCTTTGTTTTTTTCTAATGACTAATGCCACTCAAGTGCTGCTTGTTTTTTTATTACTTAATTAATTTTTATTAGAATATTCGATTTCCTGTTAGCATTGACCTCTCTGTAAAACTGGATGTCCGATATTGCAAAGAAGTTATTACTGCTATTTTTCTCGCGGAACGCGCTTCAACGGCGTTCCGGTTTTCTTGTATTTCCATCATGAAACCGAAATATGTGTGAATAATTATGTTTTTAATATAATTTTTCTTTGAATTCCGCTTAGACCTTGAAAGTCTTAGTTGGACGAAAATGAGTTTAAAAAGTACAAAATTTCCGTGCAGCGAACAGTAATCATCTCCCCGATCGCTATAAAATATTCTACACAGAGTTCCACCACCTTTTCTTCCAGAAGGAAAGCACTGGTGGTTGTTATTATATTATTAATAAAAACAAATAAGTGTGTTCAGTGAGGTGTGTCGGATTAGCCTCTAAGTGTAACACACATTAACGAAAGCGATTTACCTCATTCTCTTCGTTGTAGAAAACAGTGATAGATTTTAAATAATAATGAATTATCTATTTTAAATGTCACTAATTTTGTTGCAATGTACAACTGTGTAGGCTACAACCTGTTCGGTTGCCACTGTAACAATGTTTGTATTAAGAAAATATTCTTTCGACATCATACGATGTTAGTGCTGCGAATTTTAAAAAGTTTATATTTATTATAGGCCTAATGTTGTTGTATACTATCTTGTGCGTGTTCACTATTTAATTCATATTGCAATTCAAGTGTTTCGGATATGCAGGATTTTTTTTCAAGAATACTCTTTAGTTTTAGTTTAACCCTTTTTATTGTTATCAACAGCTGGTCGTTAGAATTAGAAATTCTTTCATAACACGAGGATGAGTATTGTGTACACATGGTTGTTGGAATCGACAATTTTCTAGCTAGACGAACACTTTTCAATCAAATGTTTACAGTGTGGATTTTCAAATGTATGGAGTGGAATATTCTCACGTATCAACATCAGATACAAATCATAACAAAAGGTGGACTGATCCTAAATCGATTTACTAAACAATTTCAGATGTTCGTTGTCTCTTTTACAGTCACAATGTAAATCACGACGTTTTTAACTTTTACATGTCCTACTCAGTGGCGGCTCGTGAACTTGTGGATTTTTTTTTAACTGTGCTATCAGAAATTACGTGGTGAGGTGTTTCAGTCCCCATCACGCGAAAGATAAATCAAATAATTCATATCTTTCAATCATCACACAACACAGTTTAAAGGTCTTCCCCCCCCCCCTCCCTTATGCTAATACTTTGTAAGTTGCCCATATTTAAACGTTAATCCAGAAAATCTGTGAAACTAAACAAACATTCAAAGTAAACTGACCTCACTAATGATTAGGATTTTAAACAACATTTTCAACAATTAGATTAGAAATTCTGAATTTAATTCTTGCAACAAACTAAAGGGGTTATTCCAACAAGCTTTAACGTATAACTGTAACTCATCTCAGGCATCACGATGCCTGCATGCCCGCTATGAGACACGTGATTTCTAAACTTCACAGGTGCACTGAGAATTATCACGTGACAAAGAACACACATTATTAAAGGAAGTAACTATTCTTCCGTAAGGAAGTCTAGCGTTTGAAGTTTTTCCCTAACATGTACATCAGTTTGTAGATATACCCTTCTGAGTTCTTTAATAAAGTCAGGTAAAGGTTTTGTTTTGTTTTTCAACATATAATAAATAAATCCCATGGCAAGCCACAATATACTAAAATAAAGAGAAGTCTGTGGTACGTCCAGGTCAATAACGATCCGCAGATTTGTGTTCGGGTTCGTTGCCTTATGCACATTATTTAGCTGTTGCTGAACCCATAGCCAAATACCCCTTGTAAGATCTGAACATCTTGTTAGTCTGTGGCTAATTGTATCAATAGTCCCACATTTATTACACTGTGGAGTTGGGACAATGTGGTATATGTATTTTCTCTCTTCCGTCATAATTATCCCATTAATTAGCGCATATGTCTCCCATTTCCAACTTGATGGTATATGTGGTATTTTAAAATATGACCAAATCTTCTTCCAGTTCTTATTAGGAAATTTACATTGTACACTCGGTAAACACCTCACTTGGTCTTGGAAGTAGCTGTAGATCAGTTTAGTTGTTATTTGTTCTGCTGCAATATTTGTGGCTTCCAAAAATTTGTTGGCGTCAGTGGTAAGTTTTGTCAAAGACTAGTCATACTGGATGCATGCATTGAAGCAACATAGTTCGATATGCGCACTAGAGTGTCTATATTGTGATCAGTGCATATTATCTCTTTTATAAATAGAGCATCACATTTACTTTTTACATTAATTAACTGTAAACCTCCTTCCTTGGTCGACCTTGGGGTCGTGCGATACGAAATACGAAACCTTTCCACAAATAGAATCCTAAAATCTTTTCAATTTGTTGAGCTGTATGAATGGGTATCGAAAGAACTTGGGCAAGGTACCATATTTTTGATAAAATAAACGTGTTTATATGCCACACTTTTTGAATTACATTCAAATTTCGACTGAGGTGTCCTTGGATTCCATATCTGATTTTATTAACAATATCTTTCCAATTTGTCTCAATAACATCCATGATATTGGGTGTAAATATTATCCCTAAAATTTTCATTTTATTCACATTAGTAAATCGAGATGATATCGTTTGTCCTCTTGGAGTTAGGGCCATGAACGTACTTTTCGTAAAATTAATGACAGAGTTTGACGCATTCCCGAATACTTGTAGAACGTCTTGAATATGAGTAGGATCGGTTGTTCCTTTGCATAAAATAATCACATCGTCGGCATAGGCATAAACCGGGGGTACAGTCACCATCTGTCTGTTATTGCATAAGGAAAGGGTCAGCATCCTCAGCAGTGGTTTTAATGCACATGTAAATAATATCATTGACATTGGACAGCCCTGACGAACGGATCTTTGTATGGCGATTGGTTTAGTAAAATACCCGTTTATTTGTACACGTGAATATGCATTCTGATATAATTGTTTGAAGGTATTGATAAGTTTTATAGGGATATTCAATTTATGTAACACTGCAAACAAATAGGAATGATTGATATTATCAAAGGCTTGCTCAAGATCTATGTTCAGTAACCCAGCAATATCATTATCTCCTTTTTTCAATAACAAATCCCTAATAGTAGAGAGAATATTGGTGATCTTTCTTCCTGACACTGCGCACGTTTGCCCTATATCTATAATTTGAGGAAGCAGAGTTTTTAATCTATTTGCCAAAATCTTCATTAGAATTTTATAGTCGGTATTTAGTAGTGTAATCGGTCTATAGTCTTTAATCATTCCGGTACATTGCTTTTTTGGAATAAGAATTACAATGCCCTCCGTAAAACTCGTACAGTCTACTTGACACTTAAATACTTCATTAAACACTTGTAGGAGTTGCTCTTTTACGAAGTCCCAATAAGCCTTATAAAAAGTATAGGTAATTCCATCTGGACCTGGAGCTGATTTGAAACTTGCAGAAATTATCGCTCTTCTAATTTCCTCTTCAGTAATGGGTTGTTCTAATAATTGTTGATCATCAAGTGAAATGGCTCGTTGCAAATATTGAAGTACGTTATGTTGATCTTGCTCAGAGTGTACTCTATGGCGAAATCTTGCTTGAAAATATTTGAAAGCTTCTTCCAATATTAAGGGGGTACCTGTGATATTTTGGTTATCTGGTGTTTTTAACTGATGAATAAACTTTGTTTGACCTTTATTTTTTTTTTTTCTGTAGCAATATGAAAAAGCGCGGCTTTTTCTTCAGCAATGGTAGAACTATTTGTGCTTCGTGTTAAGGAACCTTGCAATACACGCTCTTGAAGTAAGTTGAGTCTCCTCTTAGCAGCTTGCATGTGTTTAAAAACATCTTTACCGTCACATTGTTGTTGATAGATGTTCTGCAGGAGTTCATAATGATAGCGCAGCTTGTTACGTGCAGTACGCGCCCTTTGTATGCCTTGGGATTTAAAAAACTGCTGAATAGCTGGTTTAACAATGTAGGTCCATTTATGAAGAATGTTGGATGAAGACAGTCTCACTCTATCAGTCACTGCCTCCCAAAAAAATTTAAAATCTTCGGTAATTTTGTCATCACGTAATAACTGAGAGTTCAGTTTCCAATAACTTTTCCCGATCTGTGGTACATGATGAAGTTTTTCCACTTTCAACATTACGCAATCATGGTCAGTAAAGGAAACTGGCATCGTACTGACCGTTTTAAGTTTATCTGTTGAAGCTGCGTTCATGTAAATTCTGTCGATACGAGAAGCTGCATTCAGGTGATGATACGTAAACCGAATGTTGTTGCCATGCAGTTTTTCCCACACATCATATAAACCGAGTTGAAGGATCATGCGGTCTAAGGCTATCGATGGATTATATTCTCCAGTTTGGTCTTTTGCATGGAGCACACAATTAAAATCTCCACCAAAAAATAGATGATCAAAATTATGTCTTACATAATAAGGTAATTCATGTGTAATAAAGTGTTCTCTTTCTGCTCTTTTATTCGAACCAGACGGGAGGTAAACATTTACATATAGCGTATTATCATTTGTTAGCAGCGTCGTTATTCTGCCGCTTGGATGGATTTCGAATTGTTTAATTTCAATACTGGAACGATACACAATGGCAGTACCTCTTTGATTTTCCCCAGGGTTGCATATCGCATGAAACCGTGGACCCAGAAAATGCATATTATCTACATTTATTTCTTGTAACAAAAAAATATCGATATCACTGTCATTAATAAATCTTGTTAATTGCTGTTGCTTAGATCTACTGCGAAGAAGATTAACATTGAGAGTTGCCACTACATTTAAAGGGAGTGCCATCAAAAATAAAATGCACAGGCAAAGGTGCATTTTATAATAATACAACTAATTATGATATTATTACCCTTCGACTTTGGAAGTTACGGTTTGTTTCTTTTTAGCAAGACGAGGATCTCTTGAATTAACCTGCCTCTTTAAATACGGTCGAATTATTAAATCAGTCGTTTCACTCTCCATCAGCGTATCCGTAAACATTGCATCATAAGAATCATCTGTTCCGTGTTCTTGATTCACCGTGAAATAGGAAGGTCATTCACACGATCGACAGGCATACTTTCTTTCGTGTCTTGTTGTGAGGGAGTTTGTGTACTGACCTTGACATTGACATCGTGCGTAGAAGGAATATTCTGCGCTGAAGCGGTGTTAGGATGTGGGGGAGTGCCATCCTCGGGTATCTTGTCTGACGTTGTCTCTGTTGTTATGGTTGAACTGTTAACTGATAAATCCATAACTTCAGATACGTCTTCTTTGTTTACTGATGACTAGACATCGGATTTTTAGGCACTAAAAATTGCAGTTTTAGGCGCCTAAAATAAGCTCAAAATTTGTAAAATTAGGCTCTATTTTAATGAAAATAGGCATTTTAGGCACATCAAGGTATCATACTTATTTCTTTCACTGAAATTTTTAGTTTTACACTGAAATACGCACAAAAAAGTATGTTTCAACATTAAAAAAGAATACTATATTATATTTATAAACAGAGCTGCACAAATTTAATATATTGAAACTAATGAAATAATGATTATTGATATCAAGATTACTCATTTTAAGTTATTGAAATTCAGTTCCATGCTCAGACTTTATTATAATTATCTGCACAGTACACCACCAGAATTTTTTCTAAATTCTCCACAGTTAACCTTTGCCTTTTGTCACTGAGAATCATTTTGAAAGCAGAAAAACTTCTTTCAACCGAAACTGATGTGAGAGGCGCAAATTTTAAATTAGGTACAATAGAAACATCAATACTTACTGGAACATTTACACTTTCCCCCGATATCACTCTTGATACTTTTTCCAACAATGAAAATCCTACATTCTTATTTAATACGTTGTCCCACTTATTTTTAACTTTTTTCCCAGTTTCGCCCAAAGCAGAATGTATGTTCACTTGAGCTTCCTTTACTATTGCTATTTGGCTACAAAGAGATTGTTTTTCACGTTCTAATTGTTCAATGCTTGCAGGTATGAAAGAAAAGTTTGATGTTGTGTAGGCAATATCGTTTTTCACTCGTGAGTCATTCAGACAATCTTTCACTGCTTTCACACACGCTGCACTATCAGTTTCAAGTAATTTATCAATAACTGTGACCACTTCTTTAAAATACTTAGAATAATACACCACTGACTGAATCCAGGTTCCCCATCGTGTAGGCTAACAACCGGCTGAGGTGGGAGTGGGATATCTGGAAAGTTCTCTCTGAATATTGAAATCCTGGATGGGGCTTTACAAAAACATTTTTTTGTGTTAGAAATAAACGAATTGACAAGAGGAAATTCATTCCGGATTGTTTCAGAAACGCTGTGAAGGCCATGTGCTAGACAGGTTACATGCGTGAGATTAGGATAAAATGTTTTAAGAAGTGGAGCTGCAGCAACCATGTATGAGGCAGCATCAGTACAAAACAAGAGAACTTTAGAATCGTCTATATTACCTGAGTATAAAGACTGTAGGCCTTTATTTACAAAATAAGCAATGGCTTGGCTATTCACTTTCGAAAGTTCCTTAACACATACGAGGTGTGGAATCGAAGGTCCATCAGGACTAAGTTTTCCTACTACCATATTTGCTATATACCTATTCATAGGATCTGAGGTTTCATCCACAGAGACCCATATGTAAGAATCACCTATATCCTCCCGAATGGAAGCTAAAGTTTCATTGTATATTCTGTCTAAGTAATTTTTTCTTAGGGTCGACTCAGATGGGATATTTTGTTTGCAGTATTTTTGTAAAAACTGTCTTAAAACCGGATTTTCAATTGCATTCCAGGGAATGTTAGCAGCAACAAACGCTCTGGTTAAATCAGCATAGAAATTGCTGCTGAGATTGGATGAAGTAGGCTGTGTTAGTAAAGTTTGTTGCAGTTGATTTTTCTGCTGAGCTTTAGCCTTATGAGCCGCTCCTTGCACATGCTGCTTTAGGTGGCACTTCTTTTCTTGCGAAATCTAAAAATGTAAAGTAAACTGAATTAAAATAAAATCCTAATTGTTGTTTTGCCGTATTTCTATCACAAAGTTAGTGGGTTCGAACAATCAAAATTTTAATGACCTGCAAATACTTTAACTATCGGAATTTAAAAGGTTAAAGTGTAGTGGTCTTAAAAAGAATTATACCTCAGGATAGCTCAGTCAATGTATAAATATTATAGGCCTACTCATTAAAATTAATAGAATTTATATATTTCAACTATTGTTACATACCTGTTTGCTACAAATCTTACAGAATATTATTTTTCCATCATAAGTGAATTCTGAATATTCTGTTAGCCATTGCCGGATCAATGTAGATTTTGCACTTATATTTTTCGGCATTATCGCGTTAAACTTCACAGGCAAACGTCCTACCGCTCAAAACTTCTCAACACAAATAAGGTGAGGGAAAGAGCAACTGTTAACGAGCATTCAAATAAACCGTTGTTATTGAGATTCAATTGGACAAAAATACAAAGTTCCACTTATTGTTGCATTTCCTGGTAGTGTTAACACTAGGAGGGCCATTCTTTTAAATATTTTGTAACGGTTTACCCTACTAATTCGCAGTTTTACGACTTTTCATAAATATTTCAAAAACACTCTTTCTCCAAAAATTGTGATTGTATGAAACTCTGAAGGGCAGTACAGCTAATCGGTTTCAGACCGAAAACAGTCATTTTTATAGAGTAGTATGTCTCTGAATCGGTAGCAGCACATGTTGTGATTGTTGCCTGCTTCAAAACTAAGGTTGGTTCTTTGTCGGCATTTATTCCTCCAAACATGTTAAATTCGGTGAAATCTATTGCGAGTGTCGTGAGATTCAAAACATTTTGTTTCCTTTATCAATGGTTTCATGGCCGGTGTGAAGCAAACTTTCCACTTTTTAAATGCCTTAAATTTCGCAGTGAATGCATGTATAAATTATAAAAAGTAAGAGTAAAATGCGAAACTTTACAGTGAGTTAGGCATTTTTAGGCGAATATTAACAAATTAGGCTCTAATAACCGTTTTAGGGCATTTTAGGGCGCTATAAAACTCTTTGAATACCTTTCAATTTCCATGAAACACAAATATTAATAATTATTTTTACTTTTCTCCTAAGGAAACAAAATAGGCATTTGCCCTAGAATCCGATGTCTGCTGATGACGTCGAAGCGGTATCTTTAGTTTCCGTCGTATTGCTGGATATATTATTTTTGCTAACATCCACTTCCAGTTGTTGAGAAATATTATGCTCTCTTTCTGCAGGGTCGTGGTTATTTACATCCATCTGAAGCACAGATCGTCTCGCCGGCAGCGTCCCAGCTACCAACTTAGACCAAGCAGGTTGATCACTTTTATTACGAGAAATCATATTCGCCAGGTCTTTTTTGTTAGGACAATTATTTCGCAAATGGCCAGTTTGATGACAGTATGAACAAGTAGTAGGTTGATTTTCATAACTTACTAAGGCTTTAAGTCCACAAACATCAATATATGAAGGGACATGCGTTTTCAGACCCATTTTAACTGTGCCCACTCCATTCTTAATCTTATATCTAAAAGCCTGTCCCCATGAATCATCAGTAGCTGAATAAACCGTGCCGTATTTTTCAAGAACAGTACTTATATTAGTATTAGAAAGTTCCGGAGGAAGGTTATAAATGACAGATTTAATGCCGGGTCCTGCTTTCTCTATTTTCACTTTGGTTCTCTGTCCATTAGAAAATGTGAACGACAACTCACCTTTGGTTCTTTGTAATATTTCTTCAACAATGTTAGTGGAAGTACATTTAATGAAGACTTGCCGTGTCACTCCATTCAGTTGAATCATCTCTAGTTGTTCTTCCATTAGTCGGAGATCTTCATAAATCCATTCATGAAGTAAATATGGTTCTGGTCGAGGAATATCTTGCTCGGTGAAGGATATCACAAGCGTTTGTTTCCTTTCTATCATCATAATTCTTATCAAATAAATATCAGGAGACTTAGTCAAACGTATATAGACGCAAACTTGTGCAGGAACACTTAACAAAAATAATCACAGTTTATAACTCTCACAAATGTCACTGAAATCTAATATGTCACTTATGAAACTGAAACACTCACTACTCAGACAGTAAATCGCGTGCGTACTCTACCAAAGCTTGCTCGCAACTGTAAGGATTGGGAGAGTTGTAGTAGATTTCGGTACATACAAATTTCACTTCTTGATACCATTACTAATAAGTATAGGACAAAAATAAATGCACTACATATCGAAAAACCAAAACTTCCTGACTTAGTTGGAAGATGTCTGTGGGACCATTTGCTAATCCCTAAGAAAAACTAATAACATCGATTTCAGTCTGAATTTCAGATAGCAGACACTCAACTTACAATCTACAAGTTCATTCTGAATTGTCTTAGAATAACCTTAAACAGTGGCATGTTCCGAATGATTTTTGAGAGGCTCGTTTAGATTACTCACGAACTGCAGCAACCCACGAAACACATCAGGGTTCTTCGAATCGTTTTTTCATCATGTCCCCTAAGGGGAAGTTCATATTGGCCACAAAATTTGATACAATCAATATTTTTTAAAAAATAATTTCACGATTTTTTTCTCACTTCTTGATTATGTTTGAGAATGTTTGTTCTGTTCGTTTCACTTAATTGCACAGCAGTATGAGTTGCGTAACATAGCCAATGAAACAACATTTTTCAGGTGAGACTGCGAAGATTCGTGCATTTTGCTTTTTAGGGGCAAATGTCCTAAATCTGTCACACCACTCCTAGTCCATGCAGCATCACCACCGAAGAGGAAGCAAGGAAAAACAAAATACAGATTTTTTTTTGTTCACATCCACGTAACCACAAATGCTTAGCGTAAATTTCATTGTTATACTTCCTTACATATATGCACTATTTCGGCTGGATGAAGCGTAAGTAAGATTTAAGTCGGGTAACGGACGACCCTTTAATTTCACTTCATTATATCAATATTCTCCGCAAGGGAAAGTTGAGAAAAATAAAATTAATATTCTGTAATTCACACACACTCATGCTTGCAAATTTGCATTGGTTAAGTTACGGTATTAAGACGTCACACCAAAGCAACACTCAGATATACTGATGGTCAACAATTTTCTAAAACTGGAAAAGAAGTCTCTTTCGTATTTTACGTGCTATATGAAAAGGATTCTATTCGTGCAATCATTTTGAGTTAAGGCAAATATTAGGTTCTGCTGGAGGCTGGAAATATACGTAATAATAAGGCAAAATAGAATATTAATTTCGTTATATTAACTCGATAAGATTCTACAACAATAAGTATGTGAAGAGAAAATAAAAATTTTGTCATTAAGTTTCAAGGGAATAGAGAATCCATTTGACGCAGCATTACAATAGCGGTGTGGGAGGAGAGGAAAGATCCCTTGTGGCCTGGCTCTACAAGTCACTGCAGCGAGATATGGGTTTTAAACGGCGGCAGTTTCCCTCTGCTTCCCTTCACCTCTCTGATCCCCTGACCATGCAAGACACACACTCTATGCGCTGACCACCCTGCAGATCCCAAGGACGACTTTGAATGCAGTGTCAATTCCAATACAGTCGACGCACAAAAAGATTATGCATAAGATAATAGTACATATTCCCGGCCAGATGAAAGCTGTAACAATTCTTCTAAAAATTAAAATAAATATTATTTTTATTTTCCTGTCAAAGCAGGGAGTGCTGCAGCTCCGCAGCTCTTATGGACGAGCCGCCCCTGGTCCTACTTAAGGGGACACTCAACTTAAAAATTGGAGAAAAGGTGTCATAGAAATGAAAAATTAAATTTCTACACTAATTTACGTGACAGAACTAAATCAATATGCAGAATTCTTCCCCTATTCATTGAGAAGTCACAGTCAAATGCACAAAGCCAAAAAGTAAAAAATGATAATTAAAAGTGATATTTCAATTAATGATTGATTAAAAATTGAAATGTTTTTTATTTTGAAAAGTATTGGATCTAATGAGCTGAGATTTTGCATGTTACTTTCCATGCGTATAGGCCTATTAAGACTTTTTCTCCAAATTTGAAAAAGATTGGTCAAATAGGAAAAAAGTTCCAAAATATAGTTGAGTGTCCCCTTAAATATTTTATACCATAAAATGAAACACTCATCCCGAGAAATTATTAGTGGCGACCTAATGACAACTGCTGGACACTAATGGTCAATGCTTCAGGGTTTTTGGTCCGTAATTTTTTATGTTTTAGGTAATAGTTTAATTCTGTTAAATTAATAAAGGTAATTTTAGATTACTTTATTTATCCTATCACGATAACCCTTTACTCAGGCACTTTATTTTTATTGTTTTAAGAAAATTTTTTCTTTATTGGTTTTACATTTATACTTTGTAATGGATTTTCTTGTTATTTGTTGGTAATTCGATTTTTTATGAATATAAGATATTACATATATGGCTAGTAGTATAGTAGAGAGAGGCGCAGGGACAGGATGGACAGTGTACCCACCACTAGCAAGAGGTATTGCCCATGCCGGAGCATCAGTTGATTTAGCAATCTTCTCATTACACCTAGCAGGTGTATCCTCAATTCTAGGAGCCGTTAATTTTATTTCTACAACAATTAACATGAAACCAGAACGAATTCCCTTATTCGTATGATCAGTAGCTATTACAGTACTATTATTATTATTATTACCAGTACTTGCTGGGACAATCACTATATTGCTAACTGACCGAAATCTAAATACATCTTTTTTTGATCCAGCAGGAGGAGTGATCCAATTCTACATCAACATTTATTCTGATTTTTTGTTCACCCAGAAGTATACATTTTGATGGGTAGAGATAAATTTATTCTTCTTATAACACTCATTGTCCCGAACTGTCAATATCTCCAGTTCCCAACAGTGCTACAGAGGGTCAAATTCGCATTCTAGACTAGGCTAGGGTCTCCATTCGTCCCTTTTTTTGGCAAAATGTCCCATTGTCCCGAAATATTTTCTGGGGACGTTGAAATGACCCGCGTAATGACGCTTTGACAATATATTTTACGCTGCAAAATGATTTGGTTTGTAGTTTGCAGGTAGTATGTTGTCCATATACAGTGGAAGTCTATCAAGAAATAAACAAATTATTGGATAAATTGCAGTGCAGAATATCTTAAAGGTTTCTTACGTCTGTAGTACTTAATCAACTAAGACAACTAGAAGAAGAGGGGGAAATTACTTTGGAAGAATTTCACGATCATGCTGATGTCTTCTATGACTCCTGCATTGAGTACACTAATGAATGGTGTTTATCATTTCCCACACCATTTAAAGCCTTCGATTATTGGAAAAGGAGCAGAAGTGGAAGAATATTCTGGATTATTGTGCTTTTGTTAAAAGTTTTGTGCCAAGTTCCTCTGTTGATGAAGACGAGCTGTTTGATGAATTTTCATGTGTACAGAGTTATCTAAACAGTAAAATCGAAGACAGTGATAAAATAAAAACTGAAAGTCTTCGTGTTTGTCTACTTCAATAGTAAAAACATAACATTCAGAACATGTTTCAATTGGTAGGATTTTATCTGGCAATTCCTGGGTCAAATGCTGCTGTGGAACGTGTTTTTTCCCTAGTGAACAGTCTATGATCAAAGGATAAAAACTGCAACAGTCAAGGCCTTGCTCATTGTGAAAACACATTTTAATGAAGTATCATGTGTTGACTTTTATGAGAAAATCTCAAAACAAACTGATAAAGTACACAAAACAGAAAAGTATGGCATCTACCTCTGTTGAATAAATGAAAAAGAAGCAGAAGTCATTTGGGGTCACTTCAATGCAGCATACAAAGGTAAATGTGAATATTCAATAAAAGTTTTGTCGATAAAATTTCTGTCCCCCCCCCTTTTTTTTTTTTTTTGCAAATGTCCCAGGTGTTTCCTTAACCATTTTGTAAATGTCCCCTTTTTTTCATAAAAACAAACCGGACTCCATGCCAGCTTTCGTAAGTAAAAATTAGAGACACAAGATTACTAACAATTTTATTGCACTAATTATTTCCACCTACCAATCCACATATTCAATAGTAGTACTTTTATAACAGTAAAAAAAATACTACAAAACAAGTTGAAAAATAGTATAAATTTGTGATAAAAGAAATGATAACTCGTTGGAAACTAGGAACCCATCATTTTGATGTAATTAATAACGTAACCAGAGCTACGTAATCCAAATTAACCTAACCTGCCTACATAAAAAGTTCCAGCCACCCTTCTGGGAAAACACAGAGACGTTTACGTGATTTATCACCAAGCTATCAGGCCTTATCACACTTGAGTTACTTCAGTATTTTACAGGTCTTTGTTGTTGTTCTTGTTGATATCCATATCTATCGCAGAAGTGGTCGTAAATTTTGTTCTTTTCTTTTTACATTTTTCGCCGAACCAATGAATGACGCATCAAGTGGAACAAAGTGGACATAATACTGAATGGCGCAAACTAAAGTCAAAGTGCATAAGATGTGCTCAGAGGACAGATGATTCAGTAAGTACCCTATAGGCCTGTGATCAAATCTCTTGTGAAGCAGCAGTGAACGAGCAAGGAAGCCAGCCTTCGAGACCTGGGTTCGACTTGAGGAGGACCGCAACTGTGGCAGCGACCAGGCGAGTGCGGCGTATCCGGAAGTCTTGAGTTCGAGTGCAGTGGACTGTCTCTGGAAGTCTTGGGTTCGATATACTGTGAACTTGAGTGAATGAGCTAGAAGAACTAGCCAAGGCAAACGAAATGAGAACTGACAGTTTTGTTTTGTAAATAGTGCTTTGTGAACATTAGTTGAAATTAGGAGTACATTGTTGTTCTCAATAATCCAAGTGAATTGTCATTGTCGTCTGTGGAGTGCAATAATGAATACTGTGTTGCTGTGTGGAGTGAAATACCCATTGTTGACGGGAGTGTTTAAATTCAGAAATAGAAAGCCATTATTGTTGTGACAATAAAAGTAACATTATTGTTTTGAATTAAAAGTCACAATATGTTTTTGAGAGACACATATTGTATGTGAAATAAAGCGGACGGATTGAAGTTAACCAATCTGATAGCAGAAATTTTACATATCATACATGATTATTTAAGTTTTTATCTAATCAGAGTTTCCAGATTTTTATGAACATTCCTAACTTGAATGTCACTATCATCTGTGGCTTCTTCAAGTTCATCCAGTCCCCATTCTTATATTGTATGTTTTCTTACAATTTCAGGATCTTGTAATAGCAAACGGACTTCCAGGGGAAAATAATCTTTCTTCTTTACTATTTATGATACTATTTGAGCAAGAACAGGGTCTGAACTGCTAAGGAGAAAATTGAACACGTCCTCGATTGTTGCGTTTCGGGAAAACAATGCATGATTCTCTCTGTATTTTCTGAATGTGTTTGTTTCTTGTTTCCTGCACCTCTTCTGACCAATAGGTTATCTCATTTTTCATTAGCCAATCAAATGGCTAATTGGCTGATGACGCGCGAGGAGTCCATGCTCATTGGTCCTTTATTTTCAAATTGATAGTGACATGAGCGTACATTACAAACATAACCGCCTGAAATAAAAACACTACAATGAGTATAAACCAATTGTGTACGTATCATGGCATAATATAAATACGTTGAAAGTGTTTAGGCCTATACCGTGTAGGCCTATATAAAAACTGTACTTACAATTGGCACTGCATTATTTTTCTGTATTTCTTAACAATTCGTCTGCTCTCAGTGTCTGCCGTCCGTTTTCGTCTGCTAGTTTCCAGTCTTGTGTTTATAAAAATTCTAACATTATTCTCATTATAAATTGGAAAAATCATATCAAAGAAATAACCCCCAAACTTAGCTCAGCATGCTTCGCAATTAGGTCTTCACAACAATTTCTAAACAGCAGTACCTTAAAGACAATATATTTTGCTATTTTCATTCCATTATGTCCTACGGAATAATATTTTGGGGAAATTCTGCAGATAGTAAAAATATATTCTTATTACAAAAAAGAGCCATTAGAATAATAGTTGGAGCAAAGGCTAGAGAATCATGTAGATTATTTTAAAAAAAATTAGAGATTCTAACCTTAACAAATCAATACATATACTCTATAATAAATTTTCTCTTATGCAATAAAGAAAATTTTCCAACTAATTCAGCCATACATAGCAGGAAATACCCGCAGAAAGAACGATTTTCATACGCCATCATCAAATTTATCATACTATCAAAGGGGAGTACGCTACATGGCGATAAAAATGTTCAATAGTCTTCCTGAGGACATTAAGAATCATAGCCAAAACCCTGCATTATTTAAGGTAAAACTAAAAAATTACTTAATATCTCACACTTTCTATTCTGTAGATGAATTCTTGACATTTCACAGTAGGCCTACTGTGTAAATAATTTAATACTATTAAATGGTAAACATATTACATTGTGTAAAATATTATTGTTATTAAGGTATTAATTCTGTGTATATTTCATATTTGCATTTTATATGTATTGCATTTATATTTAAACGTAAGAATTGGACATGTTCTTTATTCTATGCTATAAAGCAAATGTATGAATATTATGGAACGAATCTATCTGTCTGTCTGTCTGCCTGTCTGCCTGTCTGCCTGCCTGCCTGCCTGCCTGCCTGCCTGCCTGCCTGCCTGCCTGCCTGCCTGCCTACCTACCTACCTACCTACCTACCTACCTACCTACCTACCTACCTACCTACCTACCTACCTACCTACCTACCTACCTACCTACCTACCTACCTACCTACCTACCTACCTACCTACCTACCTACCTACCTACCTACCTACCTACCTACCTACCTACCTACCTACCTACCTACCTACCTACCTATCTATCTATCTATCTATCTATCTATCTATCTATCTATCTATCTATCTATCTATCTATCTATCTATCTATCTATCTATCTATCTATCTATCTATCGTTTGGAAAAAGGAGCATGTATCGGTAATGAAATGTCAGCCACACGTTCATTTACAATACTCATTATAATTCAATAATGAACTGTCACTGGAGGCCTTTATGATTAACCCACTGAATATGCCATAAGGACAAAATGTCATAAATCGTTAATATAAAGTCAATATAATGAGAATTAGAGTGAAAAAAAACATTACTGGTATCAATCGCTAACCCTCCACCCCTTTTCTATGCGACTGTTAGTATAAGTAGCATGATTATTTTGTCAATTGTAAGTTATGTACGACCCAGTAAAGATTACTAAAGAAAGAAAATAATTTGAAGTTTAACATAGATGAACCTAATCTAATTATTATACAAAGCTGGTATTAATGTAGGCTACTTATGTAGACCTACGTGATTTATTTAAACTTACCTGTAGGCTTTAACTTTTTTTTAATTTTAGTAGCTTATTTTACGACACTTTATCAACATCTTAAGTTATTTAGCGTCTGAATGAGATGAAGGTAATAATGCCGGTGAAATGAGTCCGTGGTCCAGCACCGATAGTTACCCAGCATTTGCTCATATTGGGTTGAGGGAAAGTCCCGGAAAAAAACCCCAACCAGGATTCCCGACCGGGAATCGAACCCGGGCCACCTGGTTCCACGGCCAAACGCGCTAGCCGTTACTCCACAGATGTGGACGGCTTTAACATTCTCGGTCGTTTCGGCTTTAATTTCATTAAAGCTGCTCGAAAATCAGGAACAAAATCGTCATCTTTAAAATAATCAGAACACACTCTGCTTGTATCATGATTGAATTTATCTGTCTTTTGCACACAATTACCCATTTTTTCTAATTCCTAAATCTTTAGGGAAATGGTATTTTTATCGTTGTATTGTATTGTATTTATTAACATTCCATGTTATTCATACATTGCTTACAGCTAGAATATGGAACAAGTCAAAAAACGCAATACTATTATAAAGTCTTAATTTATAGTCACAGTCTAGATGAAATATATACAGACGAGATTTACAATATAGTCTTCTAGCACAACACATAGTTTTAGTATCAATTTCATGAAGTGTTATTGAATGTCATGAATTTACCTACAGAATAGAAGGCGTGAGAGTCCACACATGTGGAATAACGGTCAGCGCGTCTGGCCGCGAAACCAGGTGGCTCGGGTTCGATTCCCGGTCGGGGC
Source organism: Periplaneta americana (assembly GCF_040183065.1). Classification (NCBI taxonomy): domain Eukaryota; kingdom Metazoa; phylum Arthropoda; class Insecta; order Blattodea; family Blattidae; genus Periplaneta; species Periplaneta americana. The sequence goes on along the minus strand of NC_091127.1, from coordinate 58,999,671 downwards.
AAGTTACCTGGTTGAGGCTTTTTCCGGGGTTTTCCCTCAGCCCAATATGAGCAAATGCTGGATAACTTTCGGTGCTGGACCTCGGACTCATTTCACCGGCATTATCACCTCCGTCTCATTCAGACGCTAAATAACCTAAGATGTTGATAAAGCGTCGTAAAATAACCTACTAAAAAAAAGAAGGCGTGAGAAATTAGGTACTTCTTTAATTTGGCCCTAAATAATTTTATGTTTTGAGTTTCATTTTTATATCGATTAAAAAATAAAAATTTTTACTGACATATAACGCACTTCTTTTTGATAGCGCGATAGTCTTGCCGATGGAGTATGAAAGTCATTTTTTGACGTGTATTTATGCTATGAACTGTTGAATTAGTTACAAAGTTTTCACGATTACATACGAGGAATATTATTAATGAAAATATATACTGACAAGCCATGGGTATTATTTGTAGTTTTTTTGAAAATAGTCCTACACGATTCTCTAGATTTGGTACCTACTATTATTCTAATTACTCTTTTTTGTAATAGAAATATACTGTTACTATCTTTGGAATTTCCCCAGAATATTATTCCAAGACTCATTACAGAGTGGAAGTATGCAAAGTATATTGTTTTTAAGGTATTGATATTTACTATCTTTTGCATAGATCTAATAGCAAACCAATAGGAGAATTGTTGCATACCACAACAGCACACCTTTGACCTGGCACAATGCATTCAAAACAACATAAACAAGAAAAAACACGAGATACTGCTTTGAAGCATTTGAGCTTTGGCGCGCTCAGCTATCTTGTGACGTTAGAATCGCTCTACTTTCCCCGTTGATCCCTCGCCAACAAGCTCGATACTAATGCAACATTTGTCTTCTGACAACATCCCAATTGGCAATATGGCAGATTCAATTCCTTTTCTGCTATGAATTAAAATTTTATAAATACTCGGTAGCATTTAAAACTACAAATACAAATTCAAACATAATTCTGCAGTGTCATGTTCATATTTATCGAAAGCATCTACGTTAATCAGAATATCCGCTGGATGTGGGCCGTAGAATAATAATACACCGTGTAATTGATTAATTACCCACCCCCGTGATATCTGAACTCAATGCAGTATTTTAAAAAATGATGATCAGTATTACCGTCATTATGTTAGCCGTTCCCACAGGGTTCAGATTGATCTCTGAGAAGGCCAACTTCTGATCGAAACCTATGTTATATTACTTTTCTCGCGGTATATCTGATGATATCCCCTCCCTTTCTTAACTGTAAATGAGCACAAACGCTACTTAGGTGTAAATTTTTTTGACATTTTGTGTATTCGATTCCCTAACCGTTTCAAATGCATATCATTTTACTTTTTAGGTGTGTTTTCAAATTATATGTAATACCCTTTGTCAAATCTGGCAACCTTTTCATAAGGGAAGCTAAATTTATATATATATATATATATATATATATATATATATATATATATATATTCTTTCCTTTCTTTGACAACACTCTTTTCTACAAAACTTCAACTTGTTTACAACTGTGCATGAGCTATACGATGCAATGTGTGACAAGAATCACTCAGTCGAACAGCTATCTGTTTATGTGTTGAAGAAGTTGAAAAGTGATTACACGTAATATATTCTGCAATCCGTTAAAATTACAATGAGTGCTTTAGTGCGACTCCCAAAATCGGAGAGAAGCAATGTCAAAAGGGGGGGGGGGAATATATATATATATATTTTTTTTTTGTTGTTGAAATATTCCAGTTGGCTAGAAAATAATTAAAATATCATTGATTTCTAGGCCTATACCTTCAACTTTACCTCTGATTGAGGTTCTGGCTAATATGTACATCTATTATCAGGCAATACATCTCACTTGACGGTATGTGTCAGAGAAAGAACAATATTGTTTGTATGCATCTGAAGTCTGATTAGTGTAATATGTAGCTAATCGGCGATGTATGCAATGGAGGGGGGAAAGGAACTGGCCATCCTACCTCATTATCTCCTGGCCAAGTTGCCTCGTGAGTGATGCCTTGTTGGTGTCACTTGTGGGGTCCAGACCTGTCTTCGGACAGTTGACTAACAACAACCTTCAACTTCAGGTGCAGGTAGCCCTTAAAAATTTCTTATGTATATATATGTATGTATGTATGTATGTATGTATGTATGTATGTATGTATGTATGTATGTATGTATGCGTGTGTATGTATGTATGTATATATGTATGTATGTACGTAACGTACAGACTGATTATTTAGTCCTTAACTGTACTGGAAACACAACGCTATACAGCATGCGTGGCAACCGATCGCTCTGACTGCAGGCGACAGACTAATCTGAACATCCCTTGGCATAACTTAATGGACTCGCCTGGCTCAGGCGCACATTGCCGGCGACTGTCAGGACTAAATAATCGTTTTTTTAGTAGGTTATTTTACGACTCTTTATCAACAGCTTAGGTTATTTAGCGTCTGAATGAGATGAACGTGATAATGCCGGTGAAATGAGTCCGGGGTCCAACACCGAAAGTTACCCAGCATTTGCTCATAATGGGTCGAGGGGAAACCCCGGAAAAACCTCAACCAGGTAACTTGTCCCGACCGGGAATCGAACCCGGGCCACCTAGTTTCGCGGCTAGACGCGCTAACCGTTACTCCACATGCGTGGACACTAAATAATCCTAATGTATGTATGTATGTATGTATGTATGTATGTATGTATGTATGTATGTATGTATGTATGTATGTACTGTTATTGCAAGTTATCTTGAACCTTCTGAGCGGGGACAGAGGGGCAGAGGGAAGGAAGCGCGTAACGCGGGTGGAGCCAACCGAGTTGTTTGCGCATGCTCCGCAGCATAATCTCTTGTCAAGAAACATAGAGCTATTTCCTTCACTGCGTACCAGTAGTGTTAACATTGAGCAGCAACCACAGGGTAGTAATTATGGTGAAATCACACCACCGCGGAGAAAAAGTAACGCTGTTATCTATAGCCGAGAAAGAGAAATTATCGCAAATATAATAAAATTAAGCGTTGCGAGGAGGAAAAATTAAACAAATATTTGCTGGAACCTCTTGCTAAGGAATATGAGAGAGCGGCTAAATACTCTGGCAAAAGTATTAGTTCCGTGAAGAGAATTAAAAATAATATTGAATTACAACCGAATGAACCTCACACTACTCCGGGAAAGAATAGGTATGTCATGTTTAGAAATTATTGCCATAATAGTTATGTACAATAGTGTGTGTATTGAGAGTGACATAATGAATTACTGTTGCAAGTTATTATTTTCTTATAGTTCTACTAAACATATTATTTCATTCCAGAATCAGACTTGTGTAAAGTTGAAGTGGACGACTTCGATCAATATGTTATTCGGAATACAATCGAAGAATTCTATCGTGTTCAGAAAGTAGTACCTACGATTAAGAAGATAATTCCGAATGGATGATGCCATTGGCGAAATAATTAATTTTGAAACAAGCGATGATGGCAGCAATGATAGGGATATGGATTGTGTATAACTGTAAATTAATGTAAATTCAAATAATAAGCCTGTAAAATATTGTTATAAGAATATATACATATTAACTGAAGGTGTAAGTCATGCAGGCCTATATAATGTATAGAAGTAGCTGTAGTAACTCCTCCATTGCCGGTCCCCAGCCCGGATGAGAGAGGAGTGTACACAAGATTATATTTAAATACTTACTCATTACAGGTTAATTAAAGCTTGCTACGAAACTATGTTCTCCTCTCAAAACCGGAGTATCGAGAGAAGATGATGTCTGTATTGAACCAAGTTCTTTTACAGTAGAGAGCCGTAAAGTGAAAGAACCAACGTTTTCTGAAAAGAGTCACGTTACCCGAGGGAGGGGCATCCTTGCCGTGTCGTTACGTTGATGAGTACATGCCGTACCGAGCAGTTCCAAAGACAGACTTAGGGGATGTAAGGTTCAAGCCTAGATCATATATGTAACAGATAGCTCCTCGCTACGTTAAAATCCGCAGCACTTTGAAGAGAACAACCGCCAGGATCGCCACCCGTCCGCCGTAAACGAACACAAGATGGCAGCACAGTCACTAATGCAATTCAAATGGGTATTATGACGTGACTCCTTATGTAACAACTAGATAGCAGCTTAGTAAACCTGACAAAAGTTGTTAACCTCAAAGCCTATAACCCCGACATATCTGTTACATATATGATCTAGGGTTCAAGATAACTTGCAATGACAGTATGTATGTATGTATGTATGTATGTATGTATGTATGTATGTATGTATGTATGTATGTAATTATACATTTGTATTAATTGTAGATCTGGTTGAGTGGAAGAGACGGCTTTAAGGCCTTAATTCTGCCAGATAAAATAAAAGAAATTATTATTATTATTATTATTATTATTATTATTATTATTATTATTATTATTATTATTTTAGCAAGCCCGACCGTGAAACGAGAGGTCCCGGGTTCAAATCCTGGTTGGGACAAGTTACCTGGTTGAGGTTTTCCCGGGGGTTTTCGTCAACCCATTGAGAACAAATGCTGGGTAATTTTCGGCGCTGGACCCTGGACTCATTTCGCTGGCATTATCACCATCTCATTCAGACGCTAGATAACCATAGCAGTTGATAAAACGTCGTAAAATAACCGACTAAAAAAAGTATACATGTACACACGAATAAACAAGCAATAACTACATTCTGTACTGGAATAATGCCACGCCTTATTGAATGCGTCACGCGGGACTTCACCCCGTGGAAGTGGACCACACTGCACTGCTGAGAATTTCGAGGTGTGGGCTACTTTCCTCCACCGACAAATGATCCTGACAGGACTGCGTGATGAGAGCGAGGCGTTGGAACTGGGTTGACACCGTCATTACACTGCCAGGTGCATTGTCTGTGCGCGGAATTCTCAAAGGACAACACCTTCACAACTACAAGGTGTCCCATCACCAAAGTCCGGGGATGCTCACCGAAATATAGTCAGTTATGTATCCCCAACTTTGAACTACAACTTAATACGTGCTATTCTTGAGGAATGGATTAAGATCGTCGCGTCGTATAGTTTATTTGGAACAAGTTGGCATTATTACTGAAAGAAGTTAAGAGCGTAGTTCATATGCTGTGAAGTGACGACATTTTCTTTACAAGTTAAAAAAAACAGAATATTAAAATGTAAATGTTAATTGATGTAAGTCCTTCTTCTTCTTCTTCTTTGGCACTACGGCCCTTGTAATCTAGACTTGGCCTCCCTTAGGATTTTGTTCAACTCTTGCCTAACCACAGCCTTCTGCCTCCATCTTCACACTCCTGAAGTCCTTAGATCATCCTCTACTCCAGGGCCGGGCATGAAAGCGGCTCCATTTAGTCTGCCAGAGCTGCTCTCGCTCCGCAAGGCACTTCAATTCCAAGCCAGAGCAGAACGTTCACTCAGTGGCGGACTCGCATTACAGCTACCTTCCCTGCATTAATATAACAAGAGCCACGGTTGTTCTAGTCATTCATTCTGTCAGTTTATAAGGATATTACATCAATCCATTGTACATTACAGAATTTATAACACTCTTATTAATTTAATGGAATAAACTTCGCTCTATGCACACACACAAATCATTAGGCTTATTTACATAACCCATACACACATACTACAACCTCCTCACCACGGTTCTACGAGACAGGCGTATGGTTTCCACTTCCTCTATTTGCTGTGGACAGAGTTCATCTGCGAATATAATTAAACATCGCTTGATGAATTCACCTTCGTTGAATGTTTTCAATTCCTTTGCAATTTCGTGGCAAATTTTGTAGCTAATTCTCATAGCCGATTCACTAAGTGCATTATTGTAATCCTGTTAATATATAATATAATATAATATAATATAATATAATATAATATAATATAATATAATATAATATAATATAATATAATATAATATAATATAATATAATATAATATAATATAATATATGGTGTGATATAATATAATATAATACAATATAATATAAAATATATTGCAATGATGACATGATATGATATGATATGATATGATATGATATGATATGATATGATATGATATATGATATGATATGATATGATATATGATATGATATGATATGATATGATATATGATATGATATATATGATATCACATGATATGACGATAAATTAATACAACTTAAAGAAAATGTTTCTCAGGTACATTATATTAGAGTACCTATTCGATATTTATATTGCATTATAAGTTATTATAGTACATTTAGTAATATATAGCCTAATTTTAAATTATACAAATATTATGATATATCATAGTATAGTATATTACAGTTCATGATACATAATATGATATATGATATATTATAATACTTGTATAATTTAAAATTATATATTACTAAATGTATAATAACTTATAATGCAATGTAAATATGAAGTAGATACTCTAATATAATGTACCTGAGAAACATTTTCTTTAAGTTGTATTAATTTATTGCGTTCATTACCAAGATATTTGTCATATTCAGTAGCATGTTGTAAACAATAATGTCGTTGAATATTGAACTTCTGAATCAGTTGGAGTGTGTTATGACAAATTAAACACTTTGCTAATCCACTGCTCTCTACCAAAAAGAATTCCTCCTCCCATGATACATTAAAAGCATTGGGAGTAGCGGGCCGCTTTAGTGTATGAGCGGAAGCACCGTCTTCAAAGTTCACCATCATACTGCAGAGTCACCACTGAACCGACACTGAATGACGTACAGTATGCCTACGTCAGAGCGCTCGCAAGATCCGCTCTTTAAAGCACAGAGCGCTCATTTCTCAGAATCACGTAATGTGCCCAGCCCTGCTCTACTCCATCCACTCTGTCTGCTAATATTGCGTCTACCTTCAGGTCTTGAATTTAAAATCTTTTCGGGTATTCTGCTATCATCCATTCTGATTACATGTCCCAACCATTCCAATCTACGGGTTTTAATTTCAACTATAATATCTAGAGACCTATTCTGAGCTTCCAACTCTGTAATATATCTGATTCTCCATGTGACCATTTTCATATTTTGGACCATATTTTTTCCTTAAAATTTTCCTCTGCCATGTCATCAATTGCCCTTCCATTTTCTTAGACAGCGTCCAAGTTTCACTGCCATAAAGCACAATTGGTCTTATTACTGTTTTGTATAATGTAAGCTTTGCTTTTATACTTATACATCTCGCACTCGATGTTTTATTAAGGACTCTCAAGCATCTGTTTCTGCTGCAATTTTATGCCGCATTTTATGTCCGCATCTGCAGTATTTTCTTGAATAATCAATACTCCTAAATAGGCTACTTACTTACTGGCTTTTAAGGAAACCGGAGGTTCATTGCCGCCCTCACATAAGCCTGCCATTGGTCCCTATCCAGAGCAAGATTAATCCAGTCTCTATCATCATATCCCACCTCCCTCAAATCCATTTTAATATTATCTTCCCATCTACGTCTAGGTCTTTCCCCCTCCGGCCTTCCAACTAACACTCTATATGCATTTCTGGATTCGAGCATATGTGCTACATGCCCTGCCCATCCCAAACGTCTAGATTTAATGTTCCTAATTAGGTCAGGTGAAGAATACAATACGTGCAGTTCTGTGTTGTGTAACTTTCTAAATTCTCCTGTAACTTCATCCCTCTTAGCACCAAATATTTTCCTAAGAACCTTATCCTCAAACACCCTTAATCTCTGTTCCTCTCTCAAAGCGAGAGTCCAAGTTTCACAACCATAAAGAACAACCGGTAATAAAACTGTTTTATAAATTCTAATTTTTAGATATTTTGACAGCAGACTGGATGATAAAAGCTTCTCAACCGAATAATAACAAGCATTTCCCACATTTATTGTATGTTTAATTTCATCCCGAGTATCATTTATATTTGTTAATGTTGCTCCCAGGTATTTGCATTTTTCCACCTCTTCAAAAGATAAATTTCCAATTTTTATATTTCTATTTCGTACAATATTCTCGTCACGAGACAATCATATACTTTGTCTTTTCGGATTTACTTCCAAACCTATCTCTTTTCTTGCTTCAAGTACAATTCCCGTGTTTTCCCTAATCGTTTGTGGATTTTCTCCTAACATATTCACGTCATCCGCATAGACAAGCAGCTGATGTAACCCCGTTCAATTCCAAACCCTCTCTGTTATCCTGGACTGTCCTAATGGCATACTCTAGAGCAGTGATGTCAAAGCAAGCGCATTTTTCTGACCTTGACGTCGTGCGCGGGCAGCAAGCGCTAAGTATGGCAAGAGGAAGGGTTGTGTATATGAATAAGCAACCTGTTGGATTAAGAAAACAGTGGCGCACAAACTTCAAACGGAACGTGAAACTTTATGTCGTTATTTTTACATGCCTTCTTTATGTTTAATATTATCTATATTGTCTCTAAAACAAAAGTACTAACACTGATTTCTTAATATTGCACTTGTGTTTTAAATCTTAATAACATAATAGAGAGTTAAGAAGGAATATTTACTTAAATTCCATAGTAGTATAATATTACACTGTAGTAAGTGGATGAAACACGTTATTCATAAAGAAAGAGATTGAGTATGACATGATAAGTTGGAATTTATATTGATAGTATCTTTAGCCTTACAAAAGTAATCAATAAACTAATCAAAACAATATTACAGTACAAAGCAAAGTTACCTAGGTACTGTATCTGTTTTAAATGTAACTAATATTACATAACAAAACTCGTATCACATTATACTTTTAAGATGATATTTGTGAGCAATTTACTATCATCAGAATATTAAATTATTTTCTCGAAATCTGCTGCAGCTATAGAGCTGACATTTTTACAACACATGAGCACGTATCTTTTGCTTATGGTGTAACAGTAGTTGCTTTGTTAATTCATTTCCTTACAAAATAATTTCCATGCGAATATTTTCAAAATTTTCAATACACTATCTTCAGTAATACGTATATACGGTATATTAGATTTACGAAAACATTCTGTAAGGCTACTAAATAAATAGGCCTATATCTGAGAATTTCACTTTTCTATACGAAAAGTTGAGAAAATATTTTTTTTTGAACAAAAAAATCAAACTTGTGAAAAATGAGCATTAAAATTAAAACTTACATTCTTATAATACACTTATAATTCTCAGGCAAATCTAAAAATTAACATGGATACAGTTTTAATAAGTTCTCTTCCCTTTATCTATTGAATCAGTGCTGGCCATCCCTGAATATAGCTCGACCAAGCGGCATATACCACCTCTTTCGTCTGTCTCTTTCCTTTCCGCTGTAAAGAGCTCAGCTCTCCTAGCCTGTGGGCATCAATTGACATGCCTACTCTAGAGCAAAGTTAAAAAGTAAAGGTGATAGGGCATCTCCTTGCTTTACCCCATAATACAACAAGTAATCTCCTATTTGTGTTATGCCGTTCCCATCTCACCTAACCTCCTGTACTCCCACAAAGTCTATTCTATATCTAGCTAGTTCTTTTGCTACTAATGTTACCCCTCCTGTTCTATATATAGACTTGTAACAATCCAAGTACCAAATCTCAAAACCTTATTCCTTTGCTGTGGTCGGGCTAGATAATCAGTGCCATTCCTAGGCTTGTTTGAAGGTTTCGTAACAAGCTGTTTTTTTACGGTGACGGGTTGTTAGCCCTTCGCCCAACCCTCGAGCTGGAGGACCACCCCTCATCGGCTGTCCGCGACTGCTTATTCAATATATTCACAGCTACCCTCCATATCTGGAGGCCGTCTCCTCGATCCGCAACCTGAAGACGCGCCATGCCGTGGTGATAGGGACCACAATACATGACAATACTCCTAAATACTTGAAAGAATCTACTTCTTCATAATTATGTCCATTTATTAAAACAACATTGTTGTAGATCCGCTTGATCTTATGTTCTTCATATATTTGGTCTTTTCTTTATTAATTACTAACCCCATATGTTCTGCAATTGATGTAAGTTTATTAACATAATATAGGGACGGGGAAAATTTTCCATTAGTATACATACATACATTTTCCATTTCGGCCTTTGAAATTTATTGATCTAATCTAAACTGTCACAAAACTATTAGCTCAATATGGGTGATGAAAGTCCATCATTTTAAAATAAGAAGTTATAGTTGGCTGAGAAAAACATAACAATTATATTGTGTGTTCGTGATCCCCTGTCTTCGTCGGACTTCTAGTTAATTTTCTTGGGTTGCGTTGATACACGACGGACTATCTTCCCTGTCTTTCTCTTTACATAGACATTCTGTATTCTAAAAATTACTTGCTACAATCGTGGATGGGCCTCTATCGGTGGCGTTTTACCGTGTCATGTTATAAAATTCCGCTGCTTTGCTTGTGCTTTTCGGGGGCTGCACCCGCGGCGGATATTTGCATTCCATCTTATTTTGGCCCATTGTGCGATGATTGTCGAAGTCCAACAGGTGGTCTGGGTGACATTCGTAAATTCGATGCTGACAGATGCGCCACGGTCAACTCAACTGACTTCTGACATATTGCTAGATGCGCCACGACTTCCGCCCCGAGATAGTGTTAGGTGCGCCACGATTCCGGAGCTGAGATAGTGTTAATTGCGCCAAGGTTTCATAATTGCCTAATGATCCATGTCTTTTCGCTTCCCACTTTACAAGACTCAGGACAGACTACGAAATTACATAGGTGTGGTTACAAATGATTGATCACCGCACTTTGTCAGTATTGGTTAAAATACTTTAGCGAATATTTTTTGCCCATACTGGTATCTCATTGGAAGGTCCGGGGTTCGATCCAAGGTGGTGACAGGATTTTTTCTCGTTGCCAAACTTTCAGAACGGCCCCCAGGTTCGCTCAGCCTCCTATAAAATTGAGTACCGGGTCCTTCCCGGGAGTAAAAGGCGGTCAGAGCGTGGTGCCGACCACACCACCTCATTCTAGTGCCGAGGTCATGGAAAGCATGGGGCTCTACCTCCATGCCCCCCAAGTGCCTTCATGGCATGTTACGGGGATACCTTTACCTTTTACTGGTATCTCATTTAGGCTGGTATTCATAGTCGACACTTCATATCACCACTTTGCAAAGTGACACTTTTGACGAAAGTGGCTCTTTCATATTAGTGGTATTCATAGACGATTGAAGAAGTGTACTTTACAAAGTGTCACTTTATGCCAGCAAAGTGTAGAGTTACAATTTGGTTGGTAATAGAAGTCCCACAATGCCTTTCAAAACAAGTGAACAAACAATAACAAATTAATGTGTCACCCACAGATTATAATGCTTGTGATTTGAGTTGGGAGCCTAATTTATTGCACGAAAAAGAAAATATATATTTAAAGTTGTTTTATTTCAGTTTCTAGTTTTCGCTGCCGATAGTTTAGATTATTTCAGTCAGTTCAGATATATAATATTTATTAAATAGGTAGTGATATTACTGGTGAAATTAGGTTAGTTTTGTACATTACATAGCTGATTCATTGATTTATATAGTTAGATTAGGTTTTGTACATATCTTTTTCATTGATTTATATCGTTGTTAGGTTTTGTATGTATCAGTTCCACTGATTTATATAGTTAGGTTAGATTATGTACATATCTTCTATTGGTTTATGTAGTTAGGTTACGTTGGACTGAGTAGGTTAAGTTTTGCGTGTATATATATATATATATATATATATATATATATATATATATATATATCGTTAGGTTAGTTTTTATACGTACCTGCTTCATTGATATATCGTTTTATTCCATTCATTTTCATTTTTGTCTTTTTCGTGAATAGTGAATAGAAGTCAAAAGAATGAAATAAACACATTAGGCCTATTGCTATTATTATTATAATTATTATTATTATTATCTCTCTCTCTCTCGTGTCCATTATTGGCTGCTCTTCAAGAATATTTAATGCCAAATTTTTCTACAATGCTAAACAAAATAGGCCTAATAGTATGAGATCTCTTTTCATGGTAAGGTTATGACTGCACATGAACTAGAGACAGTATCTCACCAGCAAAAACTGTATTGCTTACCGGCATGAAAATATATATTATCAAAATAATGATTATATGAACATCAAGATAAATCTTATCTCAAAATACAGGTAGTCAACGAAAATCAAAATCGTTTTAAACCCAATATAATTATGGAATCTACTTAGAAGGCAGGCACGTGAGGTATCTCACAATCAGTGCTAATTTAAGATAGTTATGCCTACATTAGATTGAAGTTAGTTTAATATTATGTAAGTTAAAAAAAATCGTTTCAGTAATAAAAAATAGATTATATAGGAATATCTACCTACATATCACTTCATCGAATTGAGGTTATAAATATACGGATGTTACTACAGAAATACCTGAACTATAATATTATAGATATTAATGTATGGTACATATCTATAGCATAGAATTTTAATGCAGTCAATAATTGTATTATTGGAGGCACTGGCAAACCTCTATTATTCGTTTTTGTCAACAAGTCATCGAAAAGATGAGCAGTCTCAATAACAGTTTTTTTATCAAATCGGAAACATTTTTTTAAATTCTATATCATTATAAAATTCCACGGGATTGTTTTTAGGCCTATCCCTAATGTAGCGCTTTCGTACATTGTCCACTAATTGTGCCACCTCTTCCGCATGTTCTAATAAATAGTTCGACAACTTCCAAGACGTCCGCCATTTTTCTACAAAATGACACTTTCGGCTCAAAGTGTAGTCGGAAGTACACTTTCATCCAAAGTGATCCTTTGCACCAAAGTGTCGACTGTGCAACGGAAAAGTGATACTTTGCGTCTTCCAAAGGACACTTTAATCGAAAGTGTCGACTATGAATACCAGCCTTATTACTCTTCTTTAAGTTTAGAGCATCTGTTTTCATAAAGTGATTTTTAATAAAATCTATTTGTGTTATTAACAAATATAAATGATACTCGGGAGGAAATTAAACACAGAATAAATATGGGAAATGTCTGTTATTATTCGGTTGAGAAGCTTTTGTCATCCAGTCTGCTGTCGAAAAATCTGAAAGTTAGAATTTATAAAACAGTTATATTACCGGTTTTCTGTATGGTTCTGAAACTTGGACTCTCACTTTGAGAGAGGAACAGAGACTACGGGTATTTGAGAATAAGATTCTTAGGAAAATATTTGGGACTAAGAGGGATGAAGTTACAGGAGAATGGAGAAAGTTACACAACACAGAACTGCACGCATTGTATTCTTCACCTGGCATAATTAGGAACATTAAATCCAGACGTTTGTGATGGGCAGGGCATGTAGCACGTATGGGCGAATCCAGAAATGCATATAGAGTGTTAGTTGGGAGGCCGGAGGGAAAAAGACCTTTGGGGAGGCCGAGACGTAGATGGGAAGATAATATTAAAATGGATTTGAGGGAGGTGGGATATGATGATAGAGAATGGATTAATTTTGCTCAGGATAGGGACCAATGGCGGACTTATGTGAGGGCGTCAATGAACCTCCGGGTTCCTTAAAAGCCAATAAGTAAGTAAGTATTTGTGTTATTCGCTTACAGTATTATCACGGACTCTACAAATTGTCGTGTATGGTTCCTGGGGTAACTCAGTCGGTAGAGCATTCCTGCGCTAAGCGAACAGTCCCAGGATCGGTGCCCAGCCCAGGAACATTTTTTACCTTGAAATTATTGAAGCCTGCTTCACAGGGAGCTTCTACTTGAAAGCCAGATTTGCATAATATATTCGTTACTGTAGGTACGTTAACAGAAAGCCACAATTTAAGTCACAGAGAATTATGTGTACTTAAAGTTTGGTTCTGGCGTCTTGTCAGCCCATTTGAGTTGTGTGGATATAAAAGGAAGAATTGTGACGGCGTCGTGTATGATTGCTGGGTAGCTCAGTCGGTAGAGCATTCGTGCGCTAAGCGAAGGGTCCCGGGATCGGTGCCCGGCCCCGGAACAATTTTTCCCTTGAAATTATTCAGGATTTCTTATTGTTTAAAACTGCGAGCTTAGTATGAAAGACTGCGAAACAAAGATTCCGGTCATAACTGTAGGGCGGGAAATCATTATCTTTCGCTAGTAATAATATATACTGTACACGTCGAAGTAAATTATTGAAGAAGTGTGCAATTTATTCTATATATATATATATATATATATATATATATATATATATATATATATATATATTCGGCTGAATGAATTGACTTCCGTTCGTGGTTTCCGTATGAGTAAATATGGTAGAGGATTGAAAATTTCCGAAGTCTTATGTCCAAAACTTTCATATTAGATGATTTATGTGTGTATATAAATAGGCTCTTTCATGGTAATACCACAGTCTAGTATAAACAGTCACGAAGCTTGAGTTTATGAGGGTACTAGAAACAATAGCCTGTGCAGGTATTTCACATTGTCTGTAATGAGGCGATACTAGCGATTCTAGTGGTTAGCAACTATCTATGGATGCATATTTACTACGTATTGAGCTTCGTGACTGTGTATACTAGACTGTGGTAATACGCGGTACTAATTCACTGGTTAATTAATTCTGCCATTGTCAGGGTTCCTAGACGTCCTGGATTTCACAGGATTATTGTGTATTTTAACGGTGTGTCCTGTGTCCTGGATGAGGCATAATTGTCCTGGAATGCCACAGGATTGAAAAGATACAATTTTTCGCGGATTTCTATAACATTATTTTAAAAATTCCTTATTAAATGTTTTCAAGATCCTGTCCAACTTACGTTCAACGTCGTCGTCAATGCCGCCTGGCGCCTCCCATCGAGTTGTATTGAAATAAAAAATGATAATACTATAGTATGTATTAGGTATCATGCAATATCTGGAAATTAATTTAAACACATCATGGGTGTTTTTCTGTATAGTTCAGGCTATAATATGACATTATTTTTGCAGATTTTATCAATAATCCAAAAGAATTTTCATAATCTACCACAAATGTAACAACATTTAACGTTTTGGTCCTTTATAATTAGTTGAAATACATAAAAAGAATAAAATCAGTTGTATAACAAATCGAATTAATTCAAATTTGTAGTCATGTATCATCACCTGTCCTGGATTCCTGACAATCTGGCAACCCTGGTCATTATCGTCATTAACACCACCGTGTCCACGAAAATAATAGCGTTCCGGTTCGCGAAAATGTCCATTTCGAGTCCTGGCTGTACAACAGTAACAAAGCTTGTTTTCGATAGTTCATCACACAAAAAGTATTTTCCATAGCATTCGCGGCCATCTTGCTTAACCGATCATGTGATGCAACAGTTGATACTGATGTCTTGGAACTGTTCCAAAACGTAACAGCACCTTGGAATACTACGTTCCAAAACAACGCTAGTACGAAATACTTGCTGTTACAAAATACTCGTTTCACTTTGAAACTACATTATGACAACGCCTGTTTTTTATTTTTATTTTATTGGGTTATTTTACGACGCTGTATCAGATAATGCCGGTGAAATGAGTCCGGTATCCAGCACCGAAAGTTACCCAGCATTTGCTCGTATTGGGTTGAGGGAAAACCCCGGAAAAAGCCTCAACCAGGTAACTTTCCCCGAGCGGGATTCGAACCCGGGCTACCTGGTTTCGCGGCCAGACGCGCTGACCGTTACTCCACATCTGGACTCACAACGCCTGTTCCACAGAACGAAACATGTTTGGCACTATTGAAAGCAGTGGCGCCAACTTTTAGAAAACACTGGGTGGGCTTAAACATTTGAGGTGTAAGTTAAATAAATGTCGTAAGTATTATGATAACAAGATAAATTATTCATATCTCGGCTCTCTATGACATCATACTGCATACAGGGAAGAATGTGATCATTTAGCGTCCTAAATACCACTGTTAAGGTACGGTTACACGTCGCTACTTTTGCAGAGATGCAGTACAAAAAACTGCGCAACTCTCGTACTGCGACGTGTGAACAACGGTGCAACCCGAAAAGTAGCGGCTGCCGATCCTGCTGCTCGCTACTTTTCCATGCTGCGCGCAGCTTAAAAGTAGCGACGTGTGAACAGGGTTCTCAGGGTTGCAGCCGCAGCATTTTTGATATCGGTTTTGTTTAAACTTTTGCTGCGGTGGCGACCAGTGTTGCCACCCAAAAGTGCCAATGATACTTTTATTGTTTGGATGTATTTTAATGTTAGATGTGATGAAAATAAATTATTTGTAACAGTTATTAAATGCACAACACAGTCTGAGCATATTTGCTGACGATATAATTCACTTTTTAAATTTTCTGTAGCGTAGTTTCAAACAGGAGGGTTGCCAACATTGATTACGTGAATATGCTGTTGGTTATCATTTAAGTATATAGGCGTTTTTAAAAGCTTTATAGTAAAAATAATGCCAATTTCTGAACACTAGTTAGGATAGAAAAGCAAATAATAGATAAGTAAGCTTTCGCATGAGTTTATTAAAAATGAGAACATAACCACAAAATGTATATTGAGAAGTCAACACGGAGATGGAAACCTGCAGCATGACTGCGGCTGCAAAAGTAGCGCCTTGTGTGTGAACAGACTCGCAACCTCCAGTTGCAACTTTTGCTGCACTCGTGTTGCGCAGCACGAAAAGTAGCGTGCAGCGCGCTACTTTTGGCTTACGTGTGAACACGACACGCAACTTTTGCAGCTGCAGTACAAAAGTTGCGCAGCAAAAGTAGCGACGTGTGATCGTACCTTTATATTAAGAGTCGTACGTGCATGTTCCAAAATACCACTGTTACATTACATACTAGTAGTACGTACATGTTCCAAAATACTACCGTTCCATCAGATACTAGTCAACCGTGCGGTTCCAAGATAACACTGTGCACCTTGTAGTTACACACGTTACATATGATACTCTTATTTCGGAACTGTTATTTGGAACCTAGTATTTTTAAGGAACTGGAACAGTTGGAACCGTTACGAGAAAATAACTTTTCCCATCTCTAGTCTTGATAAACTGCAGTCATATAGACTTTCATCCTTTGTCTATAAGATTTCGGTTTTATACAATGTTAGAAGTGTCCGTTTCATTTATGGTAACATTGTACTTCACTACTAATTTAATTCGTTTTTTTTTCTTTCTTTTTTTTCTTTTTGGAATCCATGAGCTTGGATTTTCAGTAGACACTCATTGATAACTGAACTTTAAGGCGTCAGTGTGGTGCAGGATACTTCTATAGACTGACGTTCTATCTGATGTGTGGGCGTATGAAACATAGACAGCACTGTAATTTCTCTACAGATAAACACGCGTTCTGCTCCCAGACCCTGACCGTTGCAGTCCATCATTTGAAATGAGTAATTGAGTGATTATATACTTAGGAAGTCAAGTAGTGTAAAGCTGATATGATCTTAATTGATGTGGGGGCGACCCCTTGTCAGCAAGGCACTGCAGCGTGAAGCGTAACCCGGAAGTCTGCATCTTATCCGTTCCGATTTTTGTCTAAGAAGATATAAACTGGGTATCTTATGAAGCATAACAACCAATATTCGCTGCTGCAGAAAATAAATTAAGATGATGCGTCACTGGTTTTTTCAGTTTCCCACACGTCAATTTATTTGTATGGTATTTTATGACAGCACTCTAAAGTTCTTACTCTCTCTGGCACGAGAAAGTCTCCAGGGAATGAGAGGGAGCGGGGTGATGCTGTGAATGAATGTTGATGTCATAAGATGTCATAAGGTCACACACGTGGGTATTCGTATCTCTATTGGCTATCTCTCAAAGTGCAAACGATAACAATGATATACACATTTTTATACTACCCTAGTTACAAAATTAGATCACGGTTAATCTCCTGGTCTTTTAATCCCGCCATACAGGAAATAACATCTGCAGGAGAGCGCATGATTTTTAAACTGACGTTATAACGATAATATTATCTACCTACTTCGCTCCAATAGATGACGCAATAGTAAGCACATTCCTTTCACGGTTGATCTCCTGGTTGGAGAACAGTACATGCATAGGTAGATATGGGGCCCTAATTCTTAAATAACTAGAAGCCACTAATTCCACTTGTTCTAAAGAAAGCAATTGTATGTGTGTGTGTGTGTATGTATGTATGTATGTATGTATGTATGTATGTATGTATGTATGTATGTATGTACAGTATGTATGTATGTATGTATGTATGTATGTATGTATGTATGTATGTATGTATGTATGTATGTATGTGCTATTCCATATGAAATCGATCAGTAAAAAACCTCGCAATTTTTAATACTCTAATTTTTTCCCTATTTATACAAGGTGCTGAGGAAAATGCATTTGCAAAAATATACTATCGAAAGTCAAACGGTTTTCGTAGTATTGAGCGACAAATTTAGCGTATTTTATAAAAACAAGCCTCTTTCAGCGCTCAGAACTCTGGAACCATTTACTGCAGAACATTGAACGAGAGCTCATTTTGAAGCTGATATTTGGTAGGTTATGATAAGAAGTAATACTTATTTTTATTGTATACAGAGAGACAGATAATCTGATTTTACTTACTTTTAGGCTTTACTTTTGTAAAAATGTAAAAAAATATTGAGAAAAAACCTTGCATTATTAAGAGGGATACGGCATTGTTTGCTTAGTGGCTCAGCAATAAGTTTCGAGGGTATTAAATAAATTATTTTCACACGCCTAGACTTGAACGGCGCAGTACCGCATGCACTGGCCGAGAGCTGAAGGTAAGCGAGCGTTGGGCGTCATTTTACTCCTGTGTTTATGAAAACTTGTGATAAAGCTAGCCCAGCTATGCGCTACTAGAAGAAACATCACGTGTTTATGTCTCCTGGCCTTGCTTGCTTCGGCTAGCTCCCGTCTCACAGTCAGCTAGTTAGTTCACGCGCGTACTATTTATTTTTTTTTATTTGGTATTTTCAATACTTTCTTATCAACGGTGCACCAGTGAAAAATATGTTTATTTGTACTTTCAATGCGGAATCTAACCATATATTTTAAAAATATTTTTTTGTGGGCAAAGGAGTCTTAATAAAGAAAAATCTAAATTTCTCCATTTCCATAAAAAGTAAGAAAAACTGTTTTCATGTCAATATAAGCTTTCATTTCTCAGCATCAAAATAAACCATGATTTTGATCATTGTGTGAAAGGGTTTCGGAGCCACAACAGTTTAAAGTTGCTAATTTTATGAAAATACGATAAATTTAAATATTTTTAATTTCAACACTATGAAGTTCTGATGCCTCAATCTTTGCACAAAGCATTGTATCACAGTTGTCAACGGACAGAAAAAGTTTCATTGTATTTAAAAATTGCAAGATCAATTTTCTCTATATTTCGGTCGATTTGAGATGGAATAGCCCGTATGTATGTATGTATGTATGTATGTATGTATGTATGTATGTATGTATGTATGTATGTATGTATGTATGTATGTATGTATGTATGTATGTATGCATGCATGTATGTATGTATTTTGCTCCACTACAATACACTCTTCTGCTTTTGACCTAGCCGGGATAAATATGAATGTAGGCCGATGTAGTCCAACATTTTTTTACATTAAATTCAACCCCGAAATTCTAATAATATAACCAAGCTAAACTACGAACAATCTCAAGAAAAAGTCTGAAATATCGAAGCCTTGACTTCCTTAATAGGAAATGAGCACATCTGCCAGAGGCTATTCTTTTGTGTGCTTATACTGTAGATAATCTCTTAAATAGGAATTCTCAATGAATGTGAACAAGTGTCGTCAGTCATTGTGAATGTACAGACTTATTGCATCTTATTGTATATTATTACTAGCCTTTATTTATGCGAGTCATCAAAACATTTCAGGAAATACAACTATTCATTGTTCGGAATGCCACGCTATTCGTATGGGCACACTGATTGCTCAGCCGTTTAATTCCATGTCCTTGCCGCTTTTAATGGAAAGGGCTTGGTCACTACATTGTTCCATTACTAAATAATGTGTAAATATTGAAGGTAAACATTGAAAGAAACAAACAATAATAATTTTATTACCTCTCTGGAAACGATAAATAATGGGAAATTGCTACACCTAACTACAGGGATACAGGAAGTGGCGGTAGTAAAATTACCATCTACTTATTTGCACGAAGGCAAATTTTGTTTCTCTAAAAATTTTGCTGCATACTGCAGTTTTTAAAAAATAGGATATGTAAAATCACAACAAAATTGATCTAAATAAAAATTAATCAGTGATCTTCAAACGTTCGATTGTGATCTATGGGTAGACTGCGATCTAGACCATATGTTTAAGAAATTTAAGAGGGAGAGCAGCCATTAAAGAAAAGAATTGCAACAGTCTCTCACTTTTCCCTCTCTCTCTCTCTCTCTCTCTCTGTCCCTGCCACAAACACACACATACATATAAAGAAACAAAAACTAATGGCATCATACGAGTAATTAAAAGATAAAGATCAGATTTACAGGACGTTTAAAAGTCATTAGTAACATACAGTGCTTTAGTTAGCCAGCTTTCGAAACGTTCTTTAAATATTTCATAATAGACAATGCTGCACTCGAGGGAAGCAAGTTAAAGAATTTAATTCCAACAACTCTATAGCAATCTGGAACTTTTGCTAACCTAGTATATTCATAATCAAAACGTTATTTTCTCTAGTTTTATACAGTAATTACATACATTACTTTTCAGATTTTATGTAGAATGATTCTCTTTAATCAATAATAAAGTGCAGAAAATAAACAAACAAGAAAGACAGCATCATTATTTTTATCTCTTTAAAATACACCCTACAAGAGTGTCTTCGTTTAATCCCACTACACATCTTTTACCTTTCATTTTCATAGGAAGAAATGTTTAGCCCCAACTGAATTACTCGTAGTAGAACCCCATATGTTTACTATGAATAAAATAATGCGAAATATTCATCCAATACTAAATTGATTTGTATACAGAATTTAAATTTTCTAATTAAGATACATAACTCCTGATAATCTAATAATCACATTAATAGTGTGAATGTCTCAATTTACCTTACTATCTAGTGAATATACAGGCTACCTAATAATTTTTCACTTTTTACTTTAATGTTACATAGGTTAAATATTATTTCTTCTGTTTTATTTTCCTTTATATATTATTTAATTTACTAGCATCACACCAACTTGCATATTTACTTATTACTCCTTTATATATTATTTAATTTACTAGCATCACACCAACTTGCATATTTACTTATTACTCATTCATTAAATGTTTCAAGAGTATTCATACATTTACTAGTAGTTACAAAAGTGGCGTCTTCAGCATATAAAATACTCTTATCAAACAAGTAACCTGGAAGTTCAATAAAGTAAATAATAAAAAAGAATGGGCCTAGTATTGAGCCTTGAGGAACACTATTATTTACTTTAAGCAGGTTAGACATATGACTGTCCACTTTAATCCAATGAAACCTGTTTGAAATATAGATTAAATAATTGAAAGTGCAACATCACTTACTCCATAATATTTTAATCCAACAAGGATATCATGAGAGACGATACCAAATGCTTTGAATGAATCAAGAAGAGAAACAGCAGTGCTTTTCGTATTCAAGACATGACAATATTTTCAACAGTTTTTATATTAGACCTTCTTTAAAAGCATATTGAGAATACAGAAAATAAATTATGTTCAAAATGAAAATTATGTTGCCAAAAAAATTAATTTTTCAACAATTTTCGATATTACAGGAACAAGTGAAACTGACCTTTAGTTATCTGGCCATATCATACCACCCTTCTTAAACAAAGATATTTTTTTTTAATTTGTTTGCATTGAGTATACAACCTGTGTTTTGCCATGGGCATATCACAGGATATTTACACTGTTAAACACAGTACATTTACACTATTACACTATTATACACGTATATTTCGTATGCTATTCTTGAAGAGAGCAGTAGATTTTGTTGATGAAACTTGTCACTCTTACTGCGTTTATGTGTGTCCTCATCATTTGGTGCAGATTTTGCTTCGACAGTATTGAAGGCCGGTCTGTTGAAAAGTGTGTGCATTCCGTCAGTAAATGTATTGCTGTCTGAGGTGTTTTCTCGGGGCAGCTGCATAGTGGAGATGGTGATTTCTTAATTCTGTGCAGATATGATTTGAAGCATCCGTGGTTTGTCAGGAATTGGGTGAGGATATAGTTTGGCCTTAGGGATATTGAGAGTCTGTGTGTGATGGACGGAATATACTGTTTGGTATGTAGTGCTACCTCTGTGTGTGTATGTGTGTGTGTATGTAGCATTCCAGATGTTTATATAGTAGTTTTGGATTAGTTGTTTGGAAAGGGGTAGTGGGATGGAGTTATATTCTATGATGTTGCTATATCTGGGTGCAATTTTGGCCAGATAGTCGGCTCTTTCGTTGCCCTTAATTCCAGAGTGGCCTTTGATCCAGATCAATGAAATTTCCGTAGTTTTCTTAAGTTCAATCAATTTCTTTCTGATGTACATTGAATTGGGCTGTGTCGTTCTTTTGTTAGCTATTGCATGAAGTGCAGCTTGCGAGTCGACGTGGATGCCATACGATGTTTTATCCTTACGTTGGGATATTATCCAATCAATTGCCATTTTGATACCGATGAGTTCTGCTTGGAAAACCGTGCATTCGTTTCCTAATCTTTGAGTTCCTGTGTATATTTCTAACGATTTTTGTATTGCTACCACTCCTGCTCCGACGTGTTCCTCCGTTTTGGAGCCATCTGTAAATAGCTGTACATTGGTTGAGCTAACTTTGCCACTGAAGTCCACATTTATTATGTTGTCTATTGGATGTATTCCACTGCATTTGGTTGGTATTTCTGCTTTCTTAAGCTTGGGAATAACAGCGTTGGTAGGTGTGTCTTGTCTAACCGCTCTTATGTCTTTGTGGAGATGCAGAGCTTGCTCTATAGGCATGATGCCAGCTATTGCTTGTAGTGCTATGGTGGATACTGTTTTGTATGCTTTGGTTATGAATCTTTGAATCTGCTGAAGTTTGTCTGGCTCTTACCGAAATTGATTGATACCATGCTTCAGAGGCATAGGCTATTACTGGGAGGATGGCTTGGTTGTAGATCATATGTAGTGATGGTAGGAGATACCCCACTATAATGACACAAATCTTAAGAAAGGAAAACATCCTCTTGCAACGTCCTATTAATTAAATATGTTAAAGGATCTAATGAAACATCGATAATATTCTTAAAGGTATAATTTGATAAATCTCATGAATCCTCAGATTTAGAATTTCCTATACTATTAATATCAAATATAACAGTATGACTGACAGTTTTCCACTGAGAAAGGTGCTGATGACCTAAAATTGCATCTATATTAAAAGTAAACAATAACTTATTCTTATTAATGTATACAGACATTATCATAATTTGCTCTGACTACTTTAGAAAGTCAACAAAAAATTATGGAATCATCAGCACCAATAAGCGTTTTAGATATTTTAACACTTTTTTTTAAACATAATTAATTCTGAATTATTTTCCATACACTCTTGAATTTATTAACGTAATTCATTAAATATTTTTCATTGGTCTTATTTGGTTATTTTAATTTGGTTTCTATAATAAATTTTAAATCGATTACATAAATTCCTGAATGTTATTTATGTTTGCGCTGATATAGATTATCATTAAACACGATCTTAGGTTTTGCTAATAAAGGTGTATACCACTTAGCTAAATTAGTCATTGTGTTGGAATTACATGTCACAATTTTGGTTACCGGTACCTACAATAGGACAACACTTTTTAAAAACCTGAAGTATAGTATCCAAAAATATTTTAAAAGAGCAATCTTAGCAGACGTTTGTCCAGATACCAATTAAAGTAGTTATTAAACTACTCATTAATTCATAATTTAATTTTATGTAACACTTGGTTTCACTATCAGGCTATTCAACTTTAGTTGAATTATTAGAAGTTTCACTAACAATCCAAAATGATCAGGTAGGAGAGGATTACAATTTCATGTTCTTGATTACTTCTACGAACAATAGTAATAATATTATCGAGACATCCATGAAGTCTCGTATGTTTATCATCAATACAATAAAAGTTCTGAGATCTAAACATTTTCAGAAAATATTGTGTAACAATCAATGTCATTAGGATTAAGATAAAGATCACCAAATGATTTTATAATATTTGAATCTTAAAAGAGGAGAGATTAATCATTCCATAATTTGAATGTATAAAGACATGTCTGAGTCTGGTGATCGATAAACAGTTACCACAATTGAATAGTACAGGGGAAAAACAATCAAAGCCACAATGCTCATAAGGGTGATGTCATCATCTAATTCAATATATTACTGCAAACTTTAGTGTTTTCCTATCAAAACTGGTAAAGGAGAATTATCACCACGGATACAGTCATCCTTTCCTACTTTTTCATTAGGAACAGCAATCAAATTTGCAGTAATGTACTGAATTAGAAGATGACATCACCTTAAGAGAATTGTGACTTCGATTGTTTTTCCCCTACGCTCTTCAATTATATTTGAAGAATTAAATGAAGGTTAGGATTGAAAACAAATATTCAGAATGGAAATCAAGGAGTGAGATAAGGATGTAAATTATCGCATCTATTTGTTATGACAGTGATATCAAAGCAAGCGCGTTTTTCTGTCCTTGACGTCGTGTACGGACATCAAGCGCTAGATATGGAATGAGGTAACTTATATGAATAAGCAGCCTGTTGGTTAAAAAAAAACAGTGGTGCACAAACTTCAAACGGAACGTGAAATTTTATGTCGTTATTTTTATATGGCTTCTTTCTGTTTAATATTACGTATATTGTCTGAAAAAAAAAGTACTAACACCAATTTCTTAATATTGCACTTGTGTTTTAAACATTAATAACATAATAAAGAATTAAGAAGGAATATTCGCATACATTCCATAGTAGTACAACTATATTGTACTAAATGAATGAAACACATCATTCATAAAGAAGGTGATATCCCAAAGAAAGAGACTGAGTATGACATGATGAGCTAGAATTTATATCAATAAACTAATCAAAACAATATTATAGTACAAAGCAAAGTTACCTAGGTATATGTTTTAACTGTAACTAATATTACATAACAAAACTTTTAACGCAGGATGCTTTTGAGGTGATACTGTGCGCAACTTCCTATCATCAGAATATTAAATTATTTTCTCGAAATCTTCTGAAGCTATAGAGCTGACGTTTTTACAACACATGGGCACATATCTTTTGTTTATGATGTAACAGTAGTTGCTTTGTTTCATTCATTTTCTTACAAACATTTTCCATGCGAATATTTTCAGAATTTTAAATACACTATCTTCAGTAATACGTATTTACGATATATTAGATTTACGAAAACATCGTTTCAGTACCTGTAAGGCTACTAAATAAACATACCTAAAAATTTCACTTTTCTGTAAAAAAAAATGTTGAGAAAATATTCCTTTTGAATAAGAAAACAAACTTGTGAAAAATGATCATTACAGTTAAAACTTACATCCTATAATGGACTTATACTTCTCAGACAAATCTAAAAATTAACATGGGTACAGTTTTAATAAGTTCTCTTCCCTTCATCTATTGATTCAGTGCTGCCCTCCTGAGCTTGCGCCTATGGGCATCAATTGACATGACTGATTTATAATGTACATGAATCATATCATCAAGCAATGGAGATTGAAACCAATGGCACTATACCACCCAATAGACTGTATCATATACACATCTTACTATTTGCACATGGCATAGTGTTTATAGCAACTTCAGAGAATGATTTACAACGTTCAGTTCATCATTTCCATGAAACTGCAGAAAGTTTCAATATGGAAATTTGAACTGATAAATCTAAAGTGATGGCTTTTTTTTTAGGAAAAGAACCAGTCTTTATAAACATCTATATTAAAAGAAATTATTATTGGAGCAAGTACAACAATATAATATTATCTTGGATACCAAACTGCACATGAAGAAGAAGAAAAGCTCAATGAAAAAATTATGGAATTAAACAGAGCAATGGGGACTATTAATAAGATATTTAAACCAAGTTTGGCACAGAAACACAATCACATTAGAATTTACAAAATATTGGCCATGTTACGGCTGTGAAACCTGGACAATTCGTAGTAGTGACATACAGAAATTAACTGCTACAGAAATGAAATTATATGAGACGTACATTAGGATACACAAAACTGGACCACTTGAGAAATTGTGAATGAACTAACTTACATATTAAACCAATCATAGGAGTACCTACAAAATTACCGATAAAATTGCAAATCGCATGTAAACAGAATGTCTCGATCTATAATTTCACGCCAAATGTTAAATTATCATCCTGTGGGCAAGACATCTTTGGGCAGACTATTAAAACTTTGGCAAGAGACCTTAACGGGTCACCAGGCCCAATACATGGAAGGATGATGATGATGATGATGATGATGATGATGAAGAAGAAGAAGAAGAAGAAGATAGCAGAAGCCTCAAAGCTTTTTTTGGGCGTGCTTCCGTACAGGGGCAGTGATATTTCTCTAAGGTTAGAGACCAGTTTAGGTGTGTATGTATTAATCGAAAAAAATGTCATATAAACATCCGTCCTATTTTCAATATTTTCTAGCCCCTAATTTCGATTAATACATACACATCTAAACTGAGCTGTAACCTTAGAGGCAATGCCACTTCCCCTGTACGGAAGCGCGCCTCTGTCATGTTGATTACGCGGGAAAACACTCCTTTCTTCGGTCCAGGGTAAGCCTATTTGTGTACCTATACCACAGTCTAATACATATATATTAGACTGTGCCTATACACTAACAAGTGTATATGCAAGGCATATTATAAGCCCGAGTAAACCAAACCTAACCTGTCACTGATGCTCTATCTTATGAAAACTAGTTTATTTATTTTTCTATGTATGTAAAGTTACACTATCTCTCAGCTTGATCATGAAATAACGAAACACAATCAGACGTCAGGCCTGCTTAACGAGATCGAAGATTCAATGAATAGACTTCAGGCTGTCCTGATGATAATTGTCTCATTTAACCTCTGGAAATGAGGGCTTGAGCTAATTCATAAGTTGTTCGACTTTCGTATTAGAGTAAGCCTATAAACATGTACGGATACTGTTTTAGATACGCCACTTGATGTGGAACTATTTTCTGAGTCATTATTACCTACCATTGCATTATGTTTCTTCTCAATATTTCCTTCACTAAACTTTGTTTATGTTCAACGATGTCATTGCCCTTTAAGGTATATGTAGGCCTACACCTTTACATACAAAAAATTTTGTTTTGCATAATATTGCTCTGTAAAATTGTTATACAATTGAGAATGGTACCGGAAAGAGAATGAAATGAACAAATCCCTTGAAATTATGTCTAAATTGTTTATAAAAATTATTCTGTTTATAATTTTGACATACAACTTGAAAAATAATAGCTCTTCCAGTTTTTAAGATAGAGCCACAGTTTCTTCACTGTTTTATAGCTAAAACTATTCTTTAGTGCCTGACATAGAGCTATTTTTTATTTTCATTTAAATTAATTAAATATTACCATATATGTAACTGATACTAATATTTTATGTTGCATATATCATGTAAAAATCCATAGATAATTATTAACTACATTAATGTTATTTTACTCATTGTCAGGCACTAGGGGACATTTCAAGCTTCAAAATGACACCAATATCTTCTTGGTATCACCATTTGTGACTGAGATATCATGTTTAAAAGAATTAAATATTCTAAAATTACTATTTACAGGAAATGAGTCACAAACTTTCAGAGCCTAGAAGACCCCATAATCATATGTCACCCCTTAAGCAGCTTCATGTCGGTCCTGTTTCAGCTTCTTTCTGCCTCTCAAATACCTCCTCCTTGTTTTAACTTCAGGTGTTGAATGTTTTTTGGCATTTTTGTCCTTTTTTTCCATTGATGCAACAAATCCTGCGATGGTGCTTGTCCCAAAGTTTATGTCATCTTCCTCAGAATTTTAATTTCTCCTTTTGGACTCTTATTAAAATGACGTACGACATCACTGACACATAAATTTACAGTTTTATGACTAACAGTAATAGATTATAAATTACTTCATTATGTAAAAACGTGTTTTCAATCTAATGATCATGCCTTAATACCTATGCATCTATTTTGGGACTAGAAAGAAGTTTATTTTACAAGCAATGCTGGACGAGGGGATTGACTGCTACGAGGATCACTCCAAAAGTAATCCACAATATTTATTTAAAAATTACTTTTTTATCATACAGCTTTGCTATTTTCATAAGAATGTAGATACATCCTTCAGGAACAATATGTCACTTTTCTACATAATCCCCGCACCTTTCAACTGCCTTACGCCACCTTGGAATGAGGGCCTGTATACCTGCACGATAAAAGTCTGAACCAACACGTCTGAGCTACTCTCTGGCGCCACTCACGGGAACGACTTAAATTAAATTTGAATACAAGGGGGAAGGATATATCTAACTCCATAAATTTCAAAGGTTTAGAATAAAAAATATATTAAAAAAAATGTTGTGCAATACTTTTGGAATGATCTTAGTAGAAGTGGTCGTGGCTGATGATGCAGAATTTTGGAAAATGGGACTTACGTGAAAAACCATAAGGCATAAATCGAAAATTCTTATATTAAATGAAAGGGGAGGAAATTCTCTATTAAAATAGTTATATTTTGAAAATTCTAATTTTTCATCATTTTTTGCATTTGTGGGTGTACATATACCTTAAGTTGTTCAAGACAGGGTTATTCTCACTAATCCCAAATGTTTTTATGTTTTCTTGATTTACTTGATTCACAATATCTGTAACAGAATTAATATCTAAAAATTATTACCTGGGATTTCCTTATGCACCTCAGTAGTATTAGAATCACTGTCGTAGACTACTCACTGCTGCCTATGTAGTACAGGTACTGCAGTCTTGGTTAGCGAACACGATTGGTAAAAGTTTTTATTTTTTTGTCATTCTATAATCACAAAATCTGGGCTTTCCATAGCACACGACACTGAAGACTTTTCTTTTTTACCAAAAGTGAAAAAAATGGTCTAATTTTCAGAGGGAATGTAGTTTGGAATGTGAAGAATTCGTGTAGGACTTCAGTTGACTTGTAAACATAATAGAAAATAGGTAAAAATTGGAAAGAATTGATCGGTGTAGATAACCTAAAAGTTACTATTCAACACTTAAAATAAAGAGGTAGAACACTTCAAAATATAACGCGAAACGCACATTTCATTTCACTTAGTTTATGCAAAGCATACAAAAAGTCAAGCCTAACCTAACCTACCACAGATTCGTATATGTAAGGCATACCAAAACCTAAACTAACCTAACCTATCACAGATTCGTATATAGGCCTACAAGACATTTGAAAAGCTTAAACTAAGCTAATCTAACCTAACCTGTCACAGATTTCCGCACCAGAGAACTTAGAATGAATCAAGCTGGAAATTTCAGCGTCGAGAGCTATAGAAAAGCCTAAAATCCTTTTTCTTTTATATGAATCGTACAATCCTGATATCAATTTTACACTCTCCACCCGAAATGTCACTTTAAACACCAAACAGTTCACCATATTCGTCAATTCCACTGTCTTTATCACAACATTTAATGTGTTCTCATCACTAAATTTCTTAGAACTCGTTAATTTGATACAACTTAACTATTTTTTATTCTATTCTCACAGTCAACACATTTCTGTCCATTAACAACTTTGGTTTTACATTTTCGCGTATTTGGACCATCCGACATTACTACCGCATAATACAAACACAGACCATGAACGTAGACAAGGCACGTACGCACAACATACTGTCAACTGTAAATACGTATTATAAATTATATTTAAAACAGTTTTATTTTGCTTTTGCGGTTTCCTAAATATCTAACTTGTTCCTTCTTTTTATTTCTACTTATTTATTTATTTTATTTCGCTAAACTGGAGAATTACCACGGTAGCTTTGAACCGTGCCGTTACGTTTACCACCAAATTTAACTAAATACACAATGTCGCCAACATAAGAACATGACGATGGTGTGTGGCATCATTGGAGGGAGAAATTTGTTTTTTTTTTTCTCTCGCTCTCTCTCTCTGCCTCCTTCGTTCTGAACATTATTGAGAGATAGCACCACTGTTAGCTACAAGGTGTATTTGCGCAAATATATTCCAAGTAGATTACGTGACTTATTACGTGGCTTAGATGAGAGCCTCGAGACAAAACAGTTTTGCTTATATTTCTTTTTTTTTTCTCTCTGTCTACCTCCTTCGTTCTGAACTTTATTGAGAGATAGCACCACTGTTAGCGACAATATTTATTTGCGTAAATATTGCTAGTAAATTATGACGAGTGGCTTAGATGAAAGGCTCACGACCGAAACAGTTTTGCTGTAGCGCATGCGGGAACCTCTCATGCAGTGGGAGCGTGATCTTTACTTGAATTTATTTTCGTGTGTACATTGCAGATTAAATGATTGAGATACCTTCTTGCTCCGGTTACAGACCTTGCATATACGAAGATTAGGTTTGGTTAGTTCAGGTTTTTATTAGCCAAGTCTGCGCATGCGCAGACAGGCAATATGATCCTGTCGCGAACCGCACGTGATAAGGGATATGAGGTCGAGGAATGAGAAAAGGTTAGGTTAGGTTAGGTTAAGTTAGCTTAGCTTAGATTAGGTTAGGTTAGCTTAGCTTTGGGATAGGGAAGTGACAGGTGATTTTAACATGAAGTTCATTTACATATTATGTAATATAAATGTTATCATTTTCATGTATTTGACGAAACTTTTTAATTTTAACAAACAATTTGATTTCATTCGTCCATGTAGTAGTTAAAATTATATAATATGACAGTTTTTGATTCGTAATATTGATAAACAGTAATAGGCCTATAATGAAAGCGGTGAATAATTTCATGGCCCCTAAAATTTTTTTTCGTAAAAGGCTAGGTATTTTTCTCTAGGCCAGAAATAAAACAGCAACGCGGTCATAATTACGTACTTTACGCTTTGGCGAACATTAAGCGAAAATTTACTTTCCGTCATTTTAATGATATTCCGTGAAACACACTTTTTTCCTGTTAATTTCCTTGTGATCACCTACTTCAAGATCTTACTACATCTGCATTTTCTTTTAATGCATTCAGAAAACCGCCGTTGTACTACATACAACCTTGCACTTGACTAATAGAGTGAATTATTTAAGAATACAGTCGCGAATTTCACTACCACCATTTCGATTGTCTTTTGTTTGACACGGCTCGGTACGGCGGGGTGACTACTGGCCAGCGAGTAACGTCGACTATCGACATTGCTCTGCCGTGCGTATTATCCTGTTGTTCCTTTTATTTATTTATTTATTTATTTATTTATTTATTTATTCATTCATGCATTCATTCATTTATTTAATTTATTTAATTAATAGATTAATTTATTTTATTTATCTTATTTATTTATTTTATTTATTTATTTTAATTCAATTTATTTATTTTATTTATTTATTTAAATTCAATTTATTTATTTATTTATTTATTTATTTATTTATTCATTCATTGATTCATTTATTTATTTATTTTGCGAGAAGCAATAAAGTAGGACTTCGTTGCCGTTGGATGTTATCAGCGAGTAAAAAAGACCAACTAATGGAATAACAGTTATCTTGCTGAAGTTAGCAACACTGCGTAGTTGATCAACTGAAAAAAGCACTGCTGCAGTGTTATAATTTTCTGATCGTGTAAGTGAACTTTCTAACCACGGTATAAGTCAGAACCAAAGATATAACAAATTGAAATAGTTTCGTTAGTTCTCTATAGGTAGCACCAATTATTAGGGCAGTTAAAATGTTGGGGAAAATGAGAATATGGATTAAGCATAAATTTAATCTCATAATTAATTGACAATATCAGCGGTTTCCCGCCAAGCCCAGTGTTGTTTTACAAACAGTAGAGTGAAATTAAAAATTGAATTTCATAATGCCGGTATATTTATGTACGATTGGCAAAACTAACTATACCTGTTTTTTTTTTATGTTTAATATTGGTCGACCAGCAAACTTGCTATACAGACCACTGTTAAATTATGGAATATCACATGCAGAATATCATGCTGAGGTTGGCTCTAAAGGCTCCTCTAATTTTAATTAATTAATTGAACATTGTTGTGAATTATGTGAACAAAAATATGATGATTTTCTGTGTTAAATTATGAAGAGTCGTCAGTATCACTAAGAAGGATGTCTTGAGGGAGTTTCCTTTTAAGTCGAGATGGCTGACAAGATCTTGCTCCAATGTTATATGTCACACCTCCAGGAACACCAGGAAGTTTGTTGAAGAAAGATTTTGACATTGAATGGATGTACTGTTCTAGTGGAAGAATTCCCAATTCTTGATGCAGTTGTTGATTTCTTACATTTGTTGCGTTTGTTGCAGTACGCAGGAACTTGTTCTGGAGAACTTGTAGGCGATGCATGTGTGTCTTATTTGCAGTCCCTCACACTGGCGCTGCATAAGTTAAAAGAGGTCGTACAAGCGAGGTGTAGAGTAGCATTGAACAGTCCAATCCAATTTGTGAACGTCTATTAACCAAAGGGTATAATTTTCGAATTCTAGAAGAGGTTAGTGTAACAATGCGAGTTATATGGGCATTCCATGTAAGTTTCGTGTCTAATAATATTCCCAAATATTTGACAGCTTCTTGACTGGAGAGCCATGTAACTTGTTCATTTAGAAGAACCAAAGGAGGTGGATTATGAATAGGCCTTAAAGAGAAGATTTTAGCTTCTGTCTTGGTAATGTTGAGTAGTAATCTCCAGTCAGAGAACCATTTAGACAGCTCCTGTAAGGATGTGTGAAGAGTGGTGATTGCAGTATTTAGGTTACTATGAGAATAAAAGAGAACTGTATCGTCAGCATACTTAGCTATGTGTGACGGTTGTAAACATGGAATGTCATATGTGAAGATATTGAAGAGAAGTGGTGACAGTATAGATCCTTGTGGTACTCCGGCTAAAACTGCACGAAGCGTTGATTTAATGCCATCTATACGTACTGAGAACTGACGCTCAGATAAAAAAATTTTCACGATGCGTGTGAGATAATCAGGAAAACCAATTCTATATAATTTAGCATTAAG
Source organism: Periplaneta americana (assembly GCF_040183065.1). Classification (NCBI taxonomy): domain Eukaryota; kingdom Metazoa; phylum Arthropoda; class Insecta; order Blattodea; family Blattidae; genus Periplaneta; species Periplaneta americana. The sequence continues at coordinate 58,966,520 of NC_091127.1, read as the reverse complement.
CCATCATGCCAAACAGTATCAAATGCTTGGGCAATATCCAGAAACACAGTGGCAGTATACTGTTCTTCTTCAAAGTCTTTTATAATGGATTCAGTGACTCTTTGCAGTTGGTGTGTTGTAGAATGTGTTGGACGAAAGCCAAACTGGAAATATGGTATTATCTTGTTTTGGAACGTAAATTTACAAATGCGTTAATGAATAACCTTCTCAAACAATTTCGATAGCGTGGGCAATAAGCTAATAAGTCGATAACTTGATAGCAAGTGCTTAGGTTTGTTAGGCTTATGAAAAACAATGATTTCAGCAAGCTTCCAGGCTCGAGGAAAGTACCCAATTAAAAGGGCAGCATTGAAAATTATCGTCAAGTAAGTAAGAGCTTTGTTGGTGAGCTTCTTTAGTACAATGTTGGGTATAAGATCATGGCCTGGAGATTTTTTATTTGGAAGCCTTTGAATGAAGTGAGACAATTCTTGTGGAGTAGTATAGGAAATTTTCTCTGGCACAGTCGGTTTATTAATATTTTCTATAAGTTCTTTTTCTAATTCAGAGGTAGTCTGTTCTTTTTTATTCTCGTTTGGGGTGAATACATGTTGATAATGAGATGCAAGCAAGTTACATTTCGACTCTGTGTCTGTGGCTATTTGAGAGTCTATCCGAAGTGTCGGGATGACTGTTGGCTCGCGTAGAATACGCTTTGCAGCGTACCAAAGAGTATTATCAGCTTCAGATAGAGATGATAAGTAAGACTGATATGACTGCAGGCGATGTTGTTCAAGATTTGTCTTGACTAATCGTATGAGATAATTCAGCTTCTTCCGCTGCCATGGTTGCCTCTCTCGTTGCCATTGTCTACGAATACGATGTTTTTCCTTAATTAATTGGAGTATGGAAGATGGTAAGTAGTAGCGCGTTAATGGCCGCTTGGAGCACATTGTAGAATAATTTACACATGAGCATATTGTGTCCGTAAAATGTTGAACATCATTGTCAATATCTGTTGCTGTTAGTGGATGATATTCTGTGACTAACATTGAGTCTAGAGTCAACTGAAATTTATCCCAATCAACAAAACCATTAATAAGGCGTTGCACTTTAGGTGTTACATTAGGAGACAATTGGTAAGTAATCAACACTGGACAATGGTCTGAATCAAGTGCTGTTAATGATGCAATATAAGTTGGTAAATGCATATTCTTTTGAATTCCGATGTCAAGGATATCGGGAAGATTGGCGGCATTATATTGATAGTGTGTTGGTTCAGTTGGTGCGAGAATATGGAGACCAAGGTTGTTAATGCAGTTGTAAAGACGATGTCCATTTGGGTTCGATACTCTGCATCCCCATGATGTGTGTTTACAGTTTAGATCGCCCACAAGAAGTGTTGAACCGACTGAGGGAAATAAAAGAGCAAGGTATGCAGTATTTAGCAGATATTTTGGGGGCTTATAAGCACAAAATAAAACAAAATCATGGTTATTTTGACACTTAATTTTGATTCCGACTGTTTCTATATCAGACGTATAAGGAAGAAGGACTTGATGATGTGTAATATTTCGCTTAATTAAAATGACAACACCACCAGATGCAGTTGAAGCATTCCTATCATATCTATATATTTTATATCCTGGAACAGTGAAGACTTCGTTTGGAAGAAGGTGAGTTTCTGTGATGCAGGCTATCATAATATGTGTTGACAAAAAGGAAATCAGAGAAGATCGTTTCATTCTAATACCATCAGCATTCCAATTGATTATAGTGAGTTGATGAATAGAAATTTTATTATTTGCTGCCATTCTGGAAGTAAGATGACAGAGAAGAGATAAAGTAATCTTTAATTTCTGACAAGAATGGAGTCAATAAAGTGATAATGTGCGGAATAACCTTAGAGAGTAGATCGGTTAAGAGAGATGAATTGGAAGATTCTGGAGCAGGTTGACTTATAGGGAGACGGTGACTCTGATCAAAGGATCCTTTCACTGAATTTGCATACGTCTTAGATCGAGAATTTGCTTGAAATTTTGACGTAGATGGTTGAGACATTGAAGGATTTACTTGATGTTGAGAATCTTCTGTGCGTTGAAGTAATGGTTGCGAAGATTCTGGAACATGAGTCCGTTTTTCTTGTCTTAACTGAACACCACGTGAGAGTTTTTCCTTCAATTGTAAATAGTGTTCACAGCCTCTGTAGTTAGCTAGATGTTGTTGTTGACAGTTCACGCACTTAGGCGGTATTGTTTTAGGATTTGGGCATTGAGAGAAATGATGAGCCTCTAGACATCGTACGCAGCGTGGTTCGAGTTGGCAGTAGTTCTTAGTATGACCAAAATTTTGGCACCTTGTACACTGAGGAATCTCTTTGGATTGGCGTCTGATTTCGACTTTAACTACACTGTAAAATAGGCGAATGAGATTTAGTATTGATTTACCTTGGTCATTGTTGTCTAGTTCTATTGCACAAAGTGGAGTGGGCTGTTTGTTCTTTCCTAGGAGTCTCGTTACTTTATGAACTGGATAGTTAAGTTCTTCAAAGGCGACTTTTATCTCTTGATCACTGAGAGAGTAGGGTACATTTCGAATAACAGCAGAAAATTTCTTTTCAGAGGAATTTTTATAAGTATAATATTGTTGACGAATTGAGTCAAAGTAAGTAGTAAGTGATCGAAAATCATGTGATGTTGATGCGTATACTTTTATGATTGAACCTTTCAACTCTGTATGAAATTCTGATTGTACATAATTCTGTATGCTTTGTAATAAGAGCTGATAGTTCTCAATGTTCTTTAAGCAGATAGGTGGAATTTTTTCCTTTTGAAGTGTAGAAGCAGCAGAAGGTTCCTCCATGCTGTCTTCCGTAGCTAAAGGCTGAAATCTGTTTTGAGTTGGAATGTTGGTGTAACACGTCATATTCTGTGCTATTTCTGTATTTGAGCTTGTGCACGGCCACTTATTAATTTGCATACTGGAAGGGGTTGCATTCAGATTGGGAACTGAAGAGGCATTCTTGTTCGCAGTATTTAAAATAGTAACATTTTTACTTCCAAGAGGAGTCAACTTAACATGCTTAGCAGAAAGAGTTTTCAGTGATTTTTTAGATAGCTGCATAAATATTGTTTTTTTGATCTTCTTTTGTTTGTAACTAGGCACCAAGGAAATGTTTACAGAACCTGTGTCATTTCCACAATTATTAATATTTATATCGCTACTCACAGTTTCCATTTGATCAACCATAGTATGAAAATCATGTTCAAATGTGCTAGGATCTAAACCATAAGAACCGGATTCATTTCCAGAAGAACCACTAATTTGAACTGTGTCCATGCTTGAAGAAAGTTTTTCACGCACTCGCACCAAAGAATAATAATGTTAATTTGAAAACTAATTAAACCATTATTTTAAGTAATTAAACAACACTATAACAAAATAAACAACAATTAACACTAATATTGACTCTTCAGGTTGAAATAATCACAGTTAAATCACTCGAAAAATCAATACTGTATCAAAACGCAAGGCACATACACCCGATCACCTCGACGGTTCGCGTGCGAATCCCCCTGTTTTTTTTTTAAGATGGGACATGACAGTTTAGCGGCCGAGCTTGGAAATATAGTGCCATGTTGCCAATATGGACTACCACGCTGCCAGCTGATGGAAGCTAGCAATTGTCGTTAAGATGGCTGACGTTAAAACATTCATTGACAATTGACGCGAAAGTAATAAAACAATACAAAAATCGACAGAGAATCAAAGACGAAACATACCAATGCTAACATTGTGTGTACAATAAATGTAGCCAAGAGAGCTATTAAGCACTCGCCATATGGAAACCGTAAGTTTGGCAACTCAACCGTTGTTACCATAGGAACAGACGTACCACGCTATGTGACATTCACTTGTTTTTCCGATCGCAACGCTCCTGTCATGTCCCATCTTTCAAAAAAACAAGTATAGTTAGTATCTTCGCCATCTATTCATGGAAGTAATAACTAGACATCGGATTTTTAGGCACTAAAAATTGCAGTTTTAGGCGCCTAAAATAAGCTCAAAATTTGTAAAATTAGGCTCTATTTTAATGAAAATAGGCATTTTAGGCACATCAAGGTATCATACTTATTTCTTTCACTGAAATTTTTAGTTATACACTAAAATACGCACAAAAAAGTATGTTTAAACATTAAAAAAGAATACTATATTATATTTATAAACAGAGCTGCACAAATTTAATATATTGAAACTAATGAAATAATGATTATTGATATCAAGATTACTCATTTTAAGTTATTGAAATTCAGTTCCATGCTCAGACTTTATTATAATTATCTGCACAGTACACCACCAGAATTTTTTCTAAATTCTCCACAGTTAACCTTTGCCTTTTGTCACTGAGAATCATTTTGAAAGCAGAAAAAATTCTTTCAACCGAAAGTGATGTGAGAGGCGCAAATTTTAAATTAGGTACAATAGAAACATCAATACTTACTGGAACATTCACACTTTCCCCCGGTATCACTCTTGATACTTTTTCCAACAATGAAAATCCTACATTCTTATTTAATACGTTGTCCCACTTATTTTTAACTTTTTTCCCAGTTTCGCCCAAAGCAGAATGTATGTTCACGTGAGCTTACTTTACTATTGCTATTTGGCTACAAAGAGATTGTTTTTCACGTTCTAATTGTTCAATGCTTGCAGGTATGAAAGAAAAGTTTGATGTTATGTAGGCAATATCGTTTTTCACTCGTGAGTCATTCAGACAATCTTTCACACACGCTGCACTATCAGTTTCAGGTAATTTATCAATAACTGTGACCACTTCTTTAAAATACTTAGAATAATACACCACTGACTGAATCCAGGTTCCCCATCATGTAACAACCGGCTGAGGTGGGAGTGGGATATCTGGAAAGTTCTCTCTGAATATTGAAATCCTGGATGGGGCTTTACAAAAACATTTTTTTGTGTTAGAAATAAACGAATTGACAAGAGGAAATTCATTCCGGATTGTTTCAGAAACCCTGTGAAGGCCATGTGCTAGACAGGTTACATGCGTGAGGTTAGGATAAAATGTTTTAAGAAGTGGAGCTGCAGCAACCATGTATGAGGCAGCATCAGTACAAAACAACAGAACTTTAGAATCGTCTATATTACCTGAGTATAAAGACTGTAGGCCTTTATTTACAAAATAAGCAATGGCTTGGCTATTCACTTTCGAAAGTTCCTTAACACATACGAGGTGTGGAATCGAAGGTCCATCAGGACTAAGTTTTCCTACTACCATATTTGCTATATACCTATTCATAGGATCTGAGGTTTCATCCACAGAGACCCATATGTAAGAATCACCTATATCCTCCCGAATGGAAGCTAAAGTTTCATTGTATATTCTGTCTAAGTAATTTTTTCTTAGGGTCGACTCAGATGGGATATTTTGTTTGCAGTATTTTTGTAAAAAGTGTCTTAAAACCGGATTTTCAATTGCATTCCAGGGAATGTTAGCAGCAACAAACGCTCTGGTTAAATCAGCATAGAAATTGCTGCTGAGATTGGATGAAGTAGGCTGTGTTAGTAAAGTTTGTTGCAGTTGATTTTTCTGCTGAGCTTTAGCCTTATGAGCCGCTCCTTGCACATGCTGTTTAGGTGGCACTTCTTTTCTTGCGAAATCTAAAAATGTAAAGTAAACTGAATTAAAATAAAATCCTAATTGTTGTATTGCCGTATTTCTATCACAAAGTTAGTGGGTTCGAACAATCAAAATTTTAATGACCTGCAAATACTTTAACTATCGGAATTTAAAAGGTTAAAGTGTAGTGGTCTTAAAAAGAATTATACCTCAGGATAGCTCAGTCAATGTATCAATATTATAGGCCTACTCAAAAAAAATTAATAGAATTTATATATTTCAACTATTGTTACATACCTGTTTGCTACAAATCTTGCAGAATATTATTTTTCCATCATAAGTGAATTCTGAATATTCTGTTAGCCACTGCCGGATCAATATAGATTTTGCACTTATATTTTTCGGCATTATCGCGTTAAACTTCACAGGAAAACGTCCTACCGCTCAAAACTTCTCAACACAAATAAGGTGAGGGAAAGAGCAACTGTTAACGACCATTCAAATGAACCGTTGTTATTGAGATTCAATTGGACAAAAATACAAAGTTCCACTTATTGTTGCATTTCCTGGTAGTGCTAACACTAGGAGGGCCATTCTTTTAAATATTTTGTAACGGTTTACCCTACTAATTCGCAGTTTTACGACTTTTCATAAATATTTCAAAAACACTCTTTCTCCAAAAATTGTGATTTTATGACACTCTGAAAGGCAGTACAGCTAATCGGTTTCAGACCGATAACAGTCATTTTTATAGTATAGTATATCTCTGAATCGGTAGCAGCACATGTTGTGATTGTTGCCTGCTTCAAAACTAAGGTTGGTTCTTTGTCGGCATTTATGCCTCCAAACATGTTAAATTCGGTGAAATCTATTGCGAGTGTCGTGAGATTCAAAACATTTTGTTTCCTTTATCAATGGTTTCATGGCCGGTGTGAAGCAAACTTTCCACTTTTTAAATGCCTTAAATTTCGCAGTGAATGCATGTATAAATTATAAAAAGTAAGAGTAAAATGCGAAACTTTACAGTGAGTTAGGCATTTTTAGGCGAATATTAACAAATTAGGCTCTAATAACCGTTTTAGGGCATTTTAGGGCACTATAAAACTCTTTGAATACGTTTCAATTTCCATGAAACACAAATATTAATAATTATTTTTACTTTTCTCCTAAAGAAACAAAATAGGCATTTGCCCTAGAATCCGATGTCTGGTAATAACTAAAGAAGCCACACTTACACCAACAAATTATTGATCACTATCGATTACAGGTGCAAGTATATACTGGCGTTCAAAGATATCTGACTCAGAATTTTATTTTTTGATAGTGTAAGTGAACTTTCTATCCACGAAGTAAGTAAGAACTAAAGATATAACAAATGGACAAACTTTGAAATAGTTCTGCTAGTTCTCAATAGGTGACACATTACTGGGGAAACAATGATGTAAATTTAGTATAAATTATTCTCATAATTGACTTCAGCGGATTTCCACTGAACTTAGTGTTCCTTTACAATCAGTAGAGGGGAATTAAATTTTGAATCTTATAATGCGGGTATATTTATGTATTATTGGCGACACTGATTATCTTCGCCATCTATTCATAGAAATAATAGCTAAAGAAGCCACACTTACATGAACAAATTAACGATCACTATCGATTAGTAGAGTCAGATATCTTTGAACGTCAGTGTATAATCGATTGTCGTCCCACAAACAGAATGGTCGGTTAACAAACATGTATTTATTTTGACAATAAGCTAATGATAAGAGCAAAAGAGAAAATTAGGAATGCTATTACAGATATAGGCCTACAGTAGGTGTACCCATGCAAGAAGACGTTAAACAGCGCATGCGTATTTCGACCCAACTCCCATTGTGTCGCGATTTTATTCATAAGTACACACTAGTGCAAAATGTTAATAATAATAATAATAATAATAATAATAATAATAATAATAATAATAATAATAATAATAATAATAATAATAATAATGGTTCATTTTAACTGGCAGAGTTAAGGCCATTCGACCTTCTCTTCCACTCAACCAGTATGATACAAAAACTTATTACTACATTGCTATAAACAAAACATAATTAATATAATGCAATACAATACATAATTAATATAATACAATAACAATTCTTTTTATCTTTTCAAAACACCAATAAATTAATTATGTAATAATAATAATAATAATAATAATAATAATAATAATAATAATAATAATAATAATAATGTAATAATAATAGTTATACCTAAATATAATTAAATTATTAAACTCATTCATGATTATTGTCTATGTATTAGCAGTACAGGGCTCGGTTTTATGTGTATGCTCTTTCGTCCTTTATCTTTTATGAAAGCATGGAAGATTTCACGTGACACAAATGTCATTTGCTACATGGGGAAAACAATATCATTTTGAAATGACAAATGTAGGACCGTGACAAAAATAAGGACAAGAAAAAGAAGGACCATGACAAAGACAAGGCAAGGATCACGACAAAGACAATGGTAAGGATCACGACAAAGCCCACGACAAGCACCGTGATCCTTATCGTGATCCTTGTCGTGATCCGCGTCTTGATCGCAGTCGTGAACCATATCGTGATCCTTATGACGGTCATTGTCGTGGTGCTTGTCAGCCTTCTTGTTGACCTTGTCATTGTGTTCGTGGGTCTTGTTGTCTTTGTTGCTATCTTTATCGTGATCTTTATTATCTTTATCATGGTAGTTATCGTGGTCATCGTTGTTTTTGTTCTGCTCTTTATCGCAATACTTGTCTCTGTCATAGTCCTTATCGTGGTTTCTTGTTGTCCTTATCGTGGTCCTTGTTTTTGTTACGGTCCGTACCATGGTCGCTGTCGTAGTCCTGATCCTTGTAGTAAAACTTGTTGTGATCCTTGTTCCCTTGTTGTGGTTCTTATCGTGGTCTTTGTAGTTGTCCTTGTCGTGGTTCTTGTTGTCATTTTCATAGTCCTTGTTGCCTTTGTCGTGGTCTTTGTTGTCTACTCGGTGTCCTTGTTGTCTTTGTCATGGTCTTTATCGTGGTTCTTGTTGTCTTTGTCATATTCTTTATCGTGGTCCTTGTTGCCTTTGTTATGATCTCATGATCCTTACTGTGATCCTTGTCTGATACTTGTCGTGGTCCATATCGTGATCCTTGTCGTCCTTGTGGTCCTTATCGTGACTCTTGCCATTGTCCTTGTGGTCCTTATTGTGGATTCTCGTTGTCCCTGTTGTGATCTTTATTATCTTTGCTCTAGTCCTAAATGCTATTTCAAAGTAATATTGTTTTCTCATTTGGCAACTAACTTTTGTGTCACACAGTAGTAAATCTAGTCTTCATCGTAAGTTCTTAAAACGCTTTAGCCTACGGTACCCTAACCAATCATAGAGTTACTCAGGCTCTCGCGCATCAAACTCCATCGAAGTAATATATTGAGGCGACCTGTATGTGTTCCGAAACTTTTTTGAGGAGAAATCAGCGCTATAACCCGATAACGAAACCCTCTCACTCTCACGTTTCCCCTCTCTGGACGTCTTCCTAAATGGCCCGGACTTTATACAATGATCCATACAGCAATTGAATTTTTTTAAATATATACAGTCTTGTAATTAATAAAGCTTTGTAACTTAATATTTAATAGCTTAAGTATCTAACTATTCCTCTTCTTTCTGGGAGCAGTTCACCAGGTATATGGAGATTTTCAAAGTAGGTAGTCTAGCGACCGAGGAGTTCAATCAACTCAAAATATATTGCGAAATTTAAATAAGTTCTTTCCTCTCTTAATCCATATCAGTTCGTGTATTCCGATGGATAGGAAGGCCCAATCTGTACTGCAGAATTAGCTTACAGTGGTCTTGAAAGAGAATGCACTACCGTAGAGTACAGTAAGAAGGAAATAATTAAAAATAACGAGGCAAATAGGAGTACCATGAGAAAACATGTCTCGTCACTGTGAAATCTTGTTTCTTATTTAATAAGAAGCTAACTGATTTTTAGGCCCACTGAATGATTGATTTATTCACTGAATGACTGACCGACTTAGTGACTGATTGGGATACTTTACTGATTGAAGTGATTGATTACTTTGTTGATGGGCTTAATAAATAACTTACTAAGTGAACAGAATGTTAGAAACAGATATAGAAATATAAAAAATTGATTGACACACATACTGTATTTCGGAATAAAAATTAGTAAGGATGGGATTCATGAAGTTAAAAAAATGAGAACATAAATTAAGACAGAGCTGCAATATAAAAAATTAAATTATGTTTTGTGGGATCGGAATATTAAGTTCTAAAACAGCAGGTAGCCTATAATTACAAAATACAATTATTAAAAGTATAATAATATAGAGAACAGAAACGTGAGTATTAAAATCAAGAACAAAATCAAAATTACTTTCGACAGAAATGCATTTTTAGAGCCTCTGCAAGGATTTCCGGGTTGAGTGAAGTCTCCATAATTTACGTTAAGTTTTGAATCACATATATCACACTATTTCATGATCTGAGGTCGAATATTGGCCATGAGAATATGACAAAAATTATAGGGTGTGTCGTAAAAATTTAACTGCATAGAATTTGAGCTTAATTTACAAGGTGTATACAGTAATAATCTTAGCTCAAGGTTGTTGTCTCCAAATATCGGCTTAAAAGAATGGAATGCACGTTACAGTGTGGGACGTTGAGATTGCTGACACGTGACCACTGATTACAGTGTCCGTAGAAACCTGAATTTATGGGATCTTCTACGGAGACAAGGACTGCAAATGAATAGTTCTTTCAAGATTTTAACATATGCTTTTCTCTTAAACAATAGATTTGAGTACCATCATCAGTTTTGTTGATTCGTTTTGGTTCTCGAGTGTGATGAACTATTCTCTTCATTTTTTCGTCGGACGTCCACAAAATCTCTTAGTTCAGTGTGTAAAATAACTATAAATTTAAGTTATATAAAATTTTATTGTGTTAGTTCATTAATTGAGGTGTGGCATAGCAATCTCCATAAAAGAAAGTTTCGAGAAAATGTCAAAAAACTATTTCGGTATATTACAATCATTATATGATTAGAATAATTGTGCAACAAATAAGGATACAGTCCCTTGAAATTAGATATGGTTAGAATGGTTATGTTGATATTTAGGTATTTAAACTGGAATTTGCTTTCTTTGCCTGGAGATCGTTGACTTTGCTGTGGTAGATTTTGGAAATTACTGATTTTGCTCCAAATATAGGCTACAGTAAGATCTCCCTGACTTTACAATAGTTACAAACAGAAAATTAATAAATTCAAATATTATAGTCACATATGTATTGATTATCATTACATTTAAACAAACATTAAAATTTACAAAACATCTATTAATCCCACAGCAAACATTGTTCACACGAAAATAGCCAAAAGTATACTTATTGTGACAAGGATTTCCGAATTCGCACAACTGTTTAAGTAATGTATTCTCTTGTAACAACATATTTCATTATAACGAAATTCTCATATTAGCTATCCCAAGAGTAGAATTATTGTGACAAGGATTTCCGAATTCGCATAACTGTTAGTATAATGTATTCCCTTTTAACAATATATTTCATTATAACGAAATTCTCATTAGCTATCCAAGAGTGGAATTATTGTGACAAGGATTTCCGAATTCGCATAACTGTTTATGTAATGTATCCTCTTGTAACAACATATTTCATTATAACGAAATTCTCATATTAGCTATCCAAGAGTAGAATTTTTGTGACAAGATTTCCGAATTCGCATAACTGTTTATGTAATGTATTCCCTTTTAACAACATATTTCATTATAACGAAATTCTCATATTAGCTATCCCAAGAGTAGAATTATTGTGACAAGGATTTCCGAATTAGCGTAACTGTTTATGTAATGTATTCCCTTTTAACAACATATTTCATTATAACGAAATTCTCATATTAGCTATCCAAGAGTACAATTATTGTGACGAGGATTTCCGAATTAGCGTGACTGTTTATGTAATGTATTCCCTTTTAACAATATATTTCATTATAACGAAATTCTCATATTAGCTATCCAAGAGTAGAATTATTGTGACAAGGATTTCCGAATTCGCATAACTGTTTATGTAATGTATCCTCTTGTAACAACATATTTCATTATAACGAAATTCTCATATTAGCTATCCAAGAGTAGAATTATTGTGACAAGATTTCCGAATTCGCATAACTGTTTATGTAATGTATTCCCTTTTAACAACATATTTCATTATAACGAAATTCTCATATTAGCTATCCCAAGAGTAGAATTATTGTGACAAGGATTTCCGAATTCGCATAACTGTTAGTATAATGTATTCCCTTTTAACAACATATTTCATTATAACGAAATTCTCATATTAGCTATCCAAGAGTAGAATTATTGTGACGAGGATTTCCTAATTATCGTAACTGTTTATGTAATGTATTCCCTTTTAACAATATATTTCATTATAACGAAATTCTCACATTAGCTATCCAAGAGTAGAATTATTGTGACAAGGATTTCCGAATTATCGTAACTGTTTATGTAATGTATTCCCTTTTAACAACATATTTCATTATAACGAAATTCTCATATTAGCTATCCAAGAGTAGAATTATTGTGACAAGGATTTCCGAATTCGCATAACTGTTTATGTAATGTATTCCCTTTTAACAACATATTTCATTATAACGAAATTCTCATATTAGCTGCAATTTTAGCTATCCAAGAGTAGAATTATTGTGACAAGGATTTCTTACCTCTGCCTTTTCTCATTTCCGAACAATATTGTAGTACGTACATTGACCCGGTAAAAACATAGTCTTTAGCAACGGTACCGTATTCAAGCAGTCACTTACAATACTAAACACAGACTGGCTTATAAATTATTCACGGCGAAATAAACACCGGATATGAAAGTAGCTACATTTATGATCACGTGTATAGAAATATAAAATGTCCAAAAGAAATCAATACCATTATAATTCCATAAGGATTAAAATTACGTTAATTTCATTACATTTATTCATCGTGGTATTTTTAAACCGAGAACTAACTGAAAATAATTTTATTTGCAAGTATAATTTTATATTGGACGGAGTTACGCAATAAGAGACTAACCGCCAAAAACCTGTTTCGAGATATTGGCCATTGAAATAAATCTGCTTTTTTTTATAAAACATTTTATGCAAGAAATATTATAACATCCATACTGAATTTTATGCAATAAACGAATTTTTGCTTATAAATAGCAGCAAAATTCAAATATCGCTTTCTTTTTTTTTTTTCGAGTTAAATTAGCCTGCCATCAAGAGATTTGTACAAATATCTCATTTTTCTTTTCTAATTGTCGGTATGTCTATTACTGCGTAATTCCGTCCTATTGATAATTCATTTTTATTAAAAATTATTTCATACTCTACTTTCATAACAGCTAAAGGTATATTAATTTTGAGAAGTCATTTTTATAGGTTTTTCAAGGCCTGAAGGTTTTGTGTGGAGATGTTTTCGATTAGAAGTACGATTATTTAAAAAGCGATTACCCAAGTAACGGTAATATAACGGTAAATTAAAAGATCATGGTAATGTAAAAATGGAAACTGAACAGTAATTGTAAAATATATGTAATGTAATCGCAATGAAAAAAGTAATGGTAATATGTATAATGGTACTGGAAAAGGTTTTGGTAGTGGAATGGTTGTATTGGAAATGTTCTGGTAGTATAATGGCTATGTTGGAAATAAAGATTACGATATGGCACACTATCAAAGTTATTTGACAAAGAATATGATAAAGTATTTTATCAAAGATCTCTGATAAAAGGTAGAATTCTGAGTATATTGTACTAAAAAAATATTTTATCAAATATAACCTAAAATTAAGGAACAAGTCTCTATTAACTTTATAGTTAAATAAAATAGTTTTTTTATCACAGATATGCAAAAATGAATGATGAAGAGCACTACGGTATACCTATTTAGCTACAATAACACTAGTCTGCGATGAAATTCCTGCCTCCAAAGTTTTAATGTTTTTAGGGTATTTTTAGCATGCTGAAATCAAATTCAAAGCCAAAAAGTTCCTATCGCGTACCATTTTTTGTTATTTTAATTTTCTTATAATATATTACAACAATTTATAGCGTAATTATTTAAACTGTAATACTTTAACATATATAGGTTTGGTATGTTAGGATATGAAAACCAAATGTATTCAACATATTTTTAAGGTGTTTATATTGAAAACCAAGGACACTGGATGTTTCTTAGCAGATAGGGGGGAGCAAGCACATAAGGAAGTTAGGGCGAAATAACGTGCAGCCTTGTCATTATTTTTATTTGTGAAAGATAGAAGTGTCAGCCACTCCTTGGTGAGAGACTAAACTCAACTCGTCTAGTAGTTTCTCTCACATTTCATTAGTCTGCGTTTCATTTGGAAACGAAACGAAATCAGTTTGAAGCTTTATTGTGTAGTAGAATATTGAAAGTTTTTAGTTCAGTAAGAAAGTATTTACCATGTTGCATCGAGGATGTCTAAATAATCCAGACCAATTTTGTTATATAACTTATGTAGGATATACACATTGCCTAAGCAGAGGTGTAATATTACAGATTTTGTGAAAAAGTCATACCATGCCTATTTTGGAATCAAACTTGGAGACCAAAGTAAAGCTTGGGCACCACACAAAGTATGTAGAGTACGCACTGAAGAACTTCGTCATTTGATCAATTGGAGAAGACCGTTGCTATCTTTTGGAGTACCTATGGTTTGGAGATAGCAGTCGAACCATAGTAATGACTGCTACCTCTGTTCGTGTGATGTGAAGGGATACGATTCTAAACATAAAAATCAAATCGTGTATTCAGTTATTCGGTCAGACATTTTACCTGCGCCTAATGTACCAATCCCTGTGCGATCAGAAAATCTTAAACAAACATCATTCTATTGCTACTGACAGAGTGAAATAGGTTTTAAATACTTTCTCTCTGAAGATGATAATCTTGTATATTGCAGTAATGTGAAAGAATTTATGCTAAAACTTGGATTTCCAAACTATTACCTAAGTGAATGGAGACTGTTCATTAATGCTTCCAAGCGAAGTTTAAAGGATTTCCTCCTTCATAACGGAAACATTTTTGGTTCAGTGCCCGTTGCCTATTCAGTGATCCTCAAAAAATCATACACAAATTTGCAACTACTGTTATTGCGTCTAGACTATAGGAACACAACTGGCAAGTTTGTGATGATTTCCAAGTTCTTAATATGTTGCTGGGCCAACAATCTGGTTTTACCAAATTTCCATGCATTTTTTGCCTGTAGAATAGTAGGGCATGAGTTGATCACTGGACTAGGAAAGACTGGCCACCTCGACAAGATTTGGAAGTCGGTTGTAAGAATGTTGTGCGCCAAAGCCTTGTGAGTTCTTCTAAAGTTGTGCTGCCATCTCTCCACATCAAGCTTGGCTTAATGAAACAGCATGTAAAGGCTTTAAATAAGCAAGGAGGCTGTTTTTAGTACATAAGTGAGACATTTCCACTACTATCTGAAGCAAATTAAAAGAAGATATATATATTTAATGGTCCTGACATAAGAAAACATGTCTGGTGCAGCATTTAAAAACAGTATGGATGAAAAGGAGAAATCAGCATGGATGTTGTTTTAAAATTTATTGGCAACAAGAATCCTAATTACCGAAACATTGTAGCTAATATGCTTGAAGCATACAAGGAATTTGGTTGTAAGATGAGTATCAAAATTTTCTGTTTTCTGAGCTAGATTATTTCACCGAAAATCTAGAATTTTTCAGCTAAGAGTAAGATGAACGATTTCACAAGGATCTGCAGGAGTTCGAAAGAAGGTACCAGGGACGCGGGAGCATCAGTATGCTTGGTGATTATTGTTGGATGTTAAAGCGTGAAATACCTGAAGAGAAACATAAAAGAAAGAGGAACAGGAGGACTTTCTCAACTAAGAAGCAAGTGGTGTAATTTTTTGTGTGATATATTGTGCTAATTTATACATTCAATAGTGAAACAAGCAAAAACAAAGCAAAAACACTCTAGCGACATGTATGAACAACCATACACATAATTTCAGCAAGTTGTGTCTTTTAAATATTGTTTTTGAATTTGAAATAAAAAAGTGAAAAGAAAAAGTTTGTGATGAAATTCACGTAATTATAAAAAAACATTTAAAGTAATTTTGCAAACAAACCTGACGTGATAGAAGCAAACGGATTGAAAATTCGGATTCAGCACATCGGCATTATATAAAATCACATTACTTAGTACAGGCAACAAACACAAAGTTGAAATTCGCAGGCTAGTGTAATTAGTTGAATTTGTTACAAAATGTATATTGCTGAAAAAGAAACCGAGAAAGAAACGCCTGTGGGTTAAACCACAGTCTAGTATATACAGTCACGAAGCTTGAGTTGTGAGGGTGCTAGGAACAATAGACTGTTCAGGTACTATTTTGCATTGTCTGTAATGAGGCGATAATAGCGATCCTAGTGGTTAGCAACTATCTATGGATGCATATTTACTACGTATTGAGCTTCGTGACTGTATATACTAGACTGTGATTAAACCATGGACTGTGAGACGTTACAATAAAAGTATCCATCAAAAATCAATAAAACAGAGAAAGAATGCCGGGATTTGAAAAGTTATATAAATTATTTGAGAATGGATAACAATTTTCAGTTTGTCCAGACTTGTGCATCACTCCTGTACAGCAGTTAGGTATAGTCGCTGCTATTTTTATGTAGGCCTACACTTCTCATCTTATATTTATGTTTTTGTAGTCCGTGTTTTGCATTTATACCATTTCATTTGCATCATATCCTCATTATCAACATTTTGGTCGTAGTAACAGTCCAACAATATTTACGTTCCGTCACATTGGTTTCAAGCTAGGCAGGTCTTTTGTAAAATATAACAAGATGCATTTATCAAATAAACTTTTACAAAAGAAAACTCATTACACTGTCATATACAGAGTGTTTCAAAAGTTATGGTCAAAATTTAGTAATGATGAGAAAAAAAAAAACGAAGAGATGCAAAAAAGTTCCAGTAAACATAGGTCTGCAAATTAACGTTTAGGGGATAATGCCATTTTTCTATGGTTGGGGCCGCTATGAACCGAACGCCTGAATACGGTAAAGCGGCAACATTCATGCTTCGTACATATGCCGCACTTTCCATTTCCTTCTAAGTGTGAGACGATATCTGCTCATCGGAGTGACTACTACCGCGGAGGACTCGGAGATTGTGAATAAAACTCTCCACCGGTGATCTCCGATACTACCGTAGGTGGAACAGGGGACTACGGAGGGACGCGGTGGTTCGGAGCTCAAGGACGACCGGCGCGTACGGACTGACGGTAGTTGTGAGTGGAATAAAATGGCACCAAATCGGATATCCGTCGTATGGAAATTCTTTAATTTAGTTGAAGATAATAATAAAGTCCTACTCTGTAAACTTTGTGGGCGAATTTACTCTAAGGATGGTGGAACTTCGAATTTGTTAGGCCATTTGAAGCGATCGCACAATCGCGAACTTGATGAAAACAATTACGCAAAACATTTGATACGATTTCTTTTTAAATTGTTTTAGTGCTATTGTTCCCAAAGGCCACAGTATAGGAAAAAGTTTTGAAATTTCTCTAAAACGTAACTTTCGATGCAATAAAAAACATATGAAATATTTAAAAGACGACTTGAGTTATATTTTGCTGTTTGGATTAAAATATTGAGTTTCTGAATGAAACTAAAGAAACATGTGGTAATAATATAATTACAATTATCCTTAAGTTGATATCCGCTTATATTTTTATTACAGAGCAAGAGTGGCGCGTTTTAGAAGAGGCAGTTCAAATACTGACACCCTTTAACACAATAATCACAGTCCTGTCCGGTGAAGAATCTGAATAAATTATGTTGGACAGTAAACTTTAACCCATTGATAGCCCAGGTTTCTTTGTTCCATTCTGAAGCTCCCTTAATATATTTTACGTTAAACTAAACCGATTAGAATAATAATTGACAAACACTGTTTGTGATTAAACGAGAGTTTCTAGGAGAACTACAGTATAAATGTTTGCATTAACTACTGAATAGCTTTACTTCTGCGTTAATTTTGCAGTTAGATTGAATGTTATTAATTTGATCAATGACATAAAACTAATATGCCTTTCCACATATAACTTACTATGAATTTCAAAACTAGAAAAAAATCTGTCAGCTAACGTAGAACTTCAAGCAAAAAAAAAAAAAAAAAAAAAAAAAAAACCGAAGAAAGAGAGAGAGATTAACATAAAAGAAAGAATAAACAAAATATTACAACTTATTTTAAAAGATACGCGGACATCAAATCATTACGTGATCCGATTAAAGGAATGCTCAGCGGAAAGTGTATGTCTGCGCCACAGCACATATACAACCTGCGCGGCATCAATCGGAGGTAACCGGAGGTCTGCGATTGAAAGCGCGCAAACAACCGCTCCGGAGAAAACCTAATCATGAGCAGCACTAATCTGAACAGACGATATGATGAACGGTGGATAGGTAGAAGAGGACCTGTACCTAGATCACCGGACTTAAATCCTTTGGATTTTTGCATATGGGGTTTTGCAAAGGGCCTAGTTTACACAACAGACATCACCATGTCTGAAGAATTGCAGGATCGGACTGTAGATGCCTTCCAGCACATGAAGAATGATCCAGAATTTCTTGAATGCATTCGCGGGTCTTTGTGGAGAAGACTAGATCCATTCAAGTGCATGGTCGCATTTTGAACATCTGCTATTGAATTCTTCAGTTAACACGTTCATACTGCACTGCATCTTGCTTATCCACAGACTTCACTGTTGTTCAAACAAGAAAAGTATCTTTTGTGTATGGTCAATCACGTTTCTGGGTGTTGAAGCGAAAATGATGAATTTGCTGTCTCATGATTGATAAATTAAATAAAATTGTTACTGCTTTTGTTGGATTTAGTACTTGGTATTCAGCGGGCCCAACCAGCACAAAATGGTATTATCTCGTAAACGGTTAATATGCGGACCCATGTTTACTTCTCTTCGTTTTTACCTCTCACTCTAAGGCCCGGTTTCTTCAACCTTTGTTAAATTATAACAGTGTGTTATTCCATTTTAACTGTAAACTTAACAGTTGAAGCATTTTTTCAACTACTGTTAGTACTAACAGACTGTTAAAACCTATGTTAATTTAACTGCCCAATTTCATGCAGTTAAATCATTCAACTCTCTGTTAGCATATGGCTGGTGCGTTAGATGCTGAACTTATATATCTGGATTGTTTATAAAATGATATCCATGAATACATAAACAGAGGGGATGATTTCTGTGATTTGACTGACCAGAAGTTCATACAAAGGTATAGGCTATTATCTACCAAGCCTCACTTTTCGCTTTCAACTTTGATCCGTTTGTTTGTTTATTCTCAATAATTGGTTTATACTGCGAAATTATTTCCAGCAGAAGGTTTCTTTCGAACGAAGAGAAATTAGTCCCACGATTTCTTTTTGTTCCAGTATTTTCTAATTCACAACAGCAATACCAATACGCCGCTCCACGCTATTGTGATACAGACGAGGAGAGAAGCAGAAATCAAACCTGAGAGAATAGAAATACTTCTATCCTCTCTGAATCAAACAACGGAAATAAGCGAGAATCGCAATTGTCAGAGTTCAGAAAACAGAAGTGAGCCTTACTTGGTTATAGGTTATGGTTAAACTATAGAATCTCTGGTCATAACAGAGAGTTAACAAACAGAATGTTAAAATGTGAATTGTAAAGTTAAAGAAACGCAATATTTTTAACAGCAATTCATACCTTTAACTTACAGTTAATTAACGCTATGTTAGGTGCATTTTAACAAAGGTTGAAAAAACCGGGCCTGAATTTTTTACCATCACTTCTGAAACATCCTGTATTTTATAATACAATAAAACCTCCCTAAAACGAAACTCTATCGTTCCAGAACTTTTTTTTTTTCGTTGTCACAGGTTTTCGTTTTACAAAGGGTTGAGTTTTGGCAAAACTAAAAATAGACTACTGCAATATGCTCACTGTAGGAAGAACACAATGAAGAAATAATTCGAAATAAAAGTTACTACAGTACACGCAAAGTGAATTTTATTTTCATAATTCTTAACTTCCGTAATTGCAGCCTCTCTCTCTCCCTCTCTCTGTGCCCTACTTTCTTGGCCCCAACATTTCTTTTAAACTGCATTGCTGCGATTTTTTAAGGAAACGTTGTAGAATTTCCTTCGCGTCCTGCATAAATTCAGAGTTTAAATTTCGCCCTGATCCATCGGTTGTGTAACTGAAGTTGTGTTTGATGGAAAATAGATTAACTTCACGTTAGACAAATCAATCCTTGGATGGCAGGTAGCACCGTTTAAAAACAGTATGACCTTACGATCTTGACGTTTCATTGCTCCATTAAAATTATGAAGCCACTCTTCCATGATAGAACTGGTCATCTAGGCTTTTTTTTATTAAATCGCACAGTTTTACTTTATTCGCACTGTTATTTAACACTGTATTGGTTTATTGACACAAAACTCAGAATAAATAAACGGAAATGTGAAACTAAATTGACACTACACTACAATTATTCACAGTTTTATTCTACTCGCACTGTCCTTTATCACTGTATTGGCTTGTTAGCACAAAACTGAGAATAAATGAAAGAAAATGCAAGATGGTTTGAAGAACTAACGGTACAGGATGTCAGTAACCTGCCCGGGTCCTTGACAATAAGCACAGAATAGTGACATGGTTAGAGAAGCTTCACCCCAACGACTGACATAGAATAGCGAAAGTCTTCCAGATCATTGCATGTACAGTCACACAAAAAATTATGTCATGCTTCGCAAAATAAAAAAGGTTTGAAAGAATTTAGCGACAGTCACGCTTAAAATTATCCGTTTTAGTCAGGTTTTTTTCCTAAATGGTCCCCAAAAATCATTCCGTTTTTGCGTTAGGCAGTTTTCCGTTTTAAAGTATTATTTTACATAGGAAATCGTTCCTTTCCCAAATTTATTTTTCGTTTGTGCAGGTTTTTATAGAGGGTACGTTTTAGCAAGGTTTACTGTATATATTTTATAAAAGATCTTTTTCAAATAACTTTGATAGTGTAATACCAGCCTAAGATACAACTGTTTTCCTTTGAGTTATTAGGCCTATTATTTTTTTTTCCCAGATTGGATTTGATGATAATCCAACCACGTAGGCTTGGCCTACTGAATGACTTCTACAGGGACATCATTTTATTTTTACTAACATTTTTAATATTAACCTGGCTATATCTTCGGATTAAAGGTCTAGAACCGGAAACACCGCTTGCTCCCCCTTCCATGACTGGAGTTCGATGATATTGGCGTAAAATACAAAAGTAGTTCATCCATTTATGTAAACTAGGAAATATCGCAATTTTGAGTTTGATAATTTTCATTGGGGGTTTTGTTTAATCAATATACAGTACTGTATTAACACTTAGTGTTTTTAATAACGAATTGAGCTATCCATTCGGATGTATTAATTATGCAGTGTATATTGTACTATTACAATACATTAGCGTACAATATAGAGAATTAAGTTAAATTGAAAAATAATCATAATGTGAATATTTAAACATATTTTTGAAAATGGTGGCCGTTCATTTCGATACAGGCTTCAGTTCTTTTGTGCATATTATCGCACTATAGACTATTGTACCTAATTCCAATTACCAGTTTCGTCCTTCGTACTAGTAGGCTAACTCATGTTGAACAAATTCCATACCTACTCTATAAAAGAGTACCTTACGTACTGTAAATTTAATCTTCACTTCTGCCCGATCTGAAAAGATAAAATTACTCAGAAATGCTATCTTCTGTCCGTTCAAGTGGTTTTGTCGCAGGGTCGTAGAAAGGAGGAGGGGAAATCACATGACAGTTAATTACTTAACGAGGCTCTTTTATTTATTTTAAACAGTTGTATAATATTACGTAGACGTCCAAATCCTGACAGAAATTAATGTTTTCAGAAAAGAGCTAAGACAACCCAGCTACTAGACTTCACAGAGGGGCGAACAGAAGCAGGTGGGGGAAACCGGGATGCGACGTAGGCAAACGGACGACAGTATCTGTGCGAAAATATGATTCAATATTGAAAGCTCTTTCGTCACTGCAAAACATATTTCTGGAACGTACTATACTCACTAACTCAGAACTGCATACGTGACCTCGGTTCTGTGTGGAGAACAGTTGGAAGTTTAGTAGTAGAGGGGGTGGGAGTGAAGTACTTTCAAAAACTCAGGTACAATAAAAATTGAAGCAAAAATAAAATGATGTCCCTGTAAAATTTTCTAACGGAAGCAATTTCACAAAGAGCCTGCAAGAACCATTCATTCATAGCGAAGTGCGAATATATTAGGTTGCTGCACTCGTACGACAGAAGCAAGCAACGGTGTCAGGTGGGCGAATTAAACATCCGAGCCAAGGTTCTCGCCTACTCCAGCAAATTTAATAACTACACGGAAGGGGCATTAAATTGCTTCATTATAAGTGTAAGGTAACAGTAGTTTAGATGTCACCAGTGTGGTGCGGTCTCTGCTGCAGCCTTGGTCGTCCTTGGCTTACACCTCAAAAGATTTTGTGATTAGAGTTAGGCCTATAATGCGAAGACTTCGGGGGAAAAAATAATTACAACACGGGAATTTTACTTGAAGCAAGTAATGATATAGGTTTGGAAGTAAATCCCGAAAAGATAAAGTATATTATTAGTCTCGTGACCAAGTGATAAGAACATTGTACGAAGTGGAAATATAAAAGCTGGAAATTTATCGTTTGAAGAGGTGGAAAAATTCAAATAATTTGGAGCAACAATAACAAATATAAATGATATTCGAAAGGAAATTAAACGCAGAATAAATATAGGAAATGCTTGGTATTATTCAGTTAAGAAGCTTTTGTAATCCAGCCTGTTTTAAAAAAACTGAAAGTTAGAATTTATAAAACAGTTATATTACCGGTTGTTCTGTATGGTTGTGAAACTTTGACACTCACTTTGAGAGAGGAACGGAGGTTAATGGTAATTTACAATTCATTTTTTATATGATCAGCTAAGCCCAATGCTATTGTTATACAGGGTGGGGCAGAGCAACTTGCTTATTTCAATTTGGCGCCCTGAAGCGACGGTTGCTCCGAGGAGGGTGGGGGTAAGCACATTCGAGAGGACGGGGCGTAAAGTTGTAGCTACTCTTAGTTTAGTTAGCGTCATGGAGTGGACGAAGGTGGAGCGCGCGTTGGCTACTGAGGCATACTTTTCTGACGGTCGCTCAATCATCGCCACGCAACATGCATTCCGTACCCATTTCAATATTGCGCCCCGTGGTCATGTTCCTGCCCGGCAGTCGATTGTTTCATGGGTAAACAACGTCAGGGAAATTGGTGATGTGAAGAAAAGAAAACCTGGGCTTCCAAGAACAGCAAGATCACCACAAAACATTGACATGGTAAGACTTTCTGTTGTGCAATCCCCTCAGCGCTTTGCTCGCAAACATGCAGCTGCTCTTGGGTTGTCTGCTCGTTCTGTGAGGCGAACCCTTCATGAAGAACAGAAATTTCATCCCTACAAATTGGCGGCAACACTTCCCAGGACGCCTCATCTCCTTGAGGGGCGATCTGCACTGGCCTGCACGGTCGCCTGATTTAGTCCCCTGCGACTATTTTTATGGGGCTATAAATCACTTGTTTACAACAATCGTCCTAGGACCCTGGTTCATCTGAAGAACAACATTCGTCAAGCTGTCGCCAACATAACCGTCGATATGGTGGAAAGAGTTCAACGAAACTTCCGAGTTCGATTAACGCAGTGTATTGAGAATAATGAACGCCATCTGCCTGATATTATCTTTAAAACTGTGTAACTGTGTAAACCTAAAATTTACATGTTGTACTTGATGTTGTTCGAAGAATTAAATATATATCTGCATTATTTTTGTTTTAATTGAATTTCTAAATAAGCAAGTTGCTCTACCCCACTCTGTATATCAATATGTTTTTAATCTTTCAATCTTATGGCTTAACGCAAAATATAAAACAAATTAACTCAGTGTTTTATATATATATATATATATATATATATATATATATATATATATATATATATATATATATACATTTATTGTATTATTTCACAAACGTTTTCACCCTCCTAGGGGCATCATCAGGTATAATAGTGTTTACAATATCAAATGACTAAAATAAATTATAAAAGAATATAATCACATGTTCAAAGTAATGCATCATAGTAGAGTAATAATATGTGTAGATTATCAACCATAGTGTGCAATTGAACAAAATATTAGGTTGAACATACAAATTATACATTAAGGCATAACCAGGTCAAAATATTAAAATCACAGGCCTAAATGGATCTTAATTGTGTGTTATGTTCATAGTATAAAGAATGCAATATGTTTAATTATAATACTAAAACATGATCTATAAAAGTTGAGTCATAATATACTATCGTAGAGAACTGTTAACTATCTAATTTTTTTACTGTAAAGCACAATGTGTCCTAAAAATGAGATAGTTAACAGTTCTCTACGATAGTATATTAATGTTATGTTATGACCCAACTTTTATAGATCATGTTTTAGCATTATAATTAAACATATTTCATTCTTTATACTATGAAAATAACACACAATTAAGAGCCATTTAGTCCTGTGATTTTAATATTTTGACCTGGTTATGCCTTAATGTATAATTTGTATATTCATTCTAACATTTTGTTCAATTGCACACTATGCTTGATAATCTACACATATTATTACTCTACTATGATGAATTACTTTGAACATGTGGTCATATTCTTATATAATTGATTTTAGATAGTATTTGATGTTGTAAACATCATTGTAGGTATCTGATGATGCCCCTAGGAGGGTGAAAACGTTTGTGAAATAATACAACAAATGTCAATATATAAAACACTGACTTAATTCGTTTTATATTTTGCGTTAAGTCATAAGATTGAAAGATTTAACACATTGATATATAACATTATAGGTTAATGGTATTTGAGAGTAAGGTGCTTAGGAAAAATTTTGGGACTAAGAGGAAATGAATTACAGGAGAATGGAGAAAGTTACACAACGCTGAACGGAATGCTTTCTATTCTTTACCTGATATAATTAGGAACATTAAATCCATACGTTTGAGATTGGCAGGGCATGTAGCACGTATGGGTGAATCCAAAAATGCATATATAATGTTATTAGAAGACTTGAGGGAAAAAGATCTTTGGGGAGGCCGAGACGTAGGTAGGAGGATAATGTTAAAAATGGATTTGAGGGAGGTGGGATATGATGGATTAATCTTGCTCAGGACAGGGACCGATGTCGGGCTTATGTGAGGGCAGCAATGAACCCCCGGGTTCTTGATATCAGTTATGAGGTTCAGACTTGTCTTCGGACAGTTGACTGAACAGAAACAATTAAACGTTTAACTACAATAAAAGAGAAGGACAAAAATGTCATCAAATCTCTTTCATATCTAGCATAGTGTATCCCAATGGCGGAGACTAAACTGGACGTTGGTGATTTCAAAGGAGCTGCAGTTTGTTTGGAAGGCAGAGCGTACAACTCAGCCGAGAGCTTCATCTCCTACTCTATTAATTCTCTTCTTCATTTTTGCATCACTTACTATCAAGAAAATCCTTTCAAATTTCGCATTTGAATGGGTTAGTGTCAGTACTAATATTGCGAGTTGTCCTATATTTGGAAATTTTAGTTCGTCATTGAAGTCTTTAGCTTAAATGACTAAAAATCACGTTTAAATTTAAAAAATATGACCAAAAATGGCCCCAAAATTAAACAAAAAATGACCTCAAAGATTAAAACAGCGAAAAATGTCCAAAAATGATGTAAAAACTCTACATTTCTGTAACCAGCAGCTCGTATCCAAGATATATATTTACGGGCGTTGCAAAGGATGTAAAGAAAACAAGATGACATGTCATCAAAATCCGAGCCCTAGTCATTATCATCGTTATCATAGTCCGGGTTAAGTTTATGGTGCAGCGTGCTGTATTCGTACTACGAGTAGAGCGCGACAACATGGATGAATATATAATAGGATGCGAAACTTACTGAGTTTCCCGTAACACATACTAGAGGCGCTGTTGTAGAAATTGATCTTGCTTCCACCTGTTGGGGGGAGGGGCGTTATTACATCTAGCAGCGCACCAAGTAGCGAAAAGAATAATTACTCCAGGCATTTAGTAGCACACCTGGTGACGAAAATGTTAAACTGTGCAAAAAGTATTCCCTCCCACCCTCATCGATATTCAAAACTAACCCCATTTAAAATAAAACATTTACATTTTTATTCCTCACAGCATCTTCTACTGAAAATTCTTACCGGAGCCAACAGGAAGATAAAAGAGATGATCTATTTTACACTACCCAATTAAAATATAACCAGACAGAGACAAAAAATAAAGCAAAAGGTTAGATAATTGGGATTGTATTCTTTGGGTATTTATTGTACAGCGCAATGGAAAAATCTGCAAGAACTACTTAGTTCAATTTATTATATTACTATTACTTTACAATACATTCAACAACACTATTTTTACAACGTCCATAAACATCACTGTTTAACATACACTGCTTATACACACACGTATCACTTTATGTTCACTTATTAGCAGGTTTCTGTCTGCCATCTCGTCTCCTCCAGCAATATCTCGAACAGATAGAGAACTCTGGATAATGTACCCAACACGTAGTTCTAATGTTCACCACCTACGACGTTGGGCGCTGATCATCTTATTTCAGCCCCCCGCCGCCAGATGGTGCTGCCTGCAGTTTCACATCCTATTATATATTTATCCATTGCGACAAATATCATTCACAGAATAGGAGTGGTACGGACTAGAGAGACAGTCTAGTGTATACAGTCACGAAGCTCAATACATAGTAAGTATGCATTCATAGATAGTTTCTGACTACTAGGATCGCTGCTATCATCTCATTACCGACAAGCGAAATAGTATCTGCACAGTCTATTGTTCCTAGTACCCTCATAAACTCAACCTTCGTGAGTGTATATATTAGACTCTGCTAGAAATGAACAAAACTAACTGCCGCTCTAGCTCGCTGTATTCGCTGCATTTGTCTTTCGAGTCTCGGCTCGTCATTCTCGCAATAGCATTTGGTCGGCGTGGAAAGATTTCGTAACTTTGAATAACATACATAATTTAAATAAATACCATAAATGTTTAAATGAAACAAAAAGAAAAAACAGAACAGTATCTTAGTTACCAAAGTGTTCTGGTTCTATTATATGATATTACCTATGGTTAAATAAATAGAAAAAAACAATTCTCAAATAAATATGCATTTCTAAGAAACATAAAAAATGACATTAATATCTTTTTACTTGAGATTGCACTCTTGATCTTAAACATATGAAAAGAAAGTTCCTAGCTTTTGAAAGGGCCTAGTAATTAAATAAAGACTGGGGAACGGATTATTATACACTGAAAGGTAGAGATGATGTTTCAAATAGGCTACTTGATTGTTTATACATATATAACAATTGCCAAAGGAGATAAAAGTTCAGTCAGGTATAAACAACTGCTGACTTCGGGACTTCGGGAGATGAGTCTCGAAAGACTCACAACCAGTCTTTACGTCAAGGACGCGACGTAATACAGCATTGTCGTGCGGGTTTTCGGCTTTGCGGGCGCTGTTAGTCTCGTTTTCTCGATCGTTGTTCACCTCTAGTACGGACAATAAACTTCAGGTGCGCTGCAAGCCTCGGGCCCCTCCTCCGTAAAAAAAAAGTGAGATTACGATTATCATTCCTGGATGATACTCACAGATACTGAATATGAACAAAATTCACTATTAAATGCTTTAGAAGTCGCTGTTCACAAGGAGAAAGACAGGCGACATGCCGAAAGCTACTTTTTTGTTATCGGGGATGCTGAAGACGTATATTTCCATGAAGATCACGCATTCGATATTTTGCAACAGTCAATGATTTACTTCCCACTACGAGAAGGCAATTTTATGAATGTATTTACCTTTGCCTTATAGCAACTTCAAGTTCTCTAACCACAGCGCTTGAACGAGAGCTGTGCTGCTCTACTGGAAGCCGGAATGTAACTTAAGCGCTTGTTGCTCTTTGCGCACGTACCGCGCGTTGATTTTATATTGATGAGTCTTCTTGACCCGCGGTCCTCCATCTTTAATTGTCAATGTGATTCTTAATTCGTTGCCATCCCCGCTGGGCGGTTGTTTAATGACTTCGTCGTGCGTGAGGTTTCAAGAATCGCAATGCGCATGCGTTAATCCCTATTGCAATTATATCTGTTAAATTGAGCCGAACTGTCTGTTGGACGACCGTAAATATTAGAAATTAATAGGAGGAAACCTGTTATTTTCGAGTGATCCACCGTAGGTGATAATGATCATCTTATATTTGTACATAAGAGATGGCGCCAGATTCTAAAATATTCTCTAACTAATAATTATATTATCGCCGTTGATTTTATGAAACGACGATACACAACAACAACAGACAAAAGTTATTGTTCAAGAGAAGATAAAGTTACAGTTGTATTATATCTTTGCTGATGACTGACCGTTGAGTTTCAAGTGGCTTATCTTCTACCTGAAGATTACACACTTTTTTAAAACTAAAAATATAATTTGTATAATATTATATTTCAATCTGATATAACTTTCCAGTTACTAAAATAAATTTTGTTATGTAGATTTTCAGATAAAACTCATTCTATCATAATATGAACTGGGCAACGTAACTCCGCCTTCCAGGCGCTCCAACCTCAGACGTGGGTTACAAATAAGTAGAGCTCGGAAGTTGAAGACCTATAAATTGCCTAAAAGACCTTTAAAAAGACCGAAAGATATCCTAAAAAGGGCATAAAGACTGGAAAAAGGGACGTAAAAAGTTGATCCAAATTAATTAATAATTTCAGTTTTAATTACATATTTAATGAATTTAATGTTTCAAAAATACAAAATTCTGGTGGTATGCAACATACAGTACGAAAAAAACTATATGAATGATACGCTTCTTCTTTCAGACATTATATATATTTTAGATTAACATAATATGGAGAAGGAATTTCGTGTTTGTTAAAAAAAGTACTTAGAGAATTTAGAATGAACCAGTGTTACCACCTAGAATGAATTCAGCGAACCCGCAATGGACATCCGGGAGAAAGAAATCAAAATTAGTATAACTAGAATATCTGACTTAACCACATAGGGTTACAGAAATTGTACTTCGGGAACTACGTCACTTAGCATTGCAGTACATCACAATAGTCAGCTCCAGGTTCTTAGATCGTCGGTTTTCTGACAGCACGTTGCGAAACATCGAGAAACTTCTCTCTACATCAACGGATGTCATTGGCGCTTAGCCTACTTGAAGTAAGTGAGATCTCGTGGTGAATTGTAAAAATAGCAGTAAAAATGTAGTCGAAAGAAGCTGAAGTTGCAAACAAAAGAAAGTCATTAAGACCTAAAAAAAAAAAAAGGCTAAAAAGAACATATAAGCCGAAAAATGCCGAAAAAGGGAAAAAAGGACAAATAAAACCCACCATTTGTGCCCTATAATGACCCAAAATGAACATATATTATGTTGAGTCTCATCTTCGGACACTCGAAAAAATAGAAAAGTATTTTTCCTCAACTTCCGAGCCCTACAAATAAGCCATTGCCAGGAGACATCAGAAATGTTGAATGACAACATGGTAGCATGGGGAACAAATCAGGTAATTGTTTACTTGAAGGTTGGTGGTCTGCAGGCCGATATTGATTGGTTGAAACTGAAACCGTCTGAATTTTCAATCTTACGCTTAAGAAGTAAATGTTTTATTGGAATAGTTTTGAGTGTTAGTTTTGTTTAGCAGGTATAATTATTTTCTTTATGCCATCCTAGATTATAAACAGGTTGTTACTACATCCAATATTGTTCCTTAATCGGCTTATTATGGCACGCTTGCCAATAATAGCAATGACGTAATACCGGAACGCTTGGTGGGGATGCATGCAATTCGTACAATGTTGTATCACTTTTGTAATATCACATAAAACAGTTCCGTGATTCGGAGAAACTACATTAACAAAATAAAGGAACATTTGTAACATAACATTTGATACAGTACCTAAGGTATAACCAGAGTTTGTAATACCTGCAAGGTCATCCATTTCTCTTTATCCAATGCCAGTGCCAGACGCAACTAATCGATACGAACATATGAAGACTTTGTCAGCTATGGATACCGAATGGACGCCGAATTATTTCATAATTTATTTCCTACAATTTATAATGCTAAGATGCTATAAAGTGTTGTATCAAACTCGTGGACAATCTCATTAAGACACTCACTATCGTTCGTGCAACAAACATTAACTCATGCTATAATCATCAAGATTATCCACTTATCGCATAAATAATAATAATAAAAATAGTTACAGCATATACAGTAAATGTAAATATTTCAGTGTACGATAGCAAAACTAATATCATTCTTTACTATTCTTAAAAAGAAAAGATGTATTGAGGAGTCCATGGAAAGTGAATCCGTTGCTTTTAATGGAGAAAATTCTCAATTGGCTTTAAGTGAAGTGAAATCTGTGAACCGGTAATTCCATCCGTGTTACCTTCATCTAGTGCTGTTAGTAGTGAGTCAATGAATAAACAATTCGACACGAAAACAAATATAGGCCTATAAGAAACGTGTATGAACTTGCAACTAAATATCTTGAAGAAAACAAGGCTGAGTTTCAAACATTCTAGATGAAAACAGATCGTTGTTTCAAAGTTGTAGTGCGTGAGCTACGCTATTCATATGATACTAGAATAATGATGGACGAAATTTCTGAAATAAGATATTAACCATTGCAAATGATATCTGTTTTTCATTCAGTAAGAAAATCTTCACTTTCGCTATTCTTTCTATAGATTTGAAACCACATCCTAATAATAGACAAATTTATCTTGTAAATCGTTTTTATGGCGCTATTGTCAAAATCGAACCACCAAAAATTTACTGTCATACACTGTATTAAGTGCCAAGAGTATGTTGACACCAAAATTACTGACACAAAGCTTCCCGCTGTATTAGTGCAAAGGCTAACATTCAACAGATTAATGTAATAAAGATGCAAATGCACCTCCAATATACATTAATTACAAAGGTCAGCATACAGACAACTATAAAAGCTTTTCAGCTCATGAGAATTTACAGAAATCAGCCCAACCTAATAAAAGAGATACAAATATCAACGAAACTAATAGAAATTTATATAAATCACTCGAAACTCAAACTAGAACAGGAACACAGGACATGCAGCATAGGATATAATATCCTTCTGTAGTGAGTGGTGGGTGGGTACTTCATACAATGGCAATGATATGATAAATAAATTGATTAAAAATTTGATTATCTACTATTCCTCCTTCATCCTACCATTACATTACAAGTTCTTCCAACACTATTTAAGAAAATACTCGAACTTTATATTCCATAGATACATTAAAATTGGCATATGGAGTTGCAAAGGAATGAACAATAAATATTTTGAACTTAAATTATTCTTCTGGGTCCAACTCCCAAATAAATAGAATACAATCTCTCCAAAATCGATGGCGGATGTCCTCTGGTATTGTCGGACCATCGAATCTATGCCCCTTCAGCGCTGTCGTCGTTCTTGGAAAAGTTAACGCCTCTACTCACCCCATTCCACCCGTTTCTCTCCCACTACGTCAAACAGCAGGCCACGAACCTTGCCGAATAGGGATATTGCCAAACTTCCGTCAAACAGTATCATGTCTCTTGAATATTGCTTATAATACTATAAGGTTAATTATTACTTATCCATAATTTAATTTAAGTAGGTCTAATGACGGTGATTGACTTATGAAAAATGCTATTACTTGCTTAATAATATTTCTTTCACCACTCCGTACTACAGTATTCATGTTGAGTTGACAACACTGGACTGCAAGTGCAAATAAGCTGTCCCGCAAGAAGGCTCAAAATTGTGAGTAGTGGGGGAGAGAAAGAGAGAGGGATAGAAAAGAGAGAAACAGGAATACAGGGGGAGAAATGAATTGCCGAGGCTGAAAAGGAATTAAGGTTCAGTTCGCATATCTTACGGGGGCACAGATCCGATGGTCGGACTATACATCCACACCTGATATTTCATAGAGACATGGAAATATCATTCTGAAGTCCACACTAACCTTCATTAATGCTACAATACACTACGTCATCACTCTTTCATGCATCACGTCGAGACAAGTATGTTTTCCCAAAACTTTGTATTTCGTGACTTAAGGAGTTTCTCAAAAAACCGATTCATTTACTTATTGTCTATTCTAGACAGATTGTAAATTTGGCATATGTGTTAATATTACACTTTTATATGTAAATAAATTTAATCCACTCGTAGAAGTTGAGATATTCGGCATACATCTCGTGCGATAAAAACTCTCACTTGCGGATAAGATCTACTTTCGTTCACTTGTATAATGAATGACTATTTCTTGCACTTCACGTGCTCTGACAGCTGTATCTGCATCATTTTGCGATCGCCACGCCTTAGCACAGCTGCTGAAAGTACTGAAGTGATCTCACTTTCTGCTTTTATTCACTGTGCCATCAATTCAAAGTATTAAGAACGTAATTCATATATTTATATACGTACACGATCAATCTTGTCGCTTCCAAGGAGTAGTTTAACTCTTGTAAAGCAAACAGATACGAATATTAGCTTGCATGATTGCGCCCGTATTTGTGCTCTCAACTTGTTAAACAGAATGATTATATGTTTGCATACTTGTAGAGCTCGGATGCATATGAATCAGCATATTTTTACGTATTCACATTTGTTTACTATTAGCTATGTTAAACGATTATAAAACGTCTCGTTACGGTTGATACTGTATGGAATTAATGAGAGGGAAAATGCGAGAACACAAACATTTGACGTGTGATTTTCGCGTAACATAAAAAAGTTTATGCGGATACTGGTGTGTAATCTTATACAACCAGCATGCAATCCAACAATTCATTTTCAATCGTCTTAGAAATAGCCTTAAGGGAACTTGTAAGTCAAAATGGTCAAAAATCACCAAAAAAATTGTCTCATTTGATAGTACATAGCAGTATGGGATGGCGATAAATGCAAACAAGACGAAGACCATGGCGCCATAGGAAGAAAAGTGAAGAAGGTAAACTTTAGAATTCTAAATGAGGCAGTAGAGCAAGTGGACAGCTTCAAATATTTAGTGTGAGCTACTGCCAAGAAGTCAAAAGTAGGATAGCAATGGCCAAGGAAGTTTTTAATATAAAAAGGGGCATCTCCTGCGGACCTCTGAAAAAATAACTAAGGAAGAAACTAGTGAAGTGCTCTGTATGGAGTGTGGCATTGTATGGGACGGAAATATGGACATTAAGACGAAGTGAAGAGAAGCGACTAGGAGCACTTGAAATGTGGATATGGAGAAGAATGGAGCGTGTGAAATGGGCAGACAGAATAAGAAATGAAGCTGTAAAGAATAATACTGAAACTGATCAGGAAGAGAAAAAGGAATTGGCTGGGTCACTTGTAATTCATTGTCTTTGTATTATTATTATTATTATTATTATTATTATTATTATTATTATTATTATTATTACACATTTATTGAAGTAGGTGCAAAAGCAAAATTGAAAGTGTTAATAATGTACATACCTATACTACCAAGGTCTTGCATTTTCAATTTGATTGAAATTACAGACTTGTTATAATCAGTAGACCTAATATTATATTTTATAAAAACTAAAAAAAGTGAAAAAAAAAACATCTTTATGCTACATTTACTATATTTTTATTGGTGCTTAATAATTAACAAACATTTTGCAAAATCTAATATCTCAATAATTATATGTATTGGTTGGAATAAATATGTTTGTTTTTCTAAACCTACAGATTCTGGCTTTATGGCGCAAATTAACATGACATGTACAGTAAATGTTAAATAAAAGCTATATGTTCAAATTGTGAAAGTCGGAACGATCTTTTTTCCTTTCTATACCTCATATTTGACGATACTACGTGATAGTAAAACATTTTGGACATTATAATGTGTCAATAAAAGTTATTTTAATAGTAGGAGTGACATTTTGGATGTTAAAGCACTCAGTATTCTGAATATTACTAGTACATCGTAATTAAACTGTTCTTGTAGTAAAAAGACGTAAAACTCAACCAACCAAATAAAACGAATGTTTCATAGTTTTATAGGATAATTGATTGTTTCACAATAATGTTGTAGCGCTCTTGAACTCGCTTTTATGGATCGTAGCGAGAGCTGAATCTTTGAAAATACGGATGTTTTAATTTGGCTTTGTGAGTTTCGTTTCTAGTATAGACTGTGTGATAAAGCGACAAATTAAATCGTACCAGTATAGGCCTACAATAAATTCTTACGGGGAACACACCGTAGGTCAGGGCTGGGCACACTACGTGATTCTGAGAAATGAGCGTTGTTTACTTTAAAGAGCATTTCTCCCGAGCGGTGTGACGTATGCATACTGTACGTCACTCGCTGTCATTGCAGTGGTTGACTCTGCAGTAGGATGGCGAACTTTGAAGATGCACCCGCCAGAGAAGCTTTATGTCATACGAAAACCTAAATTATATTTTGAACATAGCTAATTCATTTGTGCCAAACATTGAACGACTTCTGCAAATGAAACGTTTTCATAAGTCTCGGAAAATAACCACATAGTTATTTTGGTTATTGAGTTTGAAAAAGTTTTGTTTCAATAGCAAATATTTATTGATTTCAGATTGATAGAAGTACGATTTTGTTACAGTAATTTATTCATACAAAAAAGATGTAAGAGAATTACTATTATGAATTTTGTTATTGTATTTATTTTATTTATTTAACTAGCTAGCTAGTGAGTACAAATTAAATTTATAAAACAAAAGTGTTTCTAGCCACTACCGTAACAGCCAAGCTCATGTACGGTGTGATCTTAGCCAATAATATAATGTTAAATTTACAAGGACAGTAAATTTCTGATTTAAATCCTTTATTACATATGTTTATATTATTAATACCATTATGTAATTGTTAAAGCATTGTGCATATAGTCTAATTATATGTATGTGCATGTGTATTTGTGTGTTTAGAGCGAAGTTTATTTCATTAAACTAATAAATGTGTGATCATTATAAACTGTTATGTACTGACAGACTGAATGAATAGAACTGTGGATCTTGTTATATTAATGTATGAAGGTAGCTGTAATGCGAGTCCGCCACTGCGTGAGCGTTCTGCTCTGGCTTGGAATTGAAGTGCCTTGAGGAGCGAGAGCAGCTCTGGCCGGCTACACGGAGCCGCTCTCATTCCCGACGCTGCCGTAGGTTAAAAGGCGTTCCGCAGTGGTAAAAGTTTGAGAAACACTGTCTTATGTTAAATGCAACTAACGCACCACCGAGGGAGACCAAGAAAAATGCGTGTAGAGAACAGACTTCTGTATTCTCTTGAAAACGGCCGGCCGAGCTCGCTGATTAGTCTTCGGTTGTGAAAAGGCAGCCGGGAAATGATTCGCTCGAGCGTATGCAGTTGAGAATTTATAACGATCGATTGAAACGTTTACTCGGTCGGTAGCGAGCGCTCGAGGTTGTTGCACTGCAATTAAGTTACATCACATTGTAATACTTGATACCCAAAACATTCAGGAGAGACTTACGACAGGGAGAACTTCGCTGTGAGATGATAACTGCGCATGCGCGGATTTCTCATGCAGTGCCATCGTGATCCTTAGTTGGATTTATTTTCTCTTGCACATTCTTGATGAAATCAAGAATTTCCCTTTGTACTCCCGTTACACATCTTGCATATACCAAGGTTAGGTTGGTTAGTTTAGGTTCTTCTCATAGCCACGTTGTTTCTGTCGTGAGCCGCACGTAAACAACCTATGAAGGCTACCATTTCTTTTTTATTTCAGATAACACGAAAAGCAGGAAGTATTTGAACATTTAAAGAAGGAAACATAATTTTTAAAACTGCCCAGAGGTTTACTCAGCCTCCCATAAAATTGAGTACCGGGTATTTCCCGGGGGTAAAAGGCGGTCAGAGCGTGGTGCCGACCACAACACCTCATTCTAGTGCCGAAGTCATGGAAAGCATAGGGCTCTACCTCCATGCCCCCGAAGTGCCTTCATGGCATGTTACGGGGATACCTTTACCTTTTTTTTATATTATCAATAATGTTATTCAGCATCCATCTTATCGAACTCATTACATCAGTAATGAAAATGTTTCTTTCATTCATTTATAGTGTTCTGTCCAAGGGCAGGACTTTCACCACCAAAATAGTGATTTTCATAGTTATGATACTCACAATAAAAATAGTTTAAGTATTCCGGTACACCACCTTGCAAATATTAGCAAACCTTATTTGGTTTTTTGTATTAAAATTTACAATAGCTTCCCTGAGGATATAAAATATACAAATAATACTCACAAATTCAGGAAATATAATAGAAAAGAAATTGATACAATTGTATTCCTACAGTCTAAGAGGACGCACGTGCGGGCTTTTGAACTCTCGCCTAATGTATTTTATATTTAACTTTATTGTAATTTTCATGTACTTAAATGTATTTTATTGACAGTGTCTATGTATATTTATGCGCCACTGTCAATAAAGTTGATCTTATATTTTCAATGTAAACCCAGCAATCTCTAGTCTTTCATATTTTCTGCCTTCCTCTTTGTCTCCTCAAATGATCCCTATATCTTAATGCCGTCTTTCATCTGATATCTTCTTCTGCTCCGAACTCTTCTCCTGTTCACCATTCCTTCCAGTGCATCCTTCAGAAGATAGTTTCTTCTCAACCAGTGACCCAACCAAAAATGTTTAATATAGCTTAATACGAGTAAATATGTGACTGCATAAAAAGAACAGAGATTATGTGAGCGTCTCAAATTTCTTCAAAAGGAGACATAATCTTCAGTCACAGTATTTAATAAAATAAATCATTTTACTTAACATTTTTACAGTACCGTATATATTAAGCGATGGAGAGCTCTAGTAGAGACGTGTAAACATAAAATGAGAATAACCAGAATATCATTGTCAAAAGTGAAACCTTTGTCCAAAAGAGAGTTTTGTAGAAGCGTTTCGTTGAAGCTCTTTGTCCAGTAACAGATTAAGAAAATAATATAAGGTAGGTGTCCCTGATATGGCCATGCTAAGGTTTGAGAATTTTTCTTGCCGCCATTTTGAAAAAAATGTAAACCACTTTTTTCTTACTCGTTCTCAGTCTAATGGACTTTCTTAAAACAATTTCCTTTCCCAATAAAATAGCTTTAATTGTCCAAAAAGTCCCAAATTCCAAAAGTCTACCTAGTGGCCATATCAGGAACATGTGCACATGATATGGCCACCCTTGTTCCATGTTCTACAAATGGGGCTCAGAATGTTAGGAGTCAATGGATAACCTACAGAAGACAAATGGAATATTCTCTGGCACAGCTCTTTTCTTGTTCTGGTGTCAAGGTGTTTCTCCCACCTAACTTTGACTTCTTTAATGGGCCATCTTTCTCCAAATAGCGGCGTAAAGTATGTTTAGGTACATAAAACGTTTTACTTGCGCCTTGAACTGAGAACTTTCCACTCTTTATACCGCTCACTGCCTTGGACATAGCTTCTTCAGCCCAAAATCCCCTCTTATTCATGTTGACCGACATTATTTTATATCTGAATCAAAATTTCTAAAGCTTCCACTAAGGCGAATACTTAAGTTATATGGACTGTATTGTCTACTAATGCCAAACATTTCCAGCACATTTGCAAAAAGAAAAAAGTTTCCACTACAACGTAACGTATTTTCTACCTATTCAGATCAAAAAACACATGATTATGACGTCATTTTTTCTTACAATACAAAATTTTTGCGTAATCCCAGCTATAAGACATGTAAATTTGTCAGGTGAAAAAATAAAAGTGAAATTAACTTGATATGGCCATATCAGGAGCAGGTAAGCTTTCACGAAAATCGCTTGATTATGAACAACTTGTAAAAGATACGCCATCAACGACAACACCAATCAACAGAACATTAAAAACTGAATGGAGTACGATGGTTTTCATGAAACAAGCATTTGAAAAACATGCATAAAACAAAGGAGACACCAGAGAAAAATAAGAAGAGGTCACATGAAAAACGCAAAACAGGCAACTGACGTCATATTGCTCAACCTGACTGGATGGGAAACGATCAAGTTACATACCAGGATGCCCTTTCATTGGATGTTGCTGCAATTTAGCTGATTTTTTGGTTAACTAACTCACAATAGGGGGGTGGCCATATCAGGAACATGGCCATAACAGGAGCACCCACCTTATAATTAATTACATAAGCCCTTTTTGATATGAATTCACAACGTGTTGGTTTACATATAGATGGGATTGTGTCGGCAGAGATCAGACTAATCACAAACTAATTAATTGGAAGCTTTGATTAAGACTTGAATCAGAATGCACCCTCCGTGCCGTATTTATGTACACTTTATTCCAACCAGCAGGGGAACCATGGGGATCGTCCTTGATTTTTTGAACCTGGTCATTAAAAAGTTCATAGGAGCTTGATTGAGTCATCGATTCATTACTTCATGTTCATCACTCTATAGTTCTCCTATCCCCGCTGCATTGTATTCTTTTTATCTCACGTTCACATCGCCTGATCGCGTCCGCTAGTACCACTACAACATATGTAAACAGCTGACCTTCTGCTTGAAAACA
Organism: Periplaneta americana; assembly: GCF_040183065.1. Taxonomy (NCBI): domain Eukaryota; kingdom Metazoa; phylum Arthropoda; class Insecta; order Blattodea; family Blattidae; genus Periplaneta; species Periplaneta americana. Next base: position 58,928,009 of record NC_091127.1, on the reverse strand, counting down.
ATACATGAAAGACCTGCTTTAAGTGTCCTTGCAGTGTCAAAGTAAAACCACGGCAATAGCTTTACAACCAATATTGAAGTCACGAATTTTATTGCAATTCTGAGAGAGTGTAGCCATGAATGACTATTGTGTCGGCATTCAATTCAAGCTACATTTACAGTTTCTTCATAGAAGCTAACAGGAAGCACGTCCTATTGAAGATGTTGTGGTCATATCCTTCTAGTTGAAGTTGCCGAAAATAGAAATATTTCATACCCACTTTATTTTAATCATAAACGCCCTTGAGTGAAGACGATAAAGCGATTATTTTTATAAATTACGAACGATAAAAAATTATCAATTCAATCATTCCTTTAGTCGTGGTCCACACGTATTCTTTTTCGCACGGTCTACCCTCTCTCCATCTCCCGAAAAAAACAGTCTATGCTTTCTTGTAGTACCCCTCCCTTAATTCTAATATTGTGTATTCATTAAAAAATTGCTTTTTTCCGATGAGGGATCCACTGTCTGGTGTCATTTTTATTATGAGAACGACAAGAAAACCTTTCAAAACAGTCGAGTCAAAAATGTAAGGAAAGCTCAAAAGCACAAAAAAATATTGAGTTGATGCATAAGTTCATAGCTTTTTTGCACTTTATCGCAACACTCCGTAGTTAAGAGATTGTTTATCGTTTGTCATTTATTATTTGTTATTTGGAGTATTGTGCTTATTGGATTAGATCGAACAGAAAATTTAAGGCGCCAACCCAGCTCTCTGCCGAGCCGCTCGTAGATTTCGGTTACGCAGAGCTTGCTATCGGTGATACGCAGCATAGTATTGGTAAATCACAAACTATTCATTTAAATATTACAAAATATAAGCAGTTAAAACATAATAAACTCACGCAAATTAAAAATGGAGATGCTGAAATTGTCTTCTTCCAAATATTTATCACAACTGGTTAACAAGTAATGCATCATTTGCTGCAATTTCCTTTGAGAAATGATCATGTTTTTCCGCACGTCATTTTTCAATTTTTCCAGAGTAAGTGAATTATTTTTGTACACTATGTTTTTAGGGATCCTCAGAGATAAAAGCCACAAGGGTTTAGGTCGGGGGATCGAGGGCGCCAAAATTCCTACTGATAATTTACCCACGAATACTCTTACGAATTTTGGCTCTATGTTCTGTCGCACAATTTGTGATGTAAACCAGGTGTGTAGTAGTTCTTGAGTTGAACCCAACTATGGGTATATCCAGCATTTAAGAAATTTCTGTTTTCAATCTTTATAATGTATGTATGTATGTATGTATGTATGTATGTATGTATGTATGTATGTATGTATGTATGTATGTATGTATGTATGTATGTATGTATGTATGTATGTATGTATGTATGTATGTATGTATGTATGTGTACACCGGCGTAGCTCAGTCGGCAGAAGCGCACGCTCGGGCGTGGGTTCGATTCTCGCTTGGGTTGATTACATGGTTGTTTTTTTCCGAGTTTTTACCCCAACCGTAAGGCGAATGTCAGGTAATCTAAGGCGAATCGTCGACCTCATTTCGCCAAATATCACCTCGCTACCACCAATTCCATCGACGCCAAATAATCTAGTAGTTCATATAGAGTCGTTAAATAATCAACTAAAAAAAAATTATGTATGTATGTGTATATAAGTAAGCAAAAACAAAATATTTATCTATATATTACAATTGAAATCGAATAAAATGAAGAGTTAACCACCCATTCGGTTTCGTTATGCTTATTTTTCAAATATTTTGGAAAGGGCAATAATATACTAGCTTAAAGAGACTGCAGAGTGATTGTGTCATATGTTACATACTTCTGTTGTATGCATCTACTGTGTGTATTTTTTTACTCACTGACTTCGTGAAGATGAGGCAAGCTCCTGTTAAGGTAAATGGTGAAATCATCACTGTTAAAACCTGAAATGTTACCTTTATGAACGTCAATGTATACCAGTCAGAGCTCTTCATTCCTTTGTTCTGCAACCTTCAACAGAAAATCTATGGCATTACGTAGGTAGAGAGAGAATTTAGCCACGGGCAGAGAGTATGCAAAGGATTTATATAATGTCGCTTTAGGCAGAGGATGTAAAAGCGTTTGTATAGATATATTCATAATCAGGGGATATGGAACCAACTGCACATAATTCGATTGATTTTGTAGGTCGGATACTGTATTATGTGCACTACAGTACAGTACAAAACGAAACGATATACGACACTGAAACACTGTCAGTATAAATTACATATAGTAAAATGGTAATATTCACCTAACAGTATAATGCGAAAGTAGGAATTCGGAATGCACTGCTTCGCCCATTTAGTAGAATGCGTTTGAGTATAAAACAAGAGCAAAACAATAGAAGGTGGTCTGTTGTTGCGACGAGAATTCAAGCCCCTCCATATCGATAAGGCATAATGTCACAAACATGTTCACGTCTGAGTATTTCTCACAAAGTAAATATTATTCAACATATTCATATTAAGGGGACACTCAACTATATTTTGGAACTTTTTTCCTATTTGACCAATCTTTTTCAAATTTGGAGAAAACGTTTAATATACACATGGAAAGTAACATGCAAAATCTCAGTTCATTAGATCCGATACTTTTCAAAATAAAAAATATTTCAATTTTTAATCAATCATTAATTGAAATATCACTTTTAATTATAATTTTTTATTTTTTGGCTTTGTGCATTTGACTGTGACTTCTCAATGAATAGGGGAAGAATTCTGCATATTGATTTAGTTCTGTCACGTAAATTAGTGTAGAAATTTAATTTTTCATTTCTATGACACCTTTTCTCCAATTTTTAAGTTAAGTGTCCCCTTAAGGATATTTCTGTAGAGTTTAAGATAATTTTAATTAATCCATTAACTTAGTTATTTGTGCGTGTTTGTTTTGTTTATTTATTTTATTTACTTATGATTCTATTTTATAGCAGGTATATTCTAAGAAATAAAATTAATTTCTATTAATATCAGTTATTCATAGATTTCAGAAAGGCATATGACTCGCTTAAGAAAGATATTTTATATAATATTCTCATTGAATTTGGTATTCCGAAGAAACTAGTACGATTAATTAAAATGTGTTTCAGCGAAACGAACAGCAAAGTCCTATAGACCAGTTTCTGTCGGATGCTTTTCCAGTTCATTGCCGGCTAAAGCAAGGAGATGCACTATCATCTTTACTTTTTAACTTTACTCTAGAATATGCCGTTAGGAAAATCCAGGATAACGGAGAGGATTTGAAATTGAACGGGTTACATCAGCTGCTTGTCTATGCTGATGATGTGAATATGTTGGGGGAAAATCCTCAAACTATTAGGGAAAACACGGGAATTTTACTTGAAGCAAGTGAAGAGGTAGGTTTGGAAGTAAATCCAGAAAAGATTAAATATATGATTATGTCTCGTGACCAGAACATAGTACGAAATGGAAATATAAAAATTGTAAATTTATCCTTTGTAAAGTGGAAAAATTCAAATATATTGGAGCAACAGTAGCAAATATAAATGACACTCGGGAGGAAATTAAACGCAGAATAAATAGGCGAAATGCCTGTTATTATTCGGTTGAGAAACTTTTGTCCAGCCTGGTCTCAAAAAAGCTGGAAGTTATTTCAGTTGCCATGGGTACCCGTAGCAGAAGATTTAGACCTAGGATACCTCACCACTGAAGATAACTGCCGCAGTAGTAGACGAAATGTCTCGTAATATGTACACCAGTAGACCACGGCATCTTAGCCCGGAAGCTCCATATCAATGCAAGAATACCTCGAGCTTCAAAAGAAGCTCTACTGTTTTTTATATTTGTAACCTTGTATTTATACAAAACATGCTTCTCGTCTATGATTTTTATCATCAAAACAAAAGCGAGAATCTTCTTGAACTTTAATATATCACTGTGTGTGTGTGTGTGTGTGTGTGTGTGTGTGTGTGTGTGTCGAATATAGAGTCCAGATTTGGGAAGCTACTTTCTGAAAAAAACAGGCACTTTTTTCCGATTAATTATTTTTTATTCTATGTATACTGGTACTGAAACATTTTTTTATATTTATGTTTAACGTTAGTTATGTTTATATTCATAAATTACAAACAAACTCGGCTAATTTCGAAGTATTAAGGTTTTCTGTCTGTAGTTATACCCAAAAATGCTTAAAAAACTTCCTTCATGCGGCAGTTAATCACTAGATACTATTTTATTGTTTGGTTTAAAAATGTTATTTTTAAATGTATCTCAACAGAGAAATAGCTCCATCTAGAACACGAAATGATATGTGTGTGTGTTTCAAGAACTCTTGTAACTTCGCAGTATTGCTCGGGCAATTTCGCAGTAACACTCGTGCAATTTTCAAGAATACTTTTTTTAGTTCAAAAAATGTTTTAGTGTAATCTAAACATCAGTACATCCTTACACACATGAACTGAACACACATTAACAAACTAGGCAATAAATGTAGAACATCTGAGCTTCAATTATTAACAGTAATAACAGAAATAAGCTTGCATATTAATTGTAAATTAATAAATATATCTAACACATTACTGCATTAAACATTATGCCAAAGATAGGAAAATAATTATGAGAACTATTTAGGCTGATCCGAATCCGCTTTTCGCTAGCAAGGCAATTGTTGTTCCTCCTTTATCTGCCATTGTTTGAAGAGGGACAGACTTTGCTGCTTTTGGGGTCACAATTTTGTTAGGTTTAGTAAACGATGAAAATCCTGTTTCATCTAAATTCCAAATGAGATTAGGCTTGGTTTTCAGTTTTGCTTTTTCATACACACTTCCTAACGCATCATAAAAATCGTTCAAATTCTAGCGAGTTGAGGCTGCTGCTCTAAGGTAGGACAGATTTTCTGGCTGGCGCATACTTAGCCCACAGCGCTTCTTACAGGAAGTTAGAATATGCGTGCCACTCGAACTGCTCTGCCGACAACTAGCGAAAACTAGTTAAGGAATTGAGTACCGCCAAAAGCATATTATTGCGAACAAACTATGTTAGATAAAACAACAAGTAAGGGTTCAAATTAATTGTAAGAATGTGGAGAATTCATTACTCATAGTGTGATACTTACAGTTCTGAATATCTCGACGAAATATAATGTCCAGAAACACACCACTGCAAATTCACTCACGCTATCTCAGAAAACACACACATACTAAAGCAGATAGTTTTGTAACTTTCGCCAGAATTCGTTGCAATGGGGTCTTCCTGCATGAAATATCCCCGACAGGTTTTGATATTTATCCGTAATTTTTGTAAGCTCAAATGAACATCGACAACTCCACAACTAATTAATATACGAGATACTGCGAAATTAGGCGTACTGCGAATTTAGCCAAGTTTGCCTTATATGTTAACAAGCTGTTTTTGTTTTATTTCGTAAATCGTCTCGTGATCCCCTTCGTACTTTACACGACCCCCAATTTGGGAACCACAATCGCCGGCTTGCGCCGCGTGGAGGGAGCTGATCTAGAGACGACAAGCTATTCATCGAACCTTAGAGTAGCCTCTTCATTACACGTCATTATTTTTGTATTAATCTAAAGTATGTTTACTGTATGCGACTGGGAATGACGGGGGAAATATGTTCCATGTTCCATAATTCGCATGTAACGTTCGAAGTCAATCGAAAAGAGCAAAACCAAAAGAATTCAATTTTACCGATTTTGAAATTGCGGATGGTGTGCAACGCGTTTGTGTACTGTCAGCAGGGAAACGTGCCTGCATCTTCCTTCCTGATTGACGCGGTAGCGGCACTCATCACGTTCAGTTGATCACTCCATTGTCTGGTCCCCTGGGCGTCTCGACCCTCGGGCCTTTATGAACATCTGGCCAAGACAAGAGAGTGTCGGACCGTGTAGCAGGAGGTGATCGTATATTTCACTAACCCGGCAGGACCTGATTGCCATCACACGTGTATCGAGACTGTGGATTGCACCACTCCTGGTTACACACTAGTCCAGATCATCTAATTCGTTATAAGATAATTTGGGGGGGGGGGAGGGGAGTTCTACCGATGAGGGCTCAATGATATTTTTCTCTTAGTTATACAAGTAACATTTTGTAGATCGTCATTAGACATTTTATTACCTGCTGATATCTACAGGGACATAATTTTATTTTTACTTCAATTTTTATTGTAACTGAGTTTTTGAATGTACTTCATTCCCACCCTCTCTACTAATGAAGTTCCAACTGTCTTCCACACAGAACCAAGGCCGCATATAGTAAACAGTACTGAGTTAGTGAGTATAGTACGTTCCAGAAATATGTTCGCGTTTTCCAGTGACGAAAGAGCTTTCAATATTGAATCATATTTTCACATAGGTACTTTCGTCCGTTTACCTACGTCGCATTCTGATTTCCCCCACCTGCTTCTGCTCGCCCCTCTGTAAAGGCTAGTGGCTGGGCTGTCTTAGCTCTTTTCTGAAAACATTAATTTCTGTTAGGAATTGGACGTCTAAGTTATATTATACAACTGTTTAAAATAACTTAAATAAATGGATCTAATTAAGTAATTAAGTGTCACGTGACTTCCTCCCTTTCTACGATCATGCGATAGCAGTAGATAGCATGTCTGAGTAATTGTATCTGTGAGGGTAGGGCAAAAGTGAAGATTCAATTTACAGTACGTAAGTACTCTTTTATAGAGGAGATACAGAATTATTTCAATATGAGTTACTAGTACGAAGGACGAAACTGGTAATTGAAATTAGATGCAATAGACTATAGTGCGATAATATCACAAAAGAACTGAAGCCTGTATCGAAATGAACGGCCACCATTTTAAAAAATGTGTTTAAATATCCATATTATGATTATTTTTCAATTTAGCTTCATTCTCTATAATGTGCGCTAATTTGCTGTAGACAGTATAATAGGCCTATACGTTCGCATGGATAACTCAGTTCGTGAGTAAAAACACTATTGTTAATACTGTACTGTATTTTGATTAAACAAAAACCCAATGAAAATTATCAAACTAAAATTTGCGATATTTCCTAGTTTACGTAAATGGATGAACTACTTTTCTTCCCTCCTATAAGTTACCTAGTAAAGTGATTTGTTTGTATTTTACGCCAGTATCATCGAACTCAGTCGTGGAAGGCGGTAGCCAACAGTGTTTCCGGTTCTCAACTGTTAATCCAAAGGTATAGAAACAGTGTTTCCGGTTCTCAACCGTTAATCCAAAGGTATAGAAACAGTGTTTCCGGTTCTCAACCGTTAATCCAAAGGTATAGCCAGGTTAATATTAAAAATGTTAGTAAAAATAAAATTATGTCCCAGCATAATAATAATAATAATAATAACAATAATAATAATAATAATAATAATAATAATAATAATAATAACAATAATAATAATAATAATGCATACTCCAATGCTCTTTTATTTCTGAGCTGTGCTTAATTATTTATGTGAAGTTAGTGATTACTGTGTGAAGTGTTTAGTTCCAATGCCATTTTCATTATTTGAGCGTATGTATATTTATAATATTTAGATAAAATATAGAAAATCTTGTGCGAAAACGCGATGCAAATTCCGACAAAATGTCTAAACAGACCCTACCTTTTGTAAAAAGAATAAAAAACCTAGCTAAAAATTCAAAGAAACAGGTTCAATAAATGATAGTAAAAGATCACATAAGAGCTGAAATGGAGTCAATCAGTGCTGCTGAATTTGTGAAAGTTAATAATAATTTTATAAGAAGGCGTCAACAATGTGTAGCAGTCAACGTGGGACATTTTGAGCATAAAATATGAGCTGGGTAAAAACAAATAAACTGTACATGCTTGCCTGCCAGGCAAACAGCGGATGCTTGCATAGCGGGAGGCAGTCGCTCTGCGGCCGCGATCAGGAAATTCCAACTCTCCGGGACAGGTAAAAGATATTCCCTGTATTTAGATTTTTTTTTTTTGCTGTTTTCAAAATCGGCGTAAGAGTATGTTTGCCTGGGATCCGGGACAATCTCACCGAAAGCTGGATTGGTGGCAACCGTAGTCTTACAGCCATTCTATAAGTTTGTACATTTGGAGCACTGAAGAAAAAATAGTAACCAAAAAATATGGTCAAACGATTCAAAAGGAAAAATTATAACATTAAATCCTAAAATGAAAATAATATACAGAAAAAGATTCGTTTATTCTGGTATGGAAAATACACATTAATTTAAGTAGAGATTCAGGCTAACCTGAATAAGATTGAAACAGCTTTTAACTGTAATAGGGGTGAATTTAGACGAAAAATTGATCGAATTAATGCTTTATCAATCAACAAAGCTATAACCTCCCACTTTTTAGTATGTTAATATTTTGTTGTTTTGATGAAAATCAATTAAAAATATATTCTCTGATTTTATGAAGCAATGGTATATTGTAATCTACCATTGTACTTGTCAAACCTCTCAAAGATTGACCGTCATTTGAATACTAATTCTTAAACAATTTTTAGAATAAATATTTACTGTACTAGTTACTTGTCTCCATTTTTTTTTTGTCAGCTTGTAACCAGGCAACGTAGTCGCTTGAAGAAATAAGTCACAGATAACGAAGATAATTTAAAAAAAAAAAAGAACTTAAATAGGTACCATACTATAGATCTTTTTTGTTAGGCTTTTTTCACTCTTCAGCAGTTGGCTCTAATGCTTATCCATTCCAAATACGAAACTCCACTTGAACAAAGTCAATTCTAACGTGTCCTAAATGCAAATTCCTTACACACAATCACTTCTCAGAACTAAACCAAGTGGTAAAGAAATCTACGCGTTTTAACCGTTGGAAATATCTTCTAGCTAGAAGCAATAACTTCATTAGTTAATAGCTGACAATGTAAATAAATTTAAGCTTTGAATCACAGAAACCTGCCCTTCCAGCTGATGACGTCATTTTATATAACCGCTTAATGATCGACTCTTGCTTCATTATGCCAGTTTCAGTTAATAGTAACACGCAGTTTTCTAATTTCTTTCGATCTTTTTTACTTCGATTTTATGTTAGTTTTATTACCACTACAAATCCCTCTTACCCCAGATCACATATTAAACTACAAGGCTGTTACATATGTAACATATTTCGATGTGTCCATATATTTGTTGTTCGAACAATGTTTCATTTCTCAATTGATTTATAATTTGGTGCATATCGTGCTATCCTCTTACTGATCCATTCTCTTTACATGGTTCTATTATATTATACAGTGCGTTCGTAGCTCGGCTGTTGCGCGGCGGCCTTGGACTGGGTGAAGATTGGCGCGCCTGCCGCCAGAGTAGCGCTGTAGCTACCGCTGACGCGCGGAACGGTCCGGTCGAGCTACGAAAGCACTGTAGTACGTAGCATTAACCATAATTTCATTCAGTCTCTGTAAATTTGGTTTTGATTTTATGGGCCTATATTAATTTTTCATACTGTCACTTAATTGCCGATATCACCTCTATGCCGACGACCTACAACTTTACATACATTTCAGACCCAATACGATCAATGAATCGATTGACAAGTTAAATTGTGACCTAGCCACTGTCTCCAATTGGGCGGCCAATTTCGGACTCGCACTTAATCCAAGTAAGACTCAAGCTATAATTATTGGACATAAGCGTTTAGTTAACTCCCTTAATAACAGTAATCTTTCAGTTGTTACCCTTATCAACATGCTAATCCCTTATTCATCTGTCGTAAAAAATCTTGGCTTATTTTTTTTTATAATAATCTAAGTTGGAATTTTCAAGTTAAAGAAACGATAAAAAAAAATCTGTTCCTCCATTCACTGTTTGAGTCGCTTGAGAAACTTCTTGCCCCAGCAACTAAAACTTACCCTAGTACAAACCCTAGTAATGCCGCACTTCGATTATTGTGACGTTTTGTTAAGTGATCTAAGTTCTGAACTGTCAGTCAAGTTACAGCGAGCTCAGAATATGTGCGTCAGATACGTGTGCAACATCTGACGATATGATCACATATCACCGTCCTTCGCAAGTCTTTCGTGGCTCCGATTTAAAGAACGCAGAACTTTACACTCTTTGTCTTTACTCTTTCGAATTCTGCACACCTTAACACCAAATTACCTTTCGTCTCGTTTCTCTCATCTATACTCTAACCACGACGTAAATACCAGATCACTTATCTGTGGCACGCTAAATATACCTCTTCATAGAACATCTTGTTATTCATCATCTTGTACAATATCCACCTCGCGTCAATGGAATTCCTTGTCACAAAGTATTAGGGGCTGCAAGACAATAAACACCTTTAAGAACAGCTTAAAAGTTAACCTTATTAGCATTTCACTCCAATCATACTGGTTTAAACTATCACTGACTACATTGTTACTTCTTTCTTTTAGACATCATCCTGATTGTGCTGTATTTTCAAAATTGTCTCATAATAATCTCTTTCTATTATCTAATATTATTTGAAATATATTAACATTCTATGTATTTTAGCGTAATTCTGCTACACAGTTTATTTCAGTGTTTAATTAATAGTTCATACGAGGGGGATCCAGGAAATAACGACCGTTTTGTTGTAATAATTAAAAAAAATATTTATTTGAAAAAACAAAGTCTGTTACATAACTGAAGCTTCCTTTACTTCTCTACATAATCACCACCTACATTTAAACATTTGTTGTATCTGTTCACTAGCTTTAGAATTCCCGTGTTATACTCCTCTGCCGCCAGTTCATTAAGCCAGGTGTTCACTGTCTTCTTCAACTCTTCATCACTTCCAAAACGCGTACCACCCAGAAAGTCTTTCAGCTTAGTGAAAAGGTGAAAATCGCTAGGAGCAAGGTCTGGACCATAGGGCGGATGATCAAAGATTTCCCAACCGAATTGATCCAGCAATTCTCGAGTTGAAGCAGCAGTGTGCGGGCGGGCACAGATTTTGTGGTAGCCAAGATGTTGCGACACAATTTCACCAAGCAAAGAATGAGAAATGTCAGGAAAGGCAATATGCAATTCGTCGAGTGATGTGCGCCTGTCTTGCAAGATTCTGTCGTTCACTTTAGTCTTCAGGTCTTCTGTGATGATTGATGGGCGTCCGGGTTGAGTTTCATCGTGGACATTTGTTCGCCCATTGTTGAACATTTCGCACCATTTTCTCACATTTCTTTCATTCATTACAGTATCACCATACACTTCTTTCAATTGCCGGTAAATTTCTGCAGGTTTCAAATGTCGGACATTCAAAAATCGAATCACGCTCCTCACCTCACAGTCGGCGGGATTATCTATCACGTCGTTCATTTTGAAGTAACACAAAATGCACAATGGCGACTTGTTGCAACCAGTACTCACAACATTATGAGAACACATGTTAAGGAAGCCAGTTGACTTTCAAACAAGGAAGGGGAGTCAGCTGCGCGGCGGGTATGTGCGAACGGTCGTTATTTCCTGGATCCCCCTCGTAGTATTTTGTTGTTTAATTCGTAAATAACTCTTGTATACATGTAACTCTCATCTAAATCAAATTGTTGAATTCTTTGTAAGTTCATGCATATATATATATATATATATATATATATATATATATATATATATATATATATATATATATACACTCTTTTTGCTGCTTGAGTGGAAGAGAAGGCCTTACGGCCTTAACTCTGCCAGCTAAAATAAATCATTATTATTATTATTATTATTATTATTATTATTATTATTATAATCATCATCAACAATAACAACAACACGACTTGAGTCTTTGGCCAGTTCCGTCCTCACTAGAATTTCTGACTCCACTGTTGTCTCGGACGACCCACATTTCTTCTCCCTCGTGGAACATACTGAAAAACTTTCTTCAGGATGTGATCTTCCATCGTGTCTAAGTGCTCTTTCCATCTCTGTTGATAATCTGCTATGCGTTGTGTAATTCCTTGAATCTGTAGTTCCTTCTTGATAACCTAGCTTCGTTTGTATTTAGTTAATGATATACCTGCCACTGAACGTAGAAACCTCATCTCTGAAGCTTCTATGCGCCTTTTATATCTTTTTGACAACGTCCATGTCTCTGCTCCATAGAAGTACTGGTAGCGCCACTGCTTTGTAGAACTTCAGTTGAGTTTCTTTTGATATTTTGTTCCTTAGACGTCTTCTTAATGTCCCGCATATACTTTTATATTTATACAGTTTTTCACATTGTCGTGATTAATTGGAGAAGATAGTCTTTCTTGAGTAATATTTTCCACAATTTTGTTCCATTTACTTTGTCAAAGACCTTCACATAGTCGATGAATAATATATGCGTTTCAAATTATATTCTCTTCTTTTCTCAATTATTTGATTTACAGTGAATACAGTCACCTAATCATAATTTTCTTAATTATCTTACTAATCTGTCAAGATTTCACTTCCATATAAGTAGAAGAGTAGAGCAATTGTTTTGTCTAATTTCATCTGTGTTTGTTTGTTTACTTAATTTCAATTTGTTTATTACTTTAGTTTACTTACATGCAGAATTATTATTTCATATCATTTCAGTTGTGTTTCTTTCTTCACTTTATTTACAATAGAGTTACTACTGTATCATATAACTTTGTGCTCTTTCTTCACTTTATAACAGCATAGTTTTTTTTAGATACTTTCGAGAAACTTCTTTCTATAACTTCCTCAGCATTATCCCAGTTATCCTATCCTTTGTCTCGCTTGTTTTCTCTTTTTTCCAAATAGTTCGCCACTTGCCCTTATCTCTCAATAGAATATTCTCATTCCCTTTAACCTCTGATTGAGGTGCTGGCTGATATGTACATCTATTACCAGCCGTATATCTCACTTGACGATATGTGCTTATTTAAAAATAGGTACAGCCACAGCTACTTGCCATTCCTCACGAACTAATCCATATTTCCAATAAATATTAATAAAGGATAAAAATATTACTAAAATGTTTTTACGAGTTCGTTATTTATGCTATCTAATGACGGTGACTTTCTAGTTCTTATTTTATTTAAAACTTCTTTTAATTCTTCTATTGTGATTGGATAAATCATTCAACAGTAGATGCAATTTGTTCAGTAGCTTTGTAATAATGCAATCACTTATTTTCTGTAAGAGTTTATTCGCATAGAATCTTTTTTATGATTTATTCAGTTCATTTACTACTTTAAATGACATTGTTTAACGTCCCTGGTTACCATTTTCTAATTTACTTAAAAAACATTTCCTCAGTTTTGTCTTTTAGTTCTTCTGACTTTCTTTCTAACTACTGCTGTAATTTTTTATATTCAATAAGGTCTTGTTGTTTATGATGAATTCGGATTTAATTATTTTAAATTTACATTTTCCTTCTCTCTGGTTAATTTTTCCAACTTCTGAGTCCAAATATGCACTCCTCTCTCTCTCTCTCTCTCTCTCTCTCTCGATTTACCTTTCTTTTCCTTATAGCTCTTGTGGCAACCTGTATTAAGACTTCTTTTAACTATCGTCATTCCTGATTGATGTCAATGTATAACAAATGAGGACCTAACATTCTAAATGTGCTAAGTGTCAAAAACAACTTTCTGATATACTGATGAAAAACACACTGAGAAATGCATGTTGAGATACCTAAAACGAACAACAAAGAACGGACGTTTAAACAAAGAACGGACGTGGCAAAATTTTCCTTTGTTAACAGCACAATAGTAGACTGGAGCAGCTTACCTGCGGCAATCTTTCAGGGTGGTCCTCTCAAAATCAATACATTTAAGGAAAAGTTGAGAATATTGGACTGAAAATGTAATTGTAGGTGCAGTGTAATTATCTAAGTTGTGTCATGTAATTAAACAAGTTGATATGTAATTAATTAAGATGATATATAATTAATGAAGGTGATATGTAATTACTTAAGTTGGTAATAGTTGGGTGTAATAGAAGTACTTATAAGTTAGGTTTACTTTTGCTTATACTTACTTACTGGCTTTTAAGGAACCCGGCGGTTCATTGCCGCCCTTACATAAGCCCGCCGTCGGTCCCTATTCTGAGCAAGATCAATCCAGTCTCTATCATCATATCCCACCTCCTTCAAATCCATTTTAATATCATCTTCCCATCTACGTCTCGGCCTCCCCAAAGGTCTTTTTCCCTCCGGCCTCCCAACTAACACTCTATATGCATTTCTGGATTCGCCCATACGTGTATTTGAAGGTTTCGTAACAAGCTGTTTTTTACGGTGATTGGTTGTTAGCCCTTCGCCCAACCCTCAAGCTAGAGGACCACCCCTCGTCGGATTTCCGCCACTGCTTATTCAATTTTGCTTATTGTAGGCGTTATTATAGCATAGTTTTTTATTTATAGTCCTAGGTTTATTGCATCTATTTATTCATAGTTAGAAGTAAATTTACGTTTATTTTATTTTTTTATTGCTGTAAATATTGTAAATTTTATTAATATAATTATTTTAATGTTATTATTGTATATCACTGCCACCGGGTGTATACCCAATTGTAGTGTTAATAAATACATACATACATACATACATACATACATACATACATACAACACCGTCTTTGGGCGCATATTGTCATATGGATGTTCCTGCCTTAGAATACCTTGAATAAAATTAAATTTGAAAAATTGGCACTTAGCACATTTAGAATGTTAGGTCTTCAAATATAAAACAAATAAATATAAACCACTGAAACAGTTCCAGTAATTAGGATTTTAATCTCTATATGCAATTCCAAATTACGTTTTTTAATGTCCTATGAAATTTTCATAATTTGCTCACCGTAATGTGAACCAAAACTGAAATTTGAATAAAAGCGATTTAGTACAAATAATAGAACATATTCAAACCTAGGAATTGGAGGCTTTCAGGTCACTATTTAATCGTGGTTGGTGCAGTTTTTCTTGCTGCAAAGCTGTGACGCGCGAAGCCTTTCAGCACAATCTTTTCCTAGCGAGAAAGAGATGATTTATCTTTAAGACCTTGCACCTGTACACAAGAAGCGGCCATTTCATTCCTATTCTGAATACATCTACGTTATTTCTTTGTGCTTTAATTTTTATTACGTTTATATCATAGCTTTGTCTCTCTTTCGCAGTCGGAATTAGTCCCTAGGCTAACTTTTAACTCTGGACGTCAGTCCGTACAAACACAGACGAGTCCTTGACTCTGCACACAGCAGTGAGCGGCTATTTAATTATCCATATCAAAGAGGTATATCAACAGAAGCGAGTCTGGCGACTCAGAGGGGCCGGAAACATTAATTTGCTGCCTAGATCTCAAGAGGGACAACTCGCTAAGCGCTGTGGGGATATCCAAAAAAGGAAATTGACTTATTCTCTTTGCCAATAATCGGGTTTACGTTTTTAGTATAATAATTTCCGGTTTTGTGTACACAGCGGTTAAGGTGCTTAGCTTCAACGCTGCGTGAAAGCCATGGCAAGGGGTACAGGGGCACAGATGTCTATGCCAGTGATGTCAAAGCAAGCGCATTTTTCTGACCTTGACGTAGTGCGCGGGCATCAAGCGCTACTTACGGAAGGAGGAATAAACAGCCTGTTTGGATTAAGAAAACAGTGGCGCACAAATTTCAAACGGAACGTGAAATTTTATGTTGTTATTTTCATATGGCTCTTTTCTATTTGATATTGTCTATATTGTCTGGAAAATAAAAGTATTTACACCAACTTCTTGATATTGCAGTTGTGTTTTAAACGTTAATAACATAATAAAGAGTTGAGAAGGCATATTCACATAAATTCCATAGTACCAACAACTCTACTGTACTAAGTGAATGAAACATATCATTCATAATGAGCCGTGCCCGCCATCATGGCCGTTCACCTAGTACGTCACTTCGTCCGCCAGAGCGCTCTCAGACGTTACTTTATAGATAGCGCTATGAATCCTTTCATTTTTCTTTCCAAATTATCCTATTGGCCGGTTGATTACGTCTCACGAGGGGAGAGGGAAAGTGAGTTATCTGGTCACGGGCAGTCAGAGAGAACATCACTCAGGAATCGCACGCCGTATAGATAACATCACGTGTACTCGACAAGTGAAGCTCGAACTGTTTTCAATTCTCGTAACTTAAGTTTATCGTGATAGATAGTTCGAAAACAGTGCGTCACTATATTTCTTTGTATATTTATGCATTATATGGAAGTTTCTTTCAGATGTATATCTTGTGATTTAGCGTGCTTACAACTTGTGTCAGATTTGTATCAGTGGAGTAGGTAAATTTGCGTCGTGATATTTTTATCTTCGATTGTATGTGTTTGAGAGATTGTAGTGGATCGTACTTTGATATATCGCTTGCTAGTGATACGTCTTGGGGGCAAGTAATTGTGATTGCGTCGAGTAATATATTATGTGATATATATATATATATATATATATATATATATATATATTTGAGGTAAATTGTATTGGTGATTACGTGATGAAGTATAAGTTGATATGTGAGGTTTGATGATTCGGGATTACGTGATGAGATATGATTTGAAATGTGAGGTTTGATATTCCAAGACGGTTTGTGTTATAGAGCAGCGATTACGATCTTTGGGTTACGTTCCATTCGACGTGGTAATGAACTAGAATAGTATGGGCCTCATATTATTGTTCTAGTATTTTCCCTACTCCATTTTGATTTATTGGTTCCCATTGCCGCTATTTCAGGAATCGAGTGCATTGAGTTTCCGTTGCTATTTGAACGATTATTGAGATTTGAAATTGTCGTCTGTTACTTATATAACGTGTATCTCTCTCTCTCTCTCTCTTGGGTATTGTTAATTGTAAAGTACAGAGATTTTGTGTTAGTGCAATTTGCACAGTTCATGTGAGGTGTATGTGGAATTGGTAATGTATAGTGATCAGTCATGTGATGCCTTATACTGGGTAAAGTTTTGTGTTATTGAGTTTATTTATATATGATCAGTTTGGTTAGTCAGATTGTATGGTATCTGTGATTGAATGGGCCATGTATTGAGTTAGTGTACTGACTGGGCGTTGTGTTGAGATTCATATCTAGATGGTTAATATATATATATATATATATATATATATATATATATATATATATATATATTCAGAGAGTGTTTTCATGGCTAGATGGTTAATAGGTCAGTTATTGATTATTGAGAGATGGCCATGTTAGATTGTATTATGACCTATATGTATGTTTGCCCAGTCTAGTAATACTTTCACGATTCTGATATCGTTGTGTATTAGTTCAGACTAACTTATGTTATTTTCATTCACTTATTTCATATTTCTTTGTTATTTCATTTACCATTCATGTATGTTGTTATTCATTATTGTTAATTATATTTGTTATACAAATTCACACTATTTATTTCTAAAAGTCTTCCACTGCGCACATCCAATCTTCCAATGTACCGTCCATCTGGCAACAACAGCCATTATAAGAAAGGTAGAGGAGGAGTGGATGATCGTACCGTATCCCACTCTTCTCAATAAAGAAAGTGATATCCCAAAAAAAGAGACTGAGTATGACATGGTAAGTTGGAATTGACCTTGGTGGTATCTTAGCCTTATGAAAGTAATCAATGAACTAATCAAAACAATATTATAGTACAAAGCAAAGTTACGTAGGTACTATATATGTTTTAAATGTAACTAATATTACATAACAAAACTCTTATCGCATTATGCTTTTAAGGTGATATTGGTGAGCAACTTACTATCATCAGAATATTAAATTATTTTCTCGAAACCTGCTGAAGCTATAGAGCTAACATTTTTATAACACATGGCACATATCTTTTGCTTATGATGTAACAGTAGTTACTTTGTTAATTCATTTTCTTACAAGCATTAATTTTCCATGCGAATATTTTCAAATTTGTAATACACTATCTTCAGTAATACGTATTTACGGTATATTAGATTTACGACAACATTGATTCAATACATGTAAGGCTAGCTACTAAGTAAATAGGCCTATATCTAAAAATGTCACTTTTCTATAAAAAATTTAAAAAAATATTCCTTTTGAATAACAAATCAAACTTGTGAAAAATGAGCATTAAAATTAAAACTTACATTCTTATACTTCTCAGACATATTTAAAAATTAACATGGATACAGTTTTAACAAGTCCTCTTCCCTTTATCCATTGAATCAGTGCTGGCCATCCCTGTATATAGCTCGACCAAGCGGCATATACTACCTCACTCGTCTGTCTCTTTCCTTTCAGCTGTAAAGCGCTCAGGCTCTCCTGAGCTCTAAAGCGCGCGCTTGTTCCTATGGGCATCAATTGACGTCACTGGTCTATGCGATGTCAATTCACCCCTTTGACACGGAAAATGGTCGCTCTCCTTTAGCATGACTTTGTCAAAGTATCGTTCCCGTTGACGCGAGATTCACAAGGGGAAATATTAAGCATCGAAGTCCGAGGATGAAGACAAGTCGTAGCAGGGTCATTCCATGCAGAAAAGTATGCTTTTGAACTATGATGTGTCAAAAGTTAAAAATATTGTAGTAGGTTATTTTGTATATTCTAAATATGAATTTCACGCAATATTATATTTATATCCTTCATAGTTTGGCATCAATCAGCATTTAAAATATTGGTTTAGCAAATAACACGGTTTCATTCATTGAAGTTTTCTTACTATGTAAAAGAAGATGGAAAAGTGATTTCAATGCAATGCGGGACCACCTCTGTGATGTAGGGGTCAGCATGCTGGTCTGTTATGCAGTCGGGTTGAATTTCCTGATTGAGTTTTTCAGGATTTTCCCTCAACCGTAAGGAAAATGCCAGGAAATTTGGGCCACAACATCCCTGAATATCACCGGCCTCATTCATCACCGAAATCATATTCATAACAAATTAGTAATACATATACAGTCACCATCTAGTTCACAACAATAGTACACAGGCCTTCGGATTTCAACCAAAAGATTAACTCGCGATATGACCAAAGATGTTAAAGCGAGTATAAATAACAGCGTGAGAGAAAAAAAACGCAATTCGGAAGAGGAGAGCCTTGTTTATAAATTCCCTCAAAATGAAAAAAAATGTATAATTATTTAAGTAGTTATCCGCCGTAAAATAACTTAAAGTAATAATATAGAACACAAAATGCAATTCATTTTTAAAGACGAAAAAACATGTGTTTAATTCTTTAGGGTATATTGATTCCACTGTGAAAATTTCAGAATTCTGACTTAAATATCATGTCAGTTTTTAATAAAAATAACTCACTGGAACAAAGGAGCTCAGCAGGTAGGCTCTCCCGTCGTACAGAATATTACGCGATCAAGGTCAAGGAGACGGACGTTTGAGATTACTCATCGTTATGAAGCCTCGCGAACGCTGCGACCGCCACACATAGCAAGCGATTTTCAACCGTCGCACAGTGGTCTAAAATCCATATTTAGGAGGACAAATGGAGAAAAATGACATGTAAAAAAATGAAATTAAACCCTTAAATTATTTTTCCTATATAACTGAGTAACACTGAATTGATTATCTTAATCAGCGGAGGTGGCTGCATAGCGAGATAAGAAGCCGGTAACATGCCACATTTCGCCACCCAGCATTCTTACTCAGCAAGAGCCGCGAGTCTGCCGTTTTCTTTGTGCTGTAACTCTGTTGTAAGTGGTCGATTCCATTCATATTTGGTATCAACATGTCAAGTAGTTCTTTAGGTATGTAACACTGTTTGTGTTACATTTAATGTTATTATAGCATGTCAAATTAGCATGAATGGACACGGGACAAAATATAAATATAACCATTGAGTGCAGACTTTGCTAAGGTAGAGAAAAAAAAAACCCTTTGGTTCGTCCAAAAATGATTTTTTTTTCACTTCCTCCACTATTTACCTCTATTTTAAATCTAGTCTTAAAGTGCGCAGATTTGCGGAAGTAATAATTTATGAGCACTATTCTTTCGAGGTGCAGTAGTGCAATTTTTCTCGGTTGCAATTATTTCAATATCTGTGAACCGAATCTGCTTCCGCAGTATAATTCAGGGAATTCAAGATGACAGCTTGTTAATTATGTACCAAATAAGCTTCCTGAGTGTCCAAAAGGTGCAATAGTACCTAAAATGTTACATTCCCCCCCCCCATAAGATTTTGTCTAAATGCATCCCCCTGTAAGGGGCACTTCTGCTCATACCAACGTAAACAGAGTTTGTACACAAAACAAATGTCCTAAGTGTAACTACTGTATAAAATTTCATAAAAATCTGTTAGATAGGACAAAAGTTACTAATTTTGTCTAATCGCGCCCCCCTATAAGGGGTAGTTACACTTAGACCAACGTAATGAAAGCTTGTATACAAAACATACATGCTACCTGTAACTATTTTGTAGAATTTCATAAAAATCTGTTAAATAGGAGAAAAGTTACTAATTTTGTCTAATTGCGCCCCATAAAAGGGGTAGTTCTCCTTATACCAACGTAATCAGAGCTTGTATACAAAACATACATGCTACCTGTAACTATTTTGTAAGATTTCATAAAAATCTATCAAAACAGGAGAAAAGTTACTAATTTTGTTTAATTGCGCCCCCCTATAAGGGGTAGTTCCCCTTATACCAACATAACGAGAGCTTGTATGCAAAACATACATGCTACCTGTAACTACTTTGTAAAATTTCATAAAAATCTGTTAAATAGGAGAAAAGTTACTAATTTTGTCTAATTGCGCCCCCTATAAGGGATAGTTTCCCTTATATGAAAGTAATCAGAGCTTGTATACAAAACATATATGTTCCTTGTAACTGTTTTGTAAAATTTAATAAAAATCTGTTAAATAGGAGAAAAGTTACTAATTTTGTCTAATTGCGCCCCCACTATAAGGGGTGGTTCCCCTTATACCAACGCAACGAGAGCTTGTATACAAAACATATATGCTACCTGTAACTACTGTGCAAAATTTCATAAAAATCTGTTAAATAGGAGAAAAGTTACTAATTTTGTCTAATTGCGCCCCCACTATAAGGGGTGGTTCCCCTTATACCAACGCAACGAGAGCTTGTATACAAAACATATATGCTACCTGTAACTACTGTGTAAAATTTCATAAAAATCTGTTAAATAGGAGAAAAGTTACTAATTTTGTCTAATTGCGCCCCCCACTATAAGGGGTGGTTCCCCTTATACCAACGTAACGAGAGCTTGTATAAAAAACATATATGCTACCTGTAACTACTGTGTAAAATTTCATAAAAATTTGTTAAATAGGAGAAACGTTACTAATTTTGTCTAATTGCGCCCCCTATAAAAAGTAGTTCCCCTTACATGAACGTAATCAGAGCTTGTATACAAAACATATATGTTCCTTGTAACTGTTTTGTAAAATTTCATAAACATCTGCTAAATAGGAGAAAAGTTACTAATTTTGTCTAATTGCATCCCCACTATAAGGGGTGGTTCCCCTTATACCAACGTAACGAGAGCTTGTATACAAAACATATATGTTACCTGTAACTACTGTGTAAAATTTCATAAAAATCTGTTAAATAGGAGAAAAGTTACTAATTTTGTCTAATTGCGTCCCCACTATAAGGGGTGGTTCCCCTTGTACCAACGTAATCAGAGCTTGTATACAAAACATATATGCTACCTGTAACTACTGTGTAAAATTTCATAAAAATCTGTTAGGTAGCTGGAAAGTTATTAAAATGTCCCGCTAAATTTGCATTCTAGACCACTGTGCGTCGGAACAAAAATTAATAATTTTATTAATTTAATTATTCACAGGTTTTTTTAGATAAAGTCATAAAACTTGAGCGATGGATTAGGAATAAGATTTTCTTCAATACGAATGATATTCGCATGAATTTAAATTGGTGTATTCGAATACAAAACTATTTATTTTTTTCAATGAGCTGTTTTTATGAGCATCCCTTAATATTATTCGAATTAGTCTTTAAGGTATTAAAACATGGTTGTTCAGGTTTACAATGGTGTCTCTTTAGTTTCGATGACACTTCATATAGGGTGTCTAGAATATTTCAAATGATGGATGGCATGTAACTGCCACCCATTTTTCAGTCATCCGTGTGACTAAAATATTAATGATATGGTGGTCATACTTGGCAGTTTAATTTATTTTCATAATAACATTATTATATTAAAACCCCCAAAAAATTCATGACTTCACTGGCATATTCTTAAAATTTTGTATGGAATGACCCAGCAGCGACGTATCTGTATGTCACGAAACGACATACTGTGTTCCCTACGAAGTCTTTATAGTTTAGCGATAGAGCTCTTTCTTCTCGTTACAAAGATCGGGCTTCGAGTCTCTCTATGTAAAACGTATGATCACATACAGATGAACCGTAAGTAATGGCTTTAATTTCAGCGGGTTATTCTTCGATTATATAATGGAAAAAAATTCGCTCCGGCGCCGGGGACCAAAAAATTAATCTTTACGTAGGTTACTCTTTGAGATATTTCAAACAAAAAAGCTTAATACAATTTTGCTCGTTTTTGCTTCCTTCCCGAGATACAAATTGTTTTATATAGAACATTTCATAGCGTGTTTTGAGAAAGCTATTGATTTACGGTAATTATCAATATGTTCAGTAAATTTAAGAGTGCAGTGAATTATGATAATAAATGACTGAAAGAATTTTAGTTTTGTCCTTTAAATATTCAGAAATTTGATCCGAGCAAATGTAATATTTTAAAATTCCTTTTCAGAACCAAAACGAGCAAAATTGTATTAAACTTGTTTGTTTGAAATATCTCAAAGAATAACACCCTGAAATTAATGACATTACTTACGGTTCACTTTTTATACAGTGCGTTTCAAAAATACAAACTACAAGGTACAAAAAAGTTTAAAATTATGTAAAATCTGCATTTCATTGACTTTTGACAGACATGGGTTTTCAGTGGCTCGTTATGGTAGTACTGTACTTCTCATCAGCTAGACTTGTAGACCAAATAGTCTACGTAAAAAATGTCATCTTAATCCGGCTATAAGGTGAACGTTGAAACACCTGCCAGCGGAACTCCTGCAGAAGATCTCACTCCCAGCGATCATCATGCACCTCAAGAAATTCCTGTTCGGTCAGCATTTTCACAGTGACAGAGAGGTGTAGACGGCTGTTACACACTGGTTCCGATCCCAGGCGGCAGACTTCTAGGACACAGGGATACAAAAGTTGATCCCACGATATGACAAATGTTTCAATTTCGGTGGGGAATATGTTGAAAAATAGCTCTACAATTTTTATTGCTGTATCTGTTCCAATAAATATTTCCATGAAATTGTGTTTTCTTTGTCTGTTTTTTAAATTTTAGTTGGTTATTTAACGACGCTGGATCAACTACTATGTTATTTAGCGTCGATGAAATTGGTGATAGCGAGATGATATTTGGCGAGATGAGGCCGAGGATTCGCCATAGATTACCTTGCATTCACATTACAGATGAGGAAAACCTCGGAAAAAACCCAACCAGGTAATTAGCCCAAGAGGGGATCGAACCCGCGCCCGAACGCAACTTCAGACCGGCAGGCAAGCGCCTTAACCGACTGAGCCACGCCGGTGGCTTTCTTTGTCTAACGGTCCCAGAAAAACTTACTTTCTGGAAGCGCCTTGTATTTTCACATGATTACCTTTTTTTTCCCCGAAGTTTTCAGATCACAAAAAGTGTTAGTTTTATTGCGCAGTTTTGAAATAAAACGCAAAAAAGAAAAAAAAATCTCTGTTTAAGATCCTGTAAATGTATGAACATACGCACTTGGTAATCCATACCGGAACTGATTCTTTGTACAAATCCCAGAAGGAAGAACTCATAACAATTAAATGCCTACAAGCGAATTTGGAGTCCCGGAGATATTGAAGAGTTGTCTTATATAGTTTCCTCCTATTGATCACTACATACAAACCATAACCGAATGTCTGAGAACATCGCCAACTGGATGTCCTTGAACTGATTTCGTTGCCATTGCTCACATCTTAGCGAATCTCTAAAACAGGTTTAACAGCGAGTCTATTGCTGTATGTTAGTGGATGTCGCCAACTAGGCGTCCCCGACTGGCGCCGGTGGCAGACAAAATTAAGATGGAAGAATGCACACTCAAATTAAGAGGTAAATTCGAACATTAAAACTATAGCTTGTCTATGGCAATCTTCGCCGAACGATTGAAATCGTCAGCGTTCATTGTCAGAGAGTGATTTCTTTACCGGCGAACTTTGTAGTTGGGTAGTAAATTGTCTTATATAGTTGACCATGCCTGATCAGCTGATAAAATGGATGATTCTGATAACGTTACTATATAAGTTTTGCTTTGAAAAAGAAGTATGGATCTTAAAAGTAGCTAATATCATGTTTAAAAATAGATATACAGAGGACTGTTTTAATTCATTGACATCGAGACGTGTTGAAAATGATCCCACCAAATTTAAGGAATATTTCAGACTTTCTCCCGAACAATTTAATTTTGTTTTAAGCTTAATTGAAAATGATAATGTAAAATTACCCACCAGATTTGTTCAGAAACTAATAAGCTCAGCTGAAAGAATAGCAGTAACTTTAAGGTAAATACCAATATCAACACTTTATTTTCATTTTTTACAATTTTAATTTTTTTATTTAGGAGCATTTATTTGGAAAATAATGTTACAAATAAAAAAATGTGAGAAGGAGGTTGTTGTACTTCTCTCCTTTGCTCGGCAATCCACTTCACTTACTATTTCGCACTCTAACTTTTGCTTCCATAGCTAAATTTTCCGCATCGTGTGTCCTAATAATAGCGATTCCTTATTTTTTTCAATTATAAATCATTTTACTCAATTGTATTATTAGCTCTGGTTGATGCAAAATATAATTTGTTATTGTTTACGTTGGTTCTTTTTTTGGTTCATGTCGAAAGACATAAACAATTAATATCTCGTCTTCAGTACTAGAGAAATTGCAGAAAGATTTCTGTTTGATGTGTAGATCACATGTTATTAATTAGTTCAGTTCATGACTTACTGTAATTTTACAATTGCTTTCGCGGCGATGATCGCCAGGTTTTTGCCTCGAAGGCTAACTCCAACGATGTTCGTCGAGCGCAGCGATATTCATTGACAATCTTCGCTGTAATGAAATCATGCACATTCAAATCAACGGGAAGGAATCCCAGCGAAGAACGTCAGCGATGATCGTTCGGCAAAGATCGCCGTAGACAAACCGTAGCTTAAAGGTAAGCGTTCACTACATCGTATCGCACTCCTCGTACGAATCGCACGCAACGGATATTTTAAGTGCAGTCCGTTCACCGTAACGGCTTCACCCAATCGCCTCATCGGATTCCCCTATCAGCTGTTTAAAACATGACGTCGTACGGTATTGACATTACTGAAAGCAGAGGAGTTAAGGTTAGGTCTATTAATTACGTCTGTTAGCGAATAAGAATTTGTAATTGCTTCATGCGTCTTAATTGAAGAGGAAGAAACGAAAGAAATATTGGTTACATAATATATTTGCAAGAAACGACTTGATTACTGTAATGGGAACGTCTCAAATTATGTAATTCTTCGCAATTTTCTACACGCGAAATAAATTTTCCCTCTGCCATTTTGGCGCGACACTGAACATGGTACAACATAATAGTAACAGTTGACCAATTAAAATTGATTTATTAAAGAAGGCCATGATTGCACGCATCGGAAAAGTTGCCCATCCGAGAAACGTGGACGGATTTGCCGAGAGGCGATGCGTCCGATACGATGTAGTGAACGCGGTTACATAACAATTACAGCAAAGATAGTCTTTTTCCGATCCGTGCGATTCGTCCGATGGTGCGATACGATGTAGTGAACGCTTACCTTAAAGGAAACGAAAAAACGTAAGAAGAATTTGATGATTTGTGGCTACTTTTACAAGCAAAGCTTGAATGTTTAAACAAATAAATGAAGAAGGAAGAAGAAGAGCAGGGAGTGGCATCTATAGCTATTTATCAAAGCGAAGCTTGAACTCAAGGGAAGAGATTAAGGATGATTTGTCGATCTTGATTAATTATTTATTAGCCGAAGAGGAGTCAATGAACAGAAGAGTTAGGGAAATATTGCTTTAAACTGTTATTTTTAAAACGTTATTTTTAATCCTTTGTTGTTTTATGTGGGAGGTTCACACACGTGACACACATCTTCAGCGTTTAGAACTAATGACTCTGACGTCATACTAGCAACGATTGAAACACCCTGAAATTTTTACTAATTATAAATGGGCGTCTTGAATCGGACTGATTGTATTTAAATTCTATATAATAAAACCACGCTCTTCTGTCGACAGCTATTATCTCTGACTGCATCTGTAATCTTCTGTTCTTTTATACTGCCGAATCATAAACAACACAACTGCCTAATCACACTGTTCTATTGACAATAGAGTCAAGTTTTAAGAAATATTGTAAAATCTGTATTGGAGTGCTTGACATGGTTGTCCGCGGTCCGTAACTTATCAACCAGATCGGTACAGCTGTCACGAACAACGATATATTTAAATAAATGAATACCTGGGTGCAACAAGAGCGTTAGTGGTAAAATGGTATATTGAGAAAAAAGGAGTTAAAGTTTTGATAGTGTCTGAGACTTAACAGCAATATATGAATATACTGAAAAATGTATTTATTAGTAAGAGAATACATATTACCAACATTCTGAAGTACCATCACATAAAATTAAACCATGTTTACTAAAATATGGACTTTTGAAATAATACAATTAACGCTGTTCTTGCATAGAAGGCAGATTTTTATGTTGGAACTTCTACATTTTTCTTGTGTACTGAATTATTTGAACATATTTTACAACTCAGATTATGATTCAAGTTCTGAATGATCACTTCGGTCAATGCTATTCGCACCAACGAGCACAGAATACATAGAGTCGACACTAGCATCTTAATACCATTGGACGGAGTGAAGCCGCTTTGATGGACCTAACGACATCTTGTTGCTACCAAAACATTGCAAAATAGCTATTCGTTATAGAAGATCTTATGATAATAGGAATTCCATATGTAAGCATCTTGAAATTAGATCATTTATGAATTAAAACAACGATGCAACACCACAATCATCTGTCCATGTGCTAAGAGGGAGCCAATGTTTTGGTAGCATCATGATGGCGACTGTCCACAAGAGCAGCTTCACCTCCAAGCTGTTCTTGTCTACTCTATGTATTCTGTGCTCGTTGTTTCGCACACACCTAACCCAAACAGCATTTTTTGGTTTCAAAAATGTACACAAAGACAACACGTATTTTTTTAAAGCAGAATTTACCCCTAGTTTAGGAACATCACTCAAATTAAGATCTTGGTAACTTTGAAATGGAGAACTGTGATTCTACTGGCTTACATTTCTTGGCTGGTGTTTTCTTTTCTGTATGTACAGATACATATGTTTCACCACAATTTCGATATTGTTTAGCAATATTTCTTTTCGAAAATTCTGGATTTCTTTTTCTTTTATTCCCTTTAAATACACTCGCAACACATTCAACATTTTCTTCTTCCAAGGTAAAGGTTTCTTCGTCAATCCCCGGCCATCTTGCTTGGTATACGAGTATAATGCTGTGCTTGACGCTATAGACGAGGGTGCAAGAACAGTGTTGC
This sequence comes from Periplaneta americana, assembly GCF_040183065.1. NCBI lineage: Eukaryota > Metazoa > Arthropoda > Insecta > Blattodea > Blattidae > Periplaneta > Periplaneta americana. The sequence goes on along the minus strand of NC_091127.1, from coordinate 58,900,463 downwards.
AAATGACTCTTTTTATGGATCTCCTGCCATCCAGCGATTAGGTAGTGAAACCATTTTTATGAAGCTGATGGCTCATAGTTTGAAAAATGTAATGCGTGCACTTATGTAATGACAGCGTTAGACGCCAAACGCTCTTGTTGCACCCAGGTATTCAATTATTGTAACGTTTAAGTTATTAGATTACTCTCACGGGAATGTAAGCTATGATACACATAGGCGGAGTTATGAGTATGGGGAGGGGCAGTGTCCCCCCCCCAGACTTTGCCGAATTTTTTTTCTATTAACGTTAGAAAATATTAAATTCAAAAGATTTTTCTTGCTTTTGTTTATGATTAAGTTTCTGTGCTGAAATTGACGAATTACTGTCTTCAGACCATGTGTCTGGACTATAATATTTATTTTAAATTTCTGAATGTAGGCTATAAGAATTTCTATATCTCATTTGAGAAATGGAAGCACTGTAATTTTTTTTAAACAGCCTGTACTGCTGTGTTAGAACTCTGCAGGTGTTCAAGCTGCTCCTTAGGGAAATATGAATAATAATAAAATTTGCATTTCATAATATGATATCTTGCTTTTTAAATAAAAAGATAAAGTAAATGTAAAATTGGTCCACCGTTATGGATTAATGGTTAGCACGTCTGGCCAGTCCACACCTGTGGAGTAACGGTTAGCGCATCTGGCCGCGAAACCAGGTGGCTCGGGTTCGATTCCCGGTCGGGACAAGTTACCTGGTTGAGGTTTTTTCCAGGGTTTTCCCTCAACCCAATATGAGCAAATGCTGGATAACTATCGGTGCTGGACCCCGGACTCATTTCACCGGCATTATCACCTTCACTTCATTCAGACGCTAAATAACTAAGATGTTGATAAAGCGTCGTAAAATAACCTAATCTAAGTCTGATCATGAAACGAGCGGACCCAGGTTCAAATCCTGGTTGGGACAAGTTACTTGGTCGAGGTTTTCCCTCAACCAATGGAAGCAGAATTGCTGGCTAATTTTCGGCGTTGGACCTCGGACTCATTTCGTCGTCATTAATTCACATATCATCCATAGAATACTTCGGATTAAGTTCACGGTGCGGCGTGCTGTACTTGTACAAGAGCGCGGCCGTTCGGGTACCTAATCATTCACAGAATTGGAATGGTAAGCACAATAAGCCTCAGGCTATAGTGCAAGGCTTCGGGTCCCTCCTCTGTACAAGCGGAAAAAAAAAGTAAAATTGCCTGTATATCTTGTAACAATTTTATTTCATTTTGCAATACCTTTATTAAATGATCGTATTCCGATATACTGTAGCAAGGTCAAGCTATAATGAGGGGAGAAGATAAATGATGTCCCCCATAATCTCGTTATATCGGGATTCTATGATTTTGCTTTGCCACACCCCCCCCCCCCACAAGGAAACGGTTTTCTCTCCGCCTATGGTGACGCATTTTGCTTCCCTGTGGTCTGCTGTTAAGAACTCTTTCGATATCTCACTATTAACTCTTTTATATAGTGCTCGCCAGATTGGTGATCAGCGTGACGTAAGAACTAACATCACTATGGTTATTTAAACTTTTTCTTATCTTTAGATTCGGTGTTTTTCCAAATTAAAGCCTTTTGAATCTAAGCTCGGCTTTCGCATACTGAGTTCGATACTTGGAGCGAGTCTACTCAAGTGTCACTCGCACAATGCAAGAGCTCGGATCCCTTCTTTTGAGAGGAGAGCGGCGTCCCACTCGATGTGTAGGCTTGTAACATCTACAGCGATCCTGTCCTGTTGCTGTCAGTTTTTCTCAGCTCCAAATTCCCTTGCAAGGACGCGTTTTCTCCTACCTCTTAAATGTTTCTTCTTCCATTTCCCTCATTGATATTGACATTATCTTTTGATTCGTATTGACAACTTTTTTAGTGCTGTTAATCGATCAAAATATTTAATCGATTAACTATTTGAATTTAATCGCTAGATTAATAGAGTTTTGATCGAGTTGAAAAAATGTTTTAATATACTGTAATACACAATTATTGTTAAATTTAACTTGTGTTCGATGATAAGCATAAGTATTAAATGTTGTATATCTGTATATATTGTATCATTATATTACAAAACAACTATTTTAATTATTTACTGACATTTATTATGAGACTTATAATTTATTGTGTCAATTTCTCCGGGAAAATTTTAGACAAACATAAATAACCAAAAGTATGAAGACTCCTCTAGTTAATACTGCTTCACCCTTGATTTTAAACATGTGAGTGCATTCACATGTTCCGAATTAAGTGTTGCTCTACGTTTAGTAACAATGTTTCCTGGAGCACTAAACACGAAAAAACTTTTCTGTCAAACACTTCTCCACCACCGTTCAATTTAAATCCAAACGTTTCACCGAGTTTACCTCTCAAGTTCTCATATGACATAATGGAGTTTACACTTTTCACAAAACACAGAAAGCTGATTTTTTTTTTCCTTTATCAAACTAAACACACAACCTTCATATACAAACTCAGTACAGAAACTGCAACTGCAAAACTACAGCGGTCGAAACAGAAGACTGGCGCCTATTGTAATCGAATTACCAGATTTTAGAAAGAGAAGAAGGTAGTTACGCTCTCACCTGCACACAGTGTAGACATGGGTATTTTATAAGGGATGAGGGGGGACGAATTCCAGAAAAGTATGTATTTCATATGCTAGGAAGGTGAGCTGACAAAAAGGTGGAAATTTTCTTGGAAAACCATAAAACTTAATAAGAGTTTCGCATTGTGTTTCGACTTTCAATAGAGGTAAACTTGGTCATTGTCCTCATATCTCCATCGCTTTCTGAAGTGTTTGTGCAAAGATTTTGCCTACGCGACCTGGTTTACAGTTAGAAAATAACAGTACGTACCATTGTGCTTTTAAGTAAGCAATTTCCGAGAGATAAATATTTTAGTATGAGTTTGTGTTAACAAAATAATAATTATTATCAACTGCAACCGATTAATTTTAATCGACTCGATTATTCGATTAAATATTTTTGATCGATTAATCTTACAACAAAAATTGATCGATTAAATCCCATAATATTACTTTTCTATATTTACGATTTCCTTTACAGTATCTAGTCGTGTACGATTTTTCAAAGTTGGGTTTTGATTTGATAAATGCGGAATATTCCTCTGTTAGTACGAGGCCTATATGGCATACCGGTATTATATGTATTTTTACCAATATTAGTCTACACATGCATAATTAGACATGCTATGTTTATTCGTGTTATTCATTAGATCACAAATGTACGAGACAGGTTTGTCGCATCTACGTGAGCCTTCTGTCTACGTAGTTGCTTGGACTGACAAGATATAATGGAACAACAGATTAGATGAACCTTCAGTTGTTGGGTTGCATGGCCTGAACAATGAAATCTATAAGTATTACCAAAGCGTCTTAAAACATTGTTTCAAATCGCAGTTGGAAATCCCAAATTCTTCTTCGATAAACAATCACAGAGAAAACACAACATTTAAAATAATTGTCTGTTTTACTTTTAAGAATATAGTTACATACCTTAGTGAAGTGAATGCAACGACAAAACGCAGCTCTGACGTTGTTCTGGTCTTCCTGAAATCCACTTGCTTGGCTATATGAAGTATTCCACTTGTGAAGACACCTACAAAATGGAATTCATTACTGAGGTGAAAGAATATTTGGTGAAGATTATGGCTAAAAGAGTAGAATTTTTAGGTGGGAGTGAAAATGTTCAATAGATTTTTCCCTAAGCTATTTCATTCAGGGATAGAGGTTTTCGCAATATATACCGGTAGTGATAATCTATGACACTGGACCCCGACTTTATTTTACTTCAGAATGTAGTCGAGCTAACAATTTCTAAATTTCTTAACACCCTCGACAAAAATGAACTCTGGAAGCAGGGATCTAAAGCAAGGTCGGTCCGTTTTACCAACAGCAAATCTATCTTTTCAGTTTAATCAAAGTTATGATTATTTTTTCTATATAATTCATTATTATTCACACCTGACTTCAAGCATCTTGCTTTTCAGGGTGTGACCCAATTATAATCTTATTAATGATAAAAAAATTGTAATATGCATATTGTAAGAAATCCCGAATATAGTTTAACTATGATTTTGAACCTTAACGGAAAGGAACGTGTATTTTTGCGCTATATTTTATTTTTCGTTATATATTTGTATTTGTATTATTTGATTTTCAATAAATCTATTTGATACTTATATGAAACCAAACCTTGCAAACAACTTTAATACTTACAAGGCCATTCTCGTTATTTAATGAAGTTGATACAATAGAAGGGTCAACTTGGTGGATAATTTCGATACATCGCAAGTATTCTCAAACAACTGCGAGATATATCGAAGCTTGGGACATTTGAGGACGATGCATCAGGAACAAACATGTGTGACAGAGGAAGACATTGGCAGCTTCTTTTCCATCTCCCTCCCTTAGTAGTGGTTACGAATACAGTAACACAATAGCTTTTCTCGCCTTTAAATTGCTGAATGAAAACTTAATTGGGCAACCATTAATTTTAGATTTGAATGGGATTTGCAAGTCGGAGAAGAAAGAGGCTTCAATCAAAATAAAATAAATTTATATTGATATTAATTTATCGAATTCTTTACAAGGAGCATTACACTTCAAAATTAACACTAAGTTTTATTCATATGTTTAGTGACTAAGTCGCAGACTTCATGTTTAAGCAAACTACAGGACCCATACCTTCGGAATAAGTAACAAATGAAGGATAATAAACGTAAGAAATATCACTATATTATTCGTATCTTAACTATTCTTTAAAAATATCAGTAATATTACTGATTTTGAGGTATATTAATATTGATAAAGTATTTCTAGTAGTCTACAGAATGGAGATTACATAGAAGATAATCAAACTTTTGCTCGTATATACAAAGCGATAGATCTCAACTTAGAAGCTTCCAACTCATTACGTTATTTATTCTAAAGTGTCTTAGCTAATATGTTGTATAGAGACAGTGTTTTTGAGGTTATAAAATCTTAATATTAGAATATGACATATGAGGTGTTAGCAACATCCTACACCTCCTTTACTCTATGGAAAGAACTCCAGAGATTCAGTTCAAAGGATTTGTACTGGTACAAATTGTATAGAAATGTAACATTTTTATTAAATTACGTTATTATTATAAGCAGAACATGTTTACAAAATTCCTCAATAGTTTTTTCAGTTGAAAGCTCTATGGTTTGAGACTTCACTTGGCGATGTACATGGGTCCATTTATAATAGTGATAGTAGTTACTACAAAACATGAAAATATTTAGTGCACCTTTAGATGTTTTAATAAAAATATAGTTTTATGACAATACTAGAGCACAGATCTAATACGTAAACAACGTTATTTGTACATAAATTACATATTATGTAAAATGTGCTGGTGTAGAATGAAAGAGCTAAGAAGTCCTGAAAGATCGAGGAAGAGATATCAGCAAGAGGAAGACCTGACAGCAGGAGTGACGAAGTAGAGAAGTTCTGGTGGGCTAGTACTCATTCTTGTTTTCTCTTAACACGCTGCACTAGATTAAAAATGCGGTTCAAACCTTTTTTTTTCTAGAATACTCTCAACTAAATTGGCTCAGTAATTTAATTATTGCTTCATTTTACTAACAAATCTTTCTTAATAATAATTATTCCACAACTTCTCTTATCACTGTATATAAACTAGCAATGTCCATATTTAGTTTATTAAGTTTTCTCTACATTTTAGATTATACTTTTGTTTAGAGCTTATGCAGTACGAAAATAGGAATTGAGTTCTATAGGGTGTTTCAGAAATATTTTGGACAAACCTTGGGAACATGTTCCTCACACCAAAATAAGAAAAAAAGTTCATATAAACATTCGTCCGAAAATCCTTAGTAGTTTAATTATTAATGAAAGAACATAATGAAATATCTGTTAGATATTGTCAGTTTGGTAGCAAGTGTTGCAACTTTAATCAATTCAGAAACTCATATAACAAATGTTCAAATGACAAATGACTGTAGTAAACAAGTCTCCTTGGCAACATATAGCCATCTAGGATGCAATGGATGCATCAGCAGACTTGTATCGATAACTTCATTCGATTATCTAACAAAATGAATTATTATCGGTTACAAACTTAAGTCAAGTTATTGGATTGTACCTCGAAACGTGTTGAACGTAAACTTTCATTGTTATGAGTTTCTGAATTGATTAAAGTTGCAACACATGCTACCAAGCTGACAATATGTAACAGATATTTCAATATGTTCTTTCATTAATAACTAAAAAACTAAGGATTTTCGGACATATGTTTATATGAACTTTTTTTCTTGTTTTGGTGTGAGGAACATACCCTCAAGGTGTGTCAAAGTATTTTTGAAAAACACTGTATATTAAGTAATAATATTTGATCCTATGAACATTTGTCTTGACCAGTAATCATCTTATTGGGTCATAATTTCAATTGTGTGGATAATAAAGCAGGAAAGTTGTCAGTTGACAATAATTTCTATTCACCTAAGTGCTCTATGCCGAAATTAAAAATTCAGATACCGTCTCTGAGATATATCAGTGTCGGGAAATAATAGCAAAGAAACAGAAGACAGCAATGAAGCCAAATTGTGGAAGAGCAAGGCCCACTCTTGCTGCTTAGATGAGAAAAAGGAAGACTAAAAAAGGGCTGTAAAACCAAAGCTTAATTTTTTTACAATGTACAGAGCATGAACGTTGCTTTTAACTGCTTTAAGCTATATTCTTGACATCGAACATAAAATGAAGTTTGTGTCAAAGAATTATTTAACTATACGCTTCACAAGCAACATACATGATTTTTGTTATTTTCTTTCACAGATCACAATGACTATTTTGCTTTACTCTGAACAAAATATAACCTCAAATTTTACAGGTATTCCATTCTATGGTTTTAAGTAATCGTACGTATATCAACAAACGTTTTACATAATCGGTTTATTGTTTTGAGCACAAAGAGCAAACATTTATTTTTGCTATTTTCTTTTTTTTTTTCAATAATTTTGGCCCTGAATAAATGTTTTCAATCTTTATTATGTCTTTTAATAACGCTGGATCAATTCAACCTCACGAATGTGATATAAATGCAATAAAATATATTTTATTGTATGTGAAAACTACTTGAATTATTGTCCACAGAGAATCAAGGGCATTGTACGATTCATCATCTTAAATATACTATTAAAATTTAAGACAATTGAGAACCGTATACGGTAGCTAATGAACTAAAAATTGTAATTCCTGTTGATACTGCAATAATTACAGTTGCTTATGTAAAATACTGTATGCTCGTGTATCAACATCTATTCCTATGGAGATGCTGACCGGACATGTCACCAGACTTCATTGCAATCCTAAACTTACAACATAAACCAATTATATTTTTGCTAGGCACATTTTCTTCAAAATTATTATGTTATTTCCATAATTTCATACTACATTTCATGTATTTAATTCCTTCAACGAAACGTAGTTGTATTTTATCTACAAAAATTTTTTTGATAAACTAATATTGAATTTTTATTAATTTAAGATGTATTAGTGCATTCTTAATAATTCATGTTTTGCAGTTACTGTCTTGAAAGTCATTCAAGTTAATCTATTGACGAAATTGAAAAGGTCTACATATGTGTAAAAATAGTTAAATGATTCCTTAGCGTTACAATCAATTTTACAAGTTGTTACGTTTTATTTAATGGTTACCAGAATCTCTCAGACACATCACAGAGTATTAATACATACAATGAGAGTTATTACTCTAATATTGATATTGTTAACAAATGCACTTATCTGTGGCCATTTCATTAATATGAGTATCTTGGAAACACTTGTGGAGTGCAGAGTACAGCTACAATTTACTACATAGCTATACTTTCATATACCTCACAGTGAAGTGGAACTTGAACAACCAACCGATTCATTTTAAAATAGCGGCACAATACAAGTTGGCACATTGGGTGCAAAAATCCAATCGTAGAGCATACGAACTTATATTTTGATGGAAAATAAAAGAGAAAGAAAATGAAGGGAAGGGAAGGGAAGGGAAGGGAAGGGAAGGGAAGGGAAGGGAAGGGAAGGGAAGGGAAGGGAAGAGAAGGGAAGGGGTGGGGAGGGGAAGGGGAGGGGAGGGGAGGGGAGGGGAAGGGAGAGGAGAGGAGAGGAGAGGAGAGGAGAGGAGAGGAGAGGAGAGGAGAGGAGAGAAGAGAAGAGAAGAGAAGAGAAGAGAAGAGAAGAGATTTAAGTAGGCCTAGTAATGAATGTAGTAGCACGTAAGAAATAAAAGACATCTTTAAAGCTTAATGGGGTGCTCCGCATGTGTAACTCTAACTTTTGAACGAAGACTTGAGTTGCATTTGGAAGATCCAAGGAATGCATTTATAGAATAACGCAATCCACAAGTGTTAACGAAGAACAATATATCTTGAAGTCATGACGTCAAAATACGGAACTAAAATGGCCACAACACAACAATAATCATAAAGACTAGCACTTCAATATAATAGCACTTTTAAGTGTCTGGTCGCAATGTCCTCTCAAAACTTCTAACTTGTTTACACTCCACAAGCTAACATAATGACTCTTTCATGTCCATACCGCGTCTGAAGTACATACACAACTATTATCTGTAAAAAAAAAAGTTCACATTGGGGCGCTTGGGAACTTCCGCTGAAGAGCTTCCAAATATGGGATTCCACTGCTTCTGTTTCCCAGAGACATAGATGCTTTGACTGGTGAAAGAGGAAATGCTAATCCAGGAAATTCCTAAGCATACTATCTCGCAAGACGGATTGTACATCTCAAGACGTTACTTCTTTCTGAATACACCCATCGTTATGTAAACGCTGGAATGCTGTTTCGACGCTCAGAGTACTTGAGAATTTCTTTCTTGAGCATATGTCTTAAATGCATTCTTACACACCTTTGCTATAAATACAGGGCGTTTCTATTTTATGGAAAACAGATACAGTCCATTATTTCACTCGGAATAAAATTCCAGGTGAATTATATACTTAGGAAACATTTCAATCTTTCTGTTCACATTTTTTTAAAATTAGTATTGCAATTGTTTTGAATTATTGCGGTATATGGGTTTTGAAAAAAAAAACATATATTTCAAATAATTTAACTCACTTAAAATAAAGTCATACTCTCAATCTTCGAGACATCTTATAGATTAATTATGACAGTTTTCAAGATTGTTTGAAGCATTGATGTTTGTTATTATTTTACTCCCTTTCAGAAATAATTATTATAATTTCTTATGTGTAGCTGCATAATCGGAATACGGAAAATACTTTACGTCTTAAAAATCGCTGAGAAAATAGATCCTCAATTATTAAATGACGTAAAACATACAGAGCTTATTTTTTAAACATTAAGAAATTACAAGGAATTAAATTCTAAATAAAAACGAAGCCTACATTACAGGCATTCATATTGTGGTTGCAATTTTACAAGTCTCCCTCTTGGAAATGTTCCTAATGATTGTAACTCGGAATGAAATCAAAAGCTTTCATATTCTGAGCTGATCCTGAAACTACTGCGTTTTTTTAGATACACTGTGTATGTCTCAATTAAGAAAAAAAAGATTGTAATACAGCGTATTCTGAATGAATGCAGACTAGACAAACAGTGCTCAGTCCATCTCTCTACCGCGAAGAGAAAGGCGATAAAAAAAAATTGCAGACTGAAGGAGAAGATCAGATAAGGACAGCTAACTAATCTCTTCTTTAAAAAGGCCAAATTATAGATTAATATTTGAAGGGTTCAGAGTCATAGTGGGCCAAGCGCCATTTATTAAAAACGGAGAAAGCAAGGGTTAAAGTTATGTGAATACCATTGTTTAATGAAAGTTGACATATAATTTAGTTTTAAAGTGTATACTTCATATTACCTGCCATATGTTTCATTAAATTATGGTAATCACTTAATTTTAACCCTTGTTTTCTCCGTTTTTAATATATGGCGCTTGGCCCACTATGGCTCTCAACCCTTTATTTGCACTTATGATTATTATTTATTGAATATGTCGTTATCGCCTGCTTGTATAAAGACGGCTACTCTAACAAATAGCCATATAGGTATAAAAAATCTATCAATGTAACACTTTCATGACTATATTATGACATAAAAAAGATTATTTGATTCGTAGTTGCGGGTACATCTTCTTTCAATGTAAAGTATGACCTAGTTAAAGTCTTTAATTAAAAAAACAAAAGAAAGATAAAGTTTACATGGCACTATGTGAACACAATCTGTATCTCCACTTCGTTCTTTTGTTTTTATTTTTCAAAATTCATTGTTTATACTTTATTACTAGTTTATGAACACACATACTGTACACGGTATAAGATTTCGTTACTAACTTCAGTGTATATATGGTTATTATTTCACACTTCACTTATAACGGCATTATGTAACTTCGAAGTTCAAACCGTTTCAGATTATCTTCATAGACACTGACTGCATTTTTAAACACACTGTAGCATACACATAGACTTAATGATCAATTTACAAATTATTTGGGATTTTACTGCTTTAGCGTGGCGATGTACATATGCATATCTCTCTTAGGGCCACGTTGTGAAGCCTTGTCCGGAATTTACCACTTTCCAGAAAAGCTGTTTCCCATAATGTCTTCAAAATTATGTCCCGGGGGGAACAAAATGAGATGCGGGAGTCTCAGTTGAGTTTCTTGCGATATCTACTTGTATTCTTCGTCGTGTAGAGGGTATTGCTGCCATGTTTCAAACTTCTCTCTTTTCCTAGGACAGCGGCCTGCTCGTCTCAAGTAGGATCCGAACTCACAACTTGGTGTTGTACATTCACCACGCAGCACGCATCTGAAATCACGACCAGATATTGGTAATCTATGAGCATGCTTGAAGGAACCATAATCCAGGTCAAGAAAAAAGAAGCCGAAGGAAACATATTTTATAACCAACATTGTAATCATGCAGGGCCAACGATCATGCTCGAAGAAAACATTTCATCGCAGTCATCGTTGTCGTCTTCATCAACACCATCATCATCATCATCATCATCATCATCATCATCATCATCATCATCATCATCATCATCATCATCATCATCACACCATCATCACCATCATCGTTGTCGTCGTCTTCCTCATCATCATCATCATCATCATCATCATCATCATCCAGTCAGCATATATAAACAAATTCAGATGGTTTATCAACCGAGATTAGGGCACCGTCGTTAAAGTACCAATTAGAAAACTAAATCCACTTTCATCTCCTTTATCTGACGTGAGTAGCTATCGACTTCTCAATTTCTCTTCGTTAAAGTTCTTGACTTTTAATAACATCTCGCCAATGCACTTTTTACATTCCGTCCAAACAATGATTAATAAAATTATTAATGGTTTCTTCGGTGTCTGAACATTAGTGATTTTGTTCAAAAAGTAATTTATTTTCTGCTATAAATATACATAAGCTATCTGTCGGGTAAGGCGCTAGTCTACCGATCCGGAGTTGGTTCGAGCGCGGGTTCGATTCCCGCTTGGGCTGATTACCTGGTTGGGTTTTTTTCTGAGGTTTTCCCCAAGCGTAAGACAAATGTCAGGTAATCTATGGCGAATCATCGGCCTCATCTCGCCAAATACCATCTCGCTATCACCAATCCCATCGACGCTAAATAACTTCGTAGTTGATATAGCGTCGTTAAATAACCAAGCAAAAAATATAAATATACATTTTACTGATTCATATAGCAGAGAGGAAACTATTCACTACTCTTCTCTTCGATCGGTTTCAGAAACCCCGGTGCAAGGTCTACCGTCCTTTGTAGAGGCGCACTCAAATTCCATGCGGGATTAATACAGACCCAAAAAATAAACAATCCATTGCATGCGGGGGATTTCTGAAGACACACTTGAATTGCATGAGTGGGCGACTCTCATAAAAGAAAGGTGGAATCCCCGAAAACAGAATAAAATTAATTTGAAATCAACTCTCAAACAAACAATGTCCCATTTATCTTGTGCCCCTATTATAACTTTTTTGTTTGGATAGGTATTGGAATAGGGATGAAGTTACAGGAGAATGGAGAAAGTTACACAACACAGAACTGCACGCATTGTATTCTTCACCTGACATAATTAGGAACATTAAATCCAGACGTTTGAGATGGGCAGGGCATGTAGCACGTACGGGCGAATCCAGAAATGCATATAAAGTGTTAGCTGGGAGTCCGGAGGGAAAAAGACCTTTGGGAAGGCCGAGACGTAGATGGGTAGATAATATTAAAATAGATTTGAGGCAGTTGAGATATGATGATAGACACTGGATTAATCTTGCTCAGGATAGGGACCAATGGCGGGCTTATGTGAGGGCGGCAATGAACCTCCGGGTTCCTTACAAGCCAGTAAATAAGTAAGTAAGTACATATTTTAATCATGTTACATTGATTACACACATTAAGACGAGTTCAAAAATGTATCACAATGTCACTCTCCTAATCAATAACAACAAAACGAAACAACATATTTCCAATGTGATAATGTTATGCTTTGAAAGTCACAGAAGACGTTCCAAATAGTGACCATTCACATTAATGCACATTCGAAGGCGTTCCCCAAAAGACCGTATGACTGTCCGGCATGTTGCTGGCTGAATGAACACAAAAGCCTGTCGAATGCGTTGCTGCATGTCGTCTGGTGTTGTCAGAACGTTCTGGTACACACTGTCCTTTACAGTTCCTCACAGGAAGAAGTCGAGTGGCGACTGGTCCGGAGAACGTGCAGGCCATTGTACGTGGATTGTGGCGTCGACAGTTGTTGTGGTTTCTTTACATCGTCTGGTGTTGTCAGAATGTTCTGGTACACACTGTCCTTTACAGTTCCTCACAGGAAGAAGTGGCGACAAGTCCGGAGAACGTGCACGCCATTGTACGTGGATTGTGGCGTCGACAGTTGTTGTGGTTTCTTTACATGTTAAGACAGCAAACACACAACACACGACGTGTACGGACGTCAGTCGTCTTTCGTTTTGTGTAAGTTAATGCACAATATGAATAGGGCACCACAACAAATGGCACATTCTGATTGCATTCATTTTGCATTTTGTTGTTGTTGATTGGGAAGGTGACATTGTGATATATTCTTGAACTCGTCTTAATGTGTGTAATCAATGTAACATGATTAAAGTATGCAGTGCTATTTGAAAAAATGATGACGTCACGTGTATCTTGTACCATAATGTAGCTACATACACCAAATCCCTACACTCATGTTACCCTCTCATTCTAACATAACTCTAAAAAACAATAGTTCCAATACCTATCCAAACAAAAAAGTTACAATAGTTGCACAGGATAAATGGGACACCCTGTATACTGTAAATCAGCTGCATCTCTTCAGTAACGCAACACGATAGGACGAATGAAATTAACTACTTGTTAATAGTTTTAAATGATCTACATATTTATTGTAGTAACAGTACACCAATAAACCATAGCTAAAGCAACAGAACTACTTTCAATTTCCCTTCTGAGTACGAAACTTTTCGTGTAACCTACCTTAGCTGTATTAAAAACTACTTCTCCAGAAGAAGAGAATTTTGCTCCTAAATGATAATTCTGTTTCATCTTCCAGTACAATAATAACCTTTTTCAATCCCCAGCCGTTTGTCCGCGATAGACTGCTATTTACCCTCAACATCTCAACCGTAGTATAGTACTCCAACCAGGAGAAAGTCTCAGGGGAATGAGACGCAGCGGAGCAAAGCTATGAATGAATGTTGATGTCATAAGGTAACACACGTGGGCACACGCATCTCCATTGGCTAACTCTCAAAGCACAAACGATAACACTGATACATACTTATACTACCCTAGTTACAAAATTAGATCACGGTTAATTTCCTGGTCTTTTAATCCCTCCATACAGGAAATAACATATGCAGGAGAGCGTATGTTTTTTAAACTGACGTTATAACGATAATATTATCTATCTACTTCGCTCCAATAGATTACGCATTAGTAACTGCATTCCTTTTGCGGTTAATCTCCTGATTGGAGAACAGTATATCAGAGAGACACACGGCTGAGTAACGACAAACTCTTGTCGGATAGCAACAAAAGTTTAAGAATCTAAAAGGTTTATACAACAACCACTAACTTTGTTGAAGCAATGGATTCGACTAAGAACTGTTGTTAATTTAAGTGACTTTCCACCACAAAACTTCTATAAGGAAGGAAGAAGGATTACGATATCTATTGATGGAACCCGCAGTTCCGCAACAATATCAAGTTCGCAAAATAGTTCAGAGAAAGTTAAATCTTTTAACGAGTGACAACGGCATGATGAAAAATAATGTCAATTTTACGAGCTTAATTACATAACCTTTCCCTCTCAACGTCAAGTAACACAATGTAAGGCAATCATCAGGATTCTTAACATAATTTTTTTCATGATTAATTATACTGTATACTATCTTAATAGTGATTATAAAAAAAATTGAGATTAAGAAGGAAAAAAAAATATTAGACATGCGAATAAGGAGAATAACATCACAATAATTCAGATTACGATTGGATAGAAAAGGATTATGATTAACAATTAAAGAGAAAAAGATGACTGATATTAAGGGAAGAAGCTGCTGTATTTGCGACTAAGAAGATGACTGCGATTAAGAAAGAGAAAGGGACGATGACTGCGATTAGAGATGGGCGATAGTCACTTACGATAGTATCGATAGTGCTATCGACTATTTTTCCTACTGTCGATAGTCCTATCGACAGTTATAATCAAAATTAATATTAAGGTGATATGTAATTACTTAAGTTAATAATAGTTGGGCTTAATAGAAGTACTTATTAGTTAGCTTTACTTTTGCTTATTGTAGGCGACTAGGCGTTATTATAGCACAGTTTTTATTAATTATAGTCATAGGTTTATTGCATCTATTTAATTATAGTTAAAATTAGATTTACATTTATTTTTTATTCCTGCAATTATTGTAAATTTTATTAATATTTATAGCATTGTTATTATTGTATATTATATATATTACTACCACCGGGTGTATATCCAATTGTAGTGTTTAATACATACATACAATAAAACTATCGATATCATTATTTTTTTTAACATCCCCAAGGATAGTAAATGTTCCCCATTAAAATAAGCATTTCCACTCTGTTGGGATGCAGACGATTTCGCCTTTCATTGATTAAGTTTTCAGTTTTGGATAACAGTCTTTTCGAGGGAACTGAAGAGCCCAGTGAATACAGATAGTTTCTGACCAAATTACTTAGTTGTGAGTGAATGGTGTATGATAAAAGGAACGGATAAGTGAAACAAAATACTGGATTTGCTTAGCTTAATATGAAAAATAATGAGTGTGTGCCTGAAAATTGCGTAGTAGTTAAATAGGGATTTAATGTAAAAATTGTACTTGATAGTAAGGTTGAGTTTATAAATTATAATTGAGGATAACTGTCTTCCAAAATTTTGTACAGTAATGGCAAAAAAACCGGACCGACCCCTGTAGCTGATTTCAGAGCCTTGTTCACTCTAGAGCACGATAGACTGGTAACTAAGACTTTCGTGGTTCGAATCCTTCCTGGGAAAGAAACTTTTTTTGTTCCTTATTCAAATTTATTCCAAATATCTTTCGATTGCTGGTAAAATTCATGTTCTGGGAATAATAAGTTAATTAAGTAGTAAAATATCGCTGCAATCGAAAAGTATTGGGAATAAATTTGAATAAGGAACAAAAAAAAAAAAAGTTTCCTTCCTAGGCAGGATTCGAACCACGAAAGTCTTAGTTATGCTCTGGAGTGAACAAGGCTCTGAAATCAGCTACACGGGTCGGTCCGGTTTTTTTGCCACTACTGTACATTAATGGAGGTCATGAAAACTGGTTCTAGCCAATCAGAAAGAGACAATCCAATGTCTCAACTCTCATTATAAAGGGTACTATATCCTTCCCGGGTCTACTCTGTCATCTATGCGAGATATGTAGAACGCTTTTATTCTACCCATGATTGCAAAGTGAAGAATCGTGTGAATCTTCAGAGAGAGATACAAAATGAATATTAATACATGGGAAGTGAAAGGACTTCTTTTTGGCGCTAGGGAAACTTCATTTAAGTTAACCAAAACCATTCTCCTTTCTCTTAAATTTTCTAATGAGGACATTAACAAAATTTGTCTAATGGTATTGAGAGATTCATTATCCATTTTACGCAATCACTTTTATAAGACTACGTAATATTTTTTTATTTATTTATTTTTTACTTATTTTCATTACTGTTCATTGTGCTTTCATCTCATGTTTCTCCGAAATCAAATTGTACTTTATTTTTAAATTTATCATTGTCCTGTATTCCCTCCGCAAATCATGTTGTATTTTATTTTTAATTTAACCTCTGCTTTATATTCTGGATCTAGTGGTCAGCCGTAGATGTCGGTCAGATGTCCCAAAGTGTGGAATTAATAGCGGAATCATAGATTGGGATAAGTTCTGAACAAACTATGAATAAATAATTTCGAGGGAAAAATTGTTCCGGGGCCGGGTATCGAACCCGGGATCTTTGGTTAAACGTACCAACGCTCTCCCACTGAGCTACCCAGGAACTCTACCCGACACCGATTCAATTTTTCCCTCTATATCCACAGACCTCAAAGTGGGCTGACAACAGTCAAGCAACCAACATTTGAGTGCACACTAACTGTGTGTGACTTTAAATTGTGGTTTTCTGTTACGTACAGTGACGTGTATTATGCAAATTAAGCTTTCAGGAATAACTCCCTGTAAAGTTAATTTGAAAAATTTCGAGGGAAAAATTGTTCCGGGGCCGGGTATCGAACCCGGGACCTTTGGTTAAACGTACCAACGCTCTCCCACTGAGCTACCCGGGAACTCTACCCGACACCGATCCAATTTTTCCCTCTATATCCACAGACCTCAAAGTGGGCTGACAACAGTCAAGCAACCAACATTTGAGTGCACACTAACTCTGTGTGACTTTAAATTGTGGTTTTCTGTTACGTACAGTGACAGTGGGAGAGCGTTGGTACGTTTAACCAAAGGTCCCGGGTTCGATACCCGGCCCCGGAACAATTTTTCCCTCGAAATTATTCAAATTAACTTTACAGGGAGTTATTCCTGAAAGCTTAATTTGCAAACTATGAATGAATCGTTACAAACTAGTGTGTTCGTAATGTCTGATTGAATCTCTGAAAAAGAATCGTGTTGCCCAGCTCAAGTTTGAAAACCTTATAATATTATGATCTTCCCATTTTTCGATACTATCGATACTTTTGAAAACAATTTGACTGTCAATAATTATTGATAGTATCGATAGTACTATCAACTATCGCACATCGCTAATTGCGATTAAGGGGGCAATGGGAATGGTAATATTATTTAGAAACAATGGCGATTACTTTGACTAAGATGATTTCGATGACGTGACGAGTGTGATTAAAAATGATGACAGTGGTTGGGGTGGTTGTGTTTCTGATCAAGATCAAGTCAGCTCAACTCACATGCGGTCGTTGTGCGGCAGGAACTCCTTGCCGCGCTTGGATCGGATGCAGTCCCGCTGTTTGTCGAAGCACTCACACACGCAGGAGCCATCGGCGACATGGCGCGCCGAGAATTGACTCGTGCAGCGACACGTGTTGCTCTCCGAGGTGCCGCTAAGGACAGAGATGCAGTATAATGGTAACAATTATTATCATTATCATATTAGTATCCACTACATGCATAATGAACTGTTACCAGTGAAGATACTCACAGATTACAACTTCAGAAATTTAGAAAATAAATACAAACTAGAGCACTCACTGACAGGCTATACTTAGTACAGACAATAGTTAAAATATTAGTTTGTCATTTATAAGATTACTAAATTAATTATGCTGTTTGTTAAACTTTATAAATTTCAACATTTATGTAAAAGCAAATAACAAATTTGTAAATAAATAAACAAGTACATACACAAATAAATAAATAAATAAGTGAATAAATAAACAAATAAATTCTCTGTCTATGTATCAAACTATGCCTAGTGCATAGATATTCTCCGTCAATGTCTTGCCTATCTCAAGAGATGACATGATTTAACTCTCGTCACGAGATTCCCATTCTTCTAACACCACATACTGTACTCCAACCACGAGAAAGTCTCCAGGGAATGAGAGGGAGCGGGGTGATGCTGTGAATGAATGTTGATGTCATAAGATGTCATAAGGTCACACACGTGGCTACTCGTATCTCTATTGGCTAGCTCTCACAGCACAAACAATAACACTGATATACACATTTTTATACTACCCTTGTTACAAAATTAGATCACGGTTAATCTCCTGGTCTTTTAATCCCGCCATGCAGTAAATAATATATGCAGGAGAGCGCATGATTTTTAAACTGACGTTATAACTCTAATATTATCTATCTACTTCGCTCCAATAGATGACGTAATAGTAAGCACATTCCTTTCACGGTTTATCTCCTGGTTGGAGAACAGTACTGACCTACATGATTCAAGAATAACTTAAAAAGTTGTGTATAAAGTGCAAATTAAAATTAAGATGACATTTAACATTTAATTTTTTAAGGTGACATGCATTTACTTAGCCTGACGAGTTACTTCCTTGGTTTGAATTGTAAATTATTTAAAAATAGCGTGTAAGAGGACCTTAGACTAGAAATGTTTAGTTTAAATGTAGTTCTGCTTATAAGTATGCATAAGGGTGTAATTATTTGACTTATTTCAGCTGTTGTATCAGTGAAGCGAGGTGAGTCAGTGAAGTTATGGTTTTACAGTGCAATGAATAGTTCCGACCAGTGATAATTTATAGCGTCAATGAAATGTGTTCTATAGTGTCAGTGAAATGTGTTATAGAGTGTCAGTGAAATGTGTCCTAAAGTGTCAGTGAAATGCGTCATAGTGCCACTACAGTGAGTGAGATGAGAGTAAAGTGAAAGACTATTGAAACTTATGTAGGGCCTATACATATGTAGATTGTATTGTAAAATTAGGTATTTTGTTTTATTATTAATTGTAATTATTGTGTTAAATTGTATTGTGTATTCTTATTGTATTGTGTATATAATTGTATTATGCATTGTATAATTGTATTGTGTATTATATAATTGTATTGTGTATTGCAATTTTATTGAGTATTGTTTATTTGTATTGTTTATATTGTGTATACCACTGCCACCGGGTGCTTGCCCACATGCAGTATAAATAAATACATACATACATACATACATGTCAGACCAAGAGTCTTCGATGACTAGAAATTATGTAGTAGTAGCAGTAGTAATAATGGTAACAGTAGCAGAAATAATAGTAATAGCAGCAGCAGTTAAAGTAGATGTAGCAGCCACGAAATACGAGATAATCTTTCTTCATGCAGCTTGAATGTCTGCACTCAATTTTCACTTCTATTAATATAGTAGACATATTCTTTATGTAATTTTACTCTTCTCTCGTATTTCCTTTCGATTTCTTCCGCATGTTGTGTTTCTTTTTTAATTTCATCCTATGCATAGGCCTACTATTATACGAGGTGTCTCACTCGATCTCGCCAGGAAATTGCTGTTGTGATTCAATTTACCGCATGCTAATAAATATTGGAGGTCAAAAACTTAGAATTTCAAATATGTACCAGCATTGTATTATCTACAAATTATTTTTTCTCTCTCAGTTATTTCTCTGTATATTAGATTCTTTCTAAAGCAGTCATAAATCAAGGTTAAAATTCGAAGTCACTGACTAGAAAATATAGCTAACTATACAAAGGATCATAAAAATTAATATATAAATACAAAATAGTAGTGAATAGTTTATCTGGACAATATAGGCCTATTTACGTACGTATATCTCAAAACTATTTCACTCTATAAATCAAGGGCATGGATGGATGTGGGAAGGCCCAAGAAACACTGAAGAGATTTGTGGTAACAGACGGCACAAATTTTGTCTCCGTTTTTAACGATGAAACGGAGACAACGAATCCAAGATCTTGTCATTGAATTCATCACAGCTGCAAATAGTGGCCGAGAAATGGCGGCAACTTGTCTGTCTTTGTTGTGCAGCGTGCAGTATAGCTAACACTTAAAGGAGTCAGTGAGTAGACAAGATACGCAGAAGCTTGAATACAGTGCAGTGCACAATTCAAAATAATTATGCTCAGTTCAAAATAATTATTGTGACACGTTACAACGTAATGTAATGAAACAAAATATAATACTCCATTTTAGTATTTTACTTAACGGGCTGTATCAACTACATGATAATATAGAGTCTACGAAGTTCGTGATAGCGAGATACTTCAAATGTATTTACATTATCGGGCTTTCTAATAAAAAACTATATATATATACATATATATATATACACGCTTAACTGTCTTATACTTATACAATGAGTAGCTCGTTTATAAGTCGTGTGTAAATTCCTTACTAATAATTACTACATATGTCGTGTATAACAGTACACAGCTACGTCATAGTTTCATTATTACTTCATTACGAAAGGTAATAGAATAACTGAGGTTCTCTATTGCATCCGGTAGAGCGTTCTAGTGTGCCGTGTTAAGTATCGATAGTACAACTGGCTCTGATCGATTACCACGCTATATTTTGGTCAAAGAGTACAAGCTACAGCAATATTATTCTAATTATTATTATATGCTCTTTGCTTTGTTCTTCTGTGGTTACAAGGTAACCATCATCATAAAATGACAGTCGATAGGAACAGCTGTTAGAGGGGCGGTCATTTTTTCTCTATATACAACGCTTAAAGAAGGGGTTTCGTGTATATAACTACTGCAAAGCAATTCCCATTGCATAGTTGCAGACTGTTTATACATCCATCGCTTATGCACGGTTTATTAGTAACGTTTTCTGTCTCAACTCTGCATAAGTTTCGTATAAAACTATAACGGTTTATTAGTAAGACCATATATGTATAAATAGAAATTTAAATTTTGTAAATATGTACAAAAATACACATAAATACAAAATATAGATAAATGACAATACTAGTACAATAAAATAATAATAATAATAATAATAATAATAATAATACATAAGTTAAAAAATGAGGATATAAAATAACGTTTAATAATTTTGAGGACGAGTGAGCAGTGCTAATGTTCGGTTGCAGTTCAAAAGTGATTTGAATAAAATATGAATATAGATCTAAACCAGAAACTAAAATAAAATAATAACTACAATGAAATCATGTAATATAATATTTAGCAAGATGAGACCGAAGATTCACTATGTGATTACCTGACATTCGCCTTGTAGTTGGGGAAAAATAAGGAAAAAATTCAGACGAAGCTGGAATCGAACCCACATCCGAACGCAGTTCCAGATCTATAGGGAAACAGCTCTACAGCCTGAGATCCGTTTATAACATAGTCTAGTGTAATATAATATTTCAACCTGAAACGGCTGTATTTGACCTACGAAGAGAGAAAAATTGTAACATTTTGAGCTGAACTTTGTGTGTCCTGGTGTTCCAGCGGTTCGTCTCGTTCCAATCTCTCTTTCATGTGCTTATGCCCCTCCCCTAATCTCACACAAGCCAGGAATCTTTCTCTTTCCGGAGAGGTTGACAGGGCTGGACCCGGAGCATGGCTAGCCCGGCATCCAACATTAAATATGATGTTACCAGCGATTAATGTGCTCAATTGTCAGAATGAGGGTAACAACCTCTCATGGCCAAGACTCTGATCAGTCTGGTTTTACAATATTTTTATAACCATGTGATTAAGGGGGGAAGTACACCAATGGGCTGCAAAAATTTAGCGAAATTCGTTTTTTTTTTTTTTAATTTCTCAGCTACTATAAAAGCTAAATGAACAAAACTTTTCATGCTTAATATACACATATTAGGCCCACACTTTATAAAAAAAAAACTATTCAGAATATTAAAATAGCTAATAATATCAAATTTGTATTTTTTTTACAATCGTAAAGCATTTACATACTAAAATATACAGTCCGATCCGTTTGGGTATGGATAACAATAATAATTCATTATTATAAAGTTATTATGATAGTAGGAAAAATTTCTTGCTGGTTATATTATGATTAAAAGATGGGAGTTTCCATATATGACAATCAACAATGCATAATCTGAAAGGACAAATGAAAATCGTAGATGATTAAAATTGCGGGCACAATGTGTTCTTTAGTATGCTAAATATGAGAGTGTTAAAAGAATTCAAAGGGAATTTCGACGTGAGTATGGTGTGCGTAATGTACCTAAATACGTTTCCATAATGTTGTGGTATCGAACATTTGTAGAAACTGGTTGTGTTAAAAAAAAAAAAAAAACATGCAGGAGGTCGCAAGCGAAATCCAGTACGAGAAGCAGCTATCTCTTGTCTTGGTCCCCAAACTCCCCAGATTTAACCCCTCCTGATTTCTTCGTGTAGGGTTTTGTTAAAGAAATTGTCTATTCATAGAAACCCGGGAACATTGATGATCTGAGAGTAAAAATTACTCAAGCTTTTCAACAAATCACCCTTCTCACGTTACAACGGACATGGGCTGAATTCCATCACCGTTATGAGTTGTGCAGGGTGAGCAATGGTGGTCATGTTGAGCTCTGAGAAATCTCCCATCTTTCAGTGTTGTATACACAAAGTTTCAACAAATAAAGTTCAGTAGTAAATGTTTTACGGTGTTTTTATTTTATCTATTACCCAAACGGATCACCCTATACAATTAATTAAATATCTGCATGATTCTTTTACTGGAATGTTTTAAAGATCTACATCAACAACATAGTCTAGGATCTTTTACATATTCCTTCAAGAAATATTTTTTTCTTAATCGTTACCTTCAGTATTAACTTTTTTACATTTTGTACTACAAAGAATACTAACTATTTTGAAAATTATAAATTTTAACCTTCACATATTGTAGGTATATAATAGATTCTCTCTCTTTTATTTTGAGTACCCATCCTTCCTTGGATAAGCGGACTCGTTTAGCTTGCTCTTGCAAGACAGATTAATTTTATCAGAGTATGACGTCATCAATTTCTTTCATGCATATTTCATTTCGAAATTGCTATCTATCGGCTACGCTAATAAGTTACTATAAGGAAAGCGATAGCGCTGCCCTATTTTTTTTAATTATTTTCGCACGCTTATAAGTTGAAGTTTTAAATACTTTGTCGGTTAATTAACGATGATGTATTAGGTCATTAGTAGGCTTCGTATTCCAGCTACCTAAAGACTGAAGTTAAATACACATTGGGTATATAGTACGCCGAACACAGGTAATGCAACGGATAAGGATATAAACAAACAGGTCGTCGCTGCGTGTTTGTGAAGTACAGTCAACTCCCGACATTCTGAAGCTATACTAGTAAACACATGCTTGAGCGTGATGTTCATTTTCGTTGTGATCTTTGAAGTGAATAATAACGTGCATTCGTAAGTTACGGAACTTGAACATACGCGGATGTCACTTGAAGTGATTTTATATTGCAAGAAATTCTGTCAATGCCACATGACGTAATTGGTGCATGATGTAGTAGGCCTACAAGATATTCCTATTGTCTGATATTTTTCGTGTTTCGTTAGGATAATGCATATGTCCCTCATCACTGAAAACCACTAATTTTCTATGTACCTTCCTAGAAATTCCCTAAAATGTAGGTTATTTAATTTATTAATTGGGATGTTGGCACTGAATATCATGGCAGGCTACACAAATCCATGCTAAACGTCGAGTTAATATCTTCATGATTTTAAGATTGTGATGGTGCTTTTTCTTTTGGATTACGTTCAAAACACTTTCTATGCCTTTTGTTATTGCAGTGCCTTTCAGTGCACTGTTTTTGTCACTTTTACTTTTGTTTTATACAATTTATATGTAATGTTGTCTATATTGACAGTGAAAATATTAGTTCAAATATCCTCAACTATGCCCTGCAATGTTACGCGCTTGAGCGTCTTACCTAAGGCATTTTACCTCTGCAACGAACCTACAATCAGCAACAAAGCTGTAGTTATTGAAATAATACGAGTAGTAAGAGCCGTGACCGATAACACTACTCACTATAATATAATTGCGTCCCGGTTTTGACTTTCTAAAGGAAGAGGGAAGAGGATGCGTTACTATTTTGTATAAGAACGTACCTGTACCTGCGCTATGACATCACATATACTTCGAAACAAGACAACTTCATTCCAGTTTATAGGTAACTGAAATACGAAATATAGTCATTAGCGTCGATGGAATAAATAATAGAAAAATTGTATTTGATGAGATGAGGCTGAGATTTGGCTATGGGACTGCCTCATATTCCCCTTACAGTTGGGAAAATTCCAATCAGGTAATGGTTTTAAAAATGTTATGTTTTATTTAAAGACGCTCGCAACTGCAGAGGTTATATCAGTGTCGCCGGATGTGCCGGAGTTTTGTCCCGCAGGAGTTCTTTTACATGCCAGTAAATCTACTGACATGAGCCTGTCGCATTTAAGCACACTTAAATGCCATCGACCTGACCCGCGATCGAACCCGCAACCTTGGGCATAGAAGGCCAGCGCTATACCAACTCGCCAACGAGGTCGACTTCAGGTAATGGTCCCAAGCAGGAATCGAACCCACATTTGAGCGCAGATCAGTAGAAAAACGTGCTACCGCATGAGCTACACCGGTGATAATATTAAGCTGAAGTCCTACATAATTTATCTATGAAATGAATGGCATTATTCTGTATAAGATGCTGTAAAAAGTAAAATAATTAAAGATTAAAAAATGCTTCACTGGGGCTCCTTAGAATTGTGCTGATTAACATGATAGCAAATAGGGATAGTAACTAGAGTACTAGAGTCGACGGCAATTCGGAAGGCGGTAGTCTGCTAGCATTTGCGTCGAGAGAGACAGATAGAGAGGACAAGGCAGCGTACAACATTGCCACATCGTACTTCACGCGCACGTGCAATGCAAATAGCGCAGGAGAGAATTTAAATTATCAAAAGACAATAATGAACACAGCCATTGATTACTGTAAGAATGACACCAAACAAACTCTATTTCCTTCACTAACAATATTCTTTGCACGGTTCTCAATCCCACACCACATGCTTCTGCAGTCGTTTCTTGCACGTTGGCAACGTTGCAGCCAGCATCAAGATGGCCGGCAGGGTTGTGCTCGTGTAGTTTTTAAAATAATTATACACCTTAAACAATATTTTCCGCACCTGCCTGTGCAATTTTCTTTTTTTTACAGTCTCTTCTTCCATTTATTTATCTTACATACACAGTAAATGTTAGTTTTACTTATTCAATGTACTGAAACACTCGCACGTGAACAAACGAACTTGGGAAGTACTTGTTACAGACTGATTCCGATTGGTTCTGCTGTACAAGCTTGTGACGTCACATACCAGAAATGCTACGGCGCATATAGCAGACCGCCTTCCGAACTGCCGTCTAGTCTAGTAAAGAGTGAAGAAATCTTCACTAATCCGTCATGAGACATTGTTATTACTTGGAGCGTTCATAAAAGCAGGGCCTGTTACAACCAATGCAAGAGATTGAACTTAGAACGCGTACGTTTATTATGTTCGTTAAAGGCTGGTTCACAATAAACCGGGAACGGAAACGAGAACTAGAATGAAAATATTGTTAAAATAAATGTATTTAAATGTGAACATTCACAATTAACTATTGTGAATGCTCACATTTAAATACATTTTAACATTATTTCCGTTCTCGTTCTCGTTTCCGTTCCCGGTTTATTGTGAACTAGCTTTAACTAATAGAAAAATTTCCGTACGGCGATCTGGCGAAGTTTTGTTCACGCTGTTAAGTTCCTTTTCAGCTAGATATTACAGACACTAGAAAAGAATACGCAATTACAGTGATGTGGGAGCAATAATGGAACGAGAATTTCAAAGAAAACGAAAAAATTTAAAAATGTCTCGCAACCCCTTTTCCATGAAAAAAAAAAAAAAACCTTATAGGCCATTCCCGGTATCGAACTCAGATCTACTTTGGTAGCAAGCCGCTAGCTAAGTGAACTAAGCTGGCTCCGAAAGATAATTAAAGAAGGCTGTTTTTATTTCAAAATCCATCCTACTAAGGAATTTAATTCGGTGCCGTAAATCAAACTCTAAAACCTGAAGCCGTCCTAATGACTAGAATTCTTAAGGACTGTATCTTTGAAGACGGTGATCTAATCCTGCCCAGGAAGCAAGTATGTCGGAGTCAACTGCCAAATAAGGGAATGTTTTCCAGTTTTATTACATGCCTGAATGACAATCAAGATCATAAGCCAAGTTTGTGTCACGTGCGACAAGTTTTACTGCCGGATGTCGCATGAAAAGGCGCTGGTTACAGCAATTATCCATAAGCGACGCCGAAGACAGAAACTGTGAGAGTTTCAAGTGATAAATGCTCCTCGTTAGAGGAACAGAGGCTCTAGGTGACTGTAAAACTATTAAATATGTAATTACGGAGGTTTTATGCAGTTCTATGACTTGAAAAAACGAATGACTACAAGTCGAGGCGAGACGTTGGGCGACAAAAGAGACGATGGAGCTGATCGCAAGAGCTTTACTTCATATTATGGACATGTAACACATGATGACGTAATGTTTTCCTTCAAGAGAACAATATTTTACGTTTTTAAATGTGTGTTAACAGTCACTACATGGATGAATGTAATAGGATGCGAAACTGCGGTCAGCGCCATCTAACATCTCGCGGACGAAAGTAATAAGATCAGAGCTCGATGTTGTAGGTAGTGAACATTAGAACTGCATGATGGGTAGGTACCTTGAGTTCTCCACTTATCCCTTACGGCCGTATTCATAGACATTCTTAGCGCGGGCTTCCGGTGGATGATCAGCGAACTAACGTTTTTCGTATTCATAAACCAGTGTTAGCGATATGATATGATATGAATCCTGTACAAGTAATCAGTTGATAGCCGGGGCTAGTTTAGCACGCTCGTAGCGCGGGCTAGCGAAATGTCTATGAATAACACCCATAGAGACCGTTGGTTCTAAGAAAATATGGAAGACAGAAGCTTGTAAAGAAGTTAATATACGAATAAATGTTGTACCCCAATATATAAGTGGTACGTGTGTGAATAAGCAGTGTATGTTATATAGTGATGTTTATGGATTTTGTAAAAATAGTGTTGTTGAATGTACTGTAAAATAGTAGATAGTAATATCATAATTTCAATTATCTAAGTAGTTTTGCAGACTTTTCCAGTACACTGTACACTAAATACCCAAAGAATACAATTTCAATTATATAACCTTTTGTTTTCTTTTCTGGATATTTTATTTGATAATTGTTTCTTTTCTATTTATATACCCATAGGTATACGATATAATAGAACCAGAATATTTTGATAACTAAGATACTGTTCTGTTTTGTCTTTTTGTCTCATTCTTGACCCCACTGTCCGTTTTGAGAAGGATGATCAACAAGCCAATAACGTTAACGATGAAAAGAAGTCTATTTACAACCCATGTATTCCCCACTTCAGTGAGAGATACAAAATGAATATTAATACATGAGAAGTGAAAGGATTTCTTTTTGGCGCTAGGGAAACTTCATTTAAGTTAACCAAAACCTTTCTCCTTTCTCTTAAATTTTCTAATGAGGACATTAACAAAATTTGTCTAATGGTATTGAGAGATTCATTATCCATTGTACACAATCACTTGTATAATACTCTGTAATTTTTTTTACTTCAATTCATTACTCTTCAATGTATTTTCATCTCATGTTTCTCCGAACTCAAATTGTACTTTATTTTTAAAGTAATCATTGTTCCGTATTCTCTCGAAAAAAAAATCGAAAAATCGAAGGAGAATTGGGAGGAATATTTAAAAGGTACGCAAAACGCGTCCTTGCAAGGGGTTGGGGGCTGTACAAAACTAAATATGTGAGCTCCAAGCCTGTTGGCCACTAGTCTCACTCCGGGTTACGCTGCTCCCCTGAAGGAGCTCTAGAAAATTTTGAAGGGGAAGCCGAAATTGGACGTAACCTCTTAGGTACCACATACGCGAGGGGGGCTGACATTGATCAATTGATCACGGAACGGGGCGAGGAGGAGTTGGCTGGTGTTTGCCGTTAGGATGGCAAGACGCCGTCATCTGTTGTTCGATGACAAAGCACGTGAAGGCCGTCGGAAGAAGCGCCGTGAAATCTAATCTGCAATTTGAGAGGTCCCTGTCCTTTCAATTTGCGACTTATTGAGTGACCTCGTATATTTAATAGACTATTTATATTATCTTAACTAGGGCATACATCGTTTATAATAAGGGTGGAATATATATGGGGAAGGGCATATAGGTCCGTGGCCCATTTCTTATAGGGCTCATCCCGACATTTGTCTTACGCCTGAGGAAAACCACGGAATACCTTAGGCGAGATGAGTTGTCTCATGTATAAGAGACTAGCCAATTTGGCTATTATGTAGGAGGTGATTGTTGTCATAAGCCTTGTTAAATCGTCTCAATTTTGAGACAAGCCATTTGGCTATATAATGGCTCAATTACGAAGAGGGGGAGAGATGTAATTAGTTAATTAATTTAAAGTAATTAGGGAGATTAATGGGGATATGAGTGCAGGTCCGTGGCCCATTTCTTTTAGGGCTCATCCCGACATTTGTCTTAGCGCCTTAGGAAAACCACGGAAAAACCTAGGCAGGATGAGATATTCTCTCCGTAATCATATTGTATTTTTAATTTAACCTCTGCTTTGTATTCTGGATCCTAGTGGTCAGCCGTAGATTTCGGCCAGATGTCCCAAATTGTGGAATTTGTGTGTGTGTGTGTGTGTGTGTGTGTAATCAGTTGTATTAGAAGATAGTGTAAAATAGATCGTCTCTATACGTCGCGTGCGTCGTTGACGTAAAGACTACTGTGAGTATTTCGAGACGCCGAGACTGATCACTCCCGAAGTCCCGAACGTCAAGCGGCCTTGAATCGCCACAGTTGTTTATATCTGACTGAACTTTTATCTACTTTGGCAACTGTTATATATGTATAAACAATCAAGTAGCCTATTTGAAACATCTTCTCTACCTTTAAGTGTATAATAATCCGTTCTCCAATCTTTATTCAATTACTTGGCCCTTATTAAAAAGCTAGGAATTTTCTTTTCATATGTTTGAGATCAAGTGTGCAATCTCAAGTAAAAAGATATTAACGTTATGTTTTATGTTTCTTAGAAATGCAAATTTATTTGAGAATTTATTGTTTTTTTCTATTTATATAACCACAAGTAATATCATATAACAGAACCAGAACATTTTGATAACTAAAATACTGTTCTGTTTTGTCTTTTTGTCTCATTTAAACATTTATAATGTTATTTATTTCAATGATGTATGTTATTCAAAGTTACGAAATCTTTCCACGCCGATCAAACGCTATTTCGAGAATGATGAGCGAAACTCGAAGCGCACGAGAATGACGAGACGAGACGAGACTAGAAAGACAAATCCAATGAACACAGCGAGCGAGAGCGGCAGTTAGTTTTGTTCATCTCTAGTCTAAACCCTATCTGATTGTGATTATATGTTGAAATTGAAAATATCTTTTTAATGACGCCTCCCAGCGACTCACCCAGAGGTTCCCTAACAATGTTGGCTAATGAATACAATCTTTCGAAGTAATTTTCATCAAAACCTTGGTGGAGTTGCGACTATCTCACAGTCTGAGATATATCCGTAAGCGTCATCATATTCTTTCCATTCTTCCTTTGC
The DNA here is from genome assembly GCF_040183065.1 of Periplaneta americana. Classification (NCBI taxonomy): domain Eukaryota; kingdom Metazoa; phylum Arthropoda; class Insecta; order Blattodea; family Blattidae; genus Periplaneta; species Periplaneta americana. The sequence continues at coordinate 58,870,670 of NC_091127.1, read as the reverse complement.
GCTCACACCGATGCAGAACCGACGGATTATAGTTTTAAGGCATTGTATTACAAGGTGTGTAAATTATAGTGTCCAAAGGACAGTGGACGTTAAGTAATAACAGTGGCTTGTTAGCGATACGTGCTCAAGTTCAAACTCACAATGATGGCTAGCAGACTGAGCAAGTACCTATCTCACGGATATAATGCGAAAGAAATCGACAGCTGCAACACAAACAAGTCTTAAGACATAAATAGCAACAGAGAGAGAAAAAAGGAGCCATTAAGTAAAGGTTACTCAAGGTATCGTATCCTCTAAGTACAGGTTTAGAGCACGGCACAAACAAATCATAGTTAAGAATATCTATCAGTGTGTACATTTCCCCTCTAGTTACGATCCCATTAAGTTCAATTTGTCTCTCATATTTCCGGGATATACAAGTGTTTTCTGAGAAAGATAGCAAATATGAAGGCGAGAAAAATGTATTTAGGTATTGTTAAACAATTTAATAAGATTATGACAAGATGCCGTAGTGTAGTCTCGGGATAATGAGTGCCATTCGTGATCTGAGGTTCCATTGGGGCATGAGTTCGAAGTCCGTTTGGGCCGATTATCTGGCTGTATTTTGTCGGAATCTTCCCCAACTCTAGAGCGTTCAAATGTAGCGAAAATGTTGCAAAAATTCACAATCGTTTTAAATTCTGGGTATATGTTTCTAATTTTTCTTTTCAAAACTTGTGAAGAACATCTGGGAGAGATTACAGAAATGATGAGTCCCCTGCAAGAATGATGGATGTCATTTGGAATACATTTCTCAGGAGAAGCAATTGAAAGTTTGAGATGCTTAGCGCTCAAAGCCTAACTATGATTTTCCGAGCATTACTGAACAATGACTATCAGTGTTAATGCCATATAATTCTCTATGTACATTCTGTATGTCTTAAGCTATCCTTTGACAGTATTGGTTCATTTTCGACAAAAAAGTGACATTCATCATTCTTGCAGTGGACTCTTCAAATTCATATGCCAAAGATGCAATGATGTAACGGTGAACTGAGCAGTTCAGTATGAAAGAGGACCAAATCATCAACATCATCATCATCACCATCATCATCGTCCTTTACAAACTGAACCCTTTTGGTCTGTTTTCGGCTTGAGTTGAAAGTCATCTGCTACATTTTCTCTTGAACCATCTCGCACTTTTACGAGTAGAAAAAAGTGAGAGTAAAATTCTACCGCTATGCTACTACATCGGAAAACAGAGGTTGGCCCCTCCATGTTGAGCCGGCTAATGAGATACTTGGCTTCTGGCGAGGCGTAACCTTGCAGCTGATGTCTCGTTAAAGGCTTTTATTTGTAATTCTACTGCTTTGAGATTGTAAATAACTCATCACACAATGAACACGTCTTATGTTTGTAGGTGTGCAACCTAAATAAATGAATTAGAACCCTCACGCTGGACCTGGACACTAGACAAAGTGGGGATGAACTTGGTTACAAAGAGTAACAAAAGGATGAAATAAATTAGAATCTCAGCTATGAAAAAATGACTGGTGAAGTACATCAAGTCTTCTTTTTAATACAAGAACATCTTGCAACAAACTGACAAGACTTATGTTCAGTTGAAATTCCATTTAAAAGAGCTAAGATTGGTAAGCCTTCTGGATGAAAACAAAACACACGCAATAACGTTACATGGAATTTTAATTTTCGACTAATGGAAAAGCCTTGCTATAAAGATGTTCTACTATCCGCACATTTAAATTAGTAGGTAGCAACACGTTTATAAATTGTAAAAGACTTCTCTACTCGGAAATAAGTTAAATTAATTAATTCGTAAAATAACTTTTAATTATGGAGATCAAACTGTGAATTGTCACGACGGGACTCATTGATTTCGTTTTCTTTTTTCCTTCCTGTGAAATTTTTTGTACTTTCTCATTATATAGCCTGCAGAAATACTAGATGAGCCTACTAGAAAGCTAAAGTAAATAACTGTTTATATTTTAACAGAGCTAGACATTTTCATTTTCTCAGAGTTTGATAAAAATATATGAGGGGGTCAGAAGCAAAGGGGTACATGTGACATTTCTAAAAACATAAGTTAAGTGCAGCCAGAGCAAGCTGAAACATTAAAAATTTAGTGACATACAGATACATCTTTTAACCACATCACACAATAAAATTGAAATAAAAAATTTCACGGAATTTACCAAATTTTAAGTACTTTCAACCACATTTTCTCACAAATAACTTAAGTGCATTCTGACCTTTCATATATATATATATATATATATATATATATATATATATATATAAAATTCTATACTTTCGTAGTCAACCTGATGATATGTATATCGTCGTTGTTCCTGCAATAGCTCTAATGTAACATATTTATCGATTTTCGGTTTTTTGCTCTATTACTTAGTTACTTACTTACTTACAAATGGCTTTTAAGGAACCCGAAGGTTCATTGCCGCCCTCACATAAGCCGCCATCGGTCCCTATCCTGTGCAAGATTAATCCAGTCTCTATCATCATATCCCACCTCCCTCAAATCCATTTTAATATTATCTTCCCATCTACGTCTCGGCCTTATCAAAGGTCTTTTTCCCTCCGGCCTCCCAACTAACACTCTATATGCATTTCTGGATTCGTCCATACGTGCTACATTTCCTGCCCATTTCATACGTCTGGATTTAATGTTCTTAATTATGACAGGTGAAGAATACAATGCGTGCAGTTCTGTGGTGTGTAACTTCCTCCATTCTCCTGTAACTTCATCCCTCTTAGCCCAAATATTTTCCTAAGCACCTTATTCTCAAACACCCTTAACCTATGTTCCTCTCTCTAAGTGAGAGTCCAAGTTTCACAACCATAAAGAACAACCGGTAATATAACTGTTTCATAAATTCTAACTTTAAGATTTTTTGACAACAGAGTGGATGATAAAAGCTTCTCAACCGAATAATAACAGGCATTTCCCATATTCATTCTGTGTTTAATTTCCTCCCGAGTATCATTTATATTTGTTACTGTTGCTCCCAGGTATTTGAATTTTTCCACCTTTTCGAAGGATAAATCTCCAATTTTTATAGTTCCATTTCGTACAATATTCTGGTCACGAAACATAATCATGTACTTAGTCTTTTCGGGATTTACTTCCAACCCTATCGCTTTACTTGCTTCAAGTAGAATTTCCGTGTTTTCCCTAATCGTTTGTGGATTTTCTCCTAACATATTCACGTCATCCGCATAGACAAGAAGCTGATGTAACCCGTTCAATTCCAAATCCTGCCTGTTATCCTGAACTTTCCTAATGGCATATTCTAAAGCGAAGTTAAAAAGCAAAGGTGATAGTGCATCTCCCTGCTTTAGCCCGCAGTGAATTGGAAAAGTATCAGATAGAAACTGACCTATACGGACTCTGCTGTATGTTTCACTGAGACACATTTTAATTAATGGAACTAGTTTCTTGGGAATACCAAATTCAATAAGAATATCTTACAATACTGCCCTCTTAACCGAGTCATATGCCTTTTTGAAATCTATGAATAACTGAAGTACTGTACCCTTATACTCCCATTTTTTCTCCATTATCTGTCGAATACAAAAATTCTGATCAATAGTCGATCTATTACGCCGAAAACCGCACTGATGATCCCCAATAATTTCATCTACGTACGGAGCTAATCTTCTCAAAAGAATATTGGACAAAATTTTGTACGATGTCAACAAAAGTGATATTCCTCGAAAGTTACCACAGTTGGTTTTGTCCCCCTTCTTAAAAATAGGTACAATTATGGACTCCTTCCATTGTTCTGGTACAATTTCCTTTTCCCAAATAGCAAGTACAAGTTTATAAATTTCGCTATATAATGCACTTCCACCCTCTTGTATTAATTCTGCTGGAATTTGATCGATACCTGGAGACTTGTACTTTTTCAGATATTCTATCGCAATTTCGACTTCTAAAAGGGTGGGTTCGGGTATAAATGGCTCAGCAGTTTGTATTTCAATTTCGTCCCGATCGTTTCTATTTGGCCTATGTACATTTAGTAGTTGCGCAAAATAGTTTTTCCATCTGTTTAGGACTGATGGAGAGTCTGCAAGCAAGTCACCATTCTCATCTTTGATCACGTTTACCCTTGGCTGATATCCATTCTTAAATTCCTTTATACCCTTATATAAATCTCTAATGTTTTTATTCTTACTATTTGTTTCTACCTCATTCAGTTTTTCCTTCAAGTAATCTCTCTTTTTATTCCTAAGTGTACGATTTGCTTCCCGTCTTTCATTGAAATAATTATCTCTCTTCTCCTCAACTGGATCCTGTAAGAATTTCAATTTTGCCTGTTTCCTTCTTTCTACTAACATGTAACAATCTTCATCAAACCACGGTTTCTTTTTCTTAGTTTCATAATAATCTATGCTCTGCTCAGCTGCAATTTTGATACTATCTCTGATATTTTCCCACACGCTGTTAACATCTAATTCTTTCTCAACTTCGTCGGAAATTTCTAAAGTGGCAAATCTATTCGAAATTTCGACCTGATAATTTTGCTTAGTTTCCTCGTCCTTTAATTTCAAAATATTGAATTTAGTAATATTAACTTGTTGCTCTACTCGCTTGGCTACTGATAATCTTTCTCTTAATTCTCCCATTAATAAATAATGGTCAGAATTACAGTCTGCACCCCTGAAAGTTCGAATGTCTACTATACTAGTATGTCTCCGTTTATCTATCAAGATGTGATCTATTTGGTCGTGTGTCAATCCATCTGGAGAAGTCCAAGTACATTTATGTATATTCTTATGGGGGAATGTTGTACTTTTGACAACTAAATTTTTCGATGTGGCAAAGTTGACTGATCTAACTCCATTGTCACTACTAGTTACGTGTAGGCTCTCTTTTCCAATAGTTGGTCTAAAAATATCCTCCCGTCCTACTTTAGCATTGAAATCCCCCAATAATATTTTCATGTGATATCTAGGTAACTGATCAAAAGTATGTTCCAATTCCTCATAGAAGCTATCCTTTATATGGTCGTCTTTCTCTTCTGTAGGGGCGTGAGCATTTATAACTATGATGTCGCACCATCTACCCTTAAGTACTAAATATGATAACCTGTCACTGATAAATTCGACCTTTTTTACTGCTGATTTTATTCTTTTATGAACAAAGAATCCTGTTCCTAATTGGTGATTATTGTTTCCTTCCCCATAATACAACAAGTAATCTCCTATTTGTGATATGCCATTCCCATCTAACCTAACTTCTTGTACTCCCACGAAGTCTATTCTACTGTATATCTAGCTAGTTCTTTAGCTACTAATGTTACCCCTCCTGTTCTATAAAGACTAGTTACGTTCCAAGTGCCAAATCTCAAAACTTTATTCCTTTGCTGTGGTCGTGCCAGAGAATCAGTCCTATTCCGAGGCTTATTGTAGGGATTCGTAACAAGCTGTTTTTTTACAGTGATGGGTTGTTAGCCCTTCGCCCAACCCCCAAGCTGGAGGACCACCCCTTATCGGCTGTCCACGACTGCTTATTCAATATATTCGCAGCTACCCTTCATATCTGGAGGCCGTCTCCTCTATCCGCAACCTGAGGACGGATAGAGGTTGCGGATAGAGGAGACGGCCTCCAGATATGGAGGGTAGCTCAGCTGCCATAGATGAATAAATGTGTTTTTTCTTCCTACTGAAAAATTGTACATTTTGCACATAGGAGTTATTACAGCAGTGATGTCAACTGATACCCATAGGAGCAAGCGCGCGCTTTAGAGCCCAGGAGAGCCTGAGCGTTTTACAGCGAAAAGGAAAGAGACAGACGAAAGAGGTAGTATATGCCGCTTGGTAGAGCTATATACAGAGATGGCCAGCACTGATTCAATAGATAAAGGGAAGAGAACTTATTAGAACTGTATCCATGTTAATTTTTAGATTTGTTTGAGAAGTATAAGTGCATTATAAGAATGTAAGTTTCAATTTTAATGTTCATTTTTCACAAGTTTGCTTTTTTATTCAAAAGGAATATTTTCTCAACTTTTTTTACAGAAACGTGAAATTTTCAGATATGTTTGTTTAGTAGCTTTAAAGGTACTAAAACAATGTTTTCGTAAATCTAATATATCGTAAATATGTATTACTGGAGATAGTGTATTAAAATGTTTGAAAATATTCGCATGGAAAATGTTTGTAAGGAAATGAATTAACAAAGCAAATACTGTTACATCACAAACAAAAGATATGTGCCTATGTGTTGGTAAAACGTCAGCTCTATAGCTTCAGCATATTTCGAGGTAATTTCATATTCTGATAACAGAAAGTTGAGCACCAATATCACCTAAAAGCATAATGCGATAAGAGTTTTATTATGTAATATTACTTACGGTTAAAACATATGCCTAGACAACTTTGGTTTGTACTATAATATTGTTTTGATTACTTTTATAAGGCTAAATATACCATCAATTTCAACTTATGTCATATTCAGTGTCTTTCTTTGGGATAACACTTTCTTTATGAATGATGTGTTTAATTCACTTAGTACAGTATAGTTGTAGTTATTATGGAATTTGTGTGAATATTCCTTCTTTACTCTTTATTATGTTATTAACGTTTAAAATACAAGTGCAATATTAGGCTAAAAATAGGTGTTGGTACTTTTGTTTTACAGACAATATAGAAAATAACAAACAGAAAGAAGCCCTATAAAAATAACTACATAAAATTTCACGTTCCGTTTGAAGTTTGTGCACCACTGTTTTCTTAATCCAACATGCTGCTTATTCCTCCTAGCATACCTAGCGCTTAATGCCCGCGCACGACGTCAAGGTCAGAAAAATGCGCTTGCTTTGACATCACTGTATTAGAGGAACAACGACGATATACCGGTGGTGCAAAAGTTACTTGACACTATAAAACCGTATTTACTTTTATGCGTTCATATGTTCGAAATGCTATTCTTTTGCATTAATGAAACGAATGAATAATCAGCTGATTATTTTTGATCCAACTTATCATTACTAACTGATAATTCCTCGGTGATACAATATTAAACTACAAGGTCAAGTGGCATATACGTCTCATTCTGAATTGATTTTTGTGCCACCAAGTGCAGTGATTTTTTTTCAAAATCGATTTGGCAGATATTCACGTTCCACAGTAAAGTTTCTATTTCTCTGATAACAAAGCTCATTCAGTTACATAACGAAAATAGCGTGCTACAATTTAAGCATTGAAGTTAAAAAATATCGTAACTGGATCTTAAAAGTTTCTTCTCAACGTTTTACTTACTCAAGAACAGTAAATAGTGTTAAATAGAAACATATGTCTCAAATCATCAGACTGAAGTGTTCGTGTGTCAGAACGTCTAAATAGATTGCTTGTGCTAAGAGTCGGATGCACTGCTGCCCGCCAACGGTTTTATGTTGAATACACACATTGCGCGTGCGCCGAGTGACATCAGTGGACGTTAGAACGAAAGTAAGAACGAACGCTCGTATACGGCATACTACAAACATTCACCAAATACCTCATCGGATACACTGTTGTGTTGTAGCTGGAGTGTAAAGATCAGTGTAAAGCAGGCGCAGTAGATACCACCCACTTCTATTCCAAGTGTTACATAGTTCAAGATAAGTCGCAAGATGTGTACATTGTTTTAAAGCACCACCTATAGTAACAGCAGATGTACTTTGCCAAAATGATTGTACTATCTAGGATATCACTGACATCTACGAGTAGTTTGTACAAAAAGTAGTTTCATTAAAAATAAATCTTTCTTTAACACCACGTGATTGTATTACGGGGGGGGGGAGGGAAAGCTAATATTAGCAAAACAGTATTTTCTAAATTACTCGTAGTTATGGTATATCGCAACTTATATTTTGTCATTTTATCTATCTTTCCCAGATTCATGAATATACATTTTGTTTCCAGCGTTTCTGCATTGCTTGATTTATTTTTAATTTTTTTGTTTTCGGTCGGTTTTATTTCTCCAATTCTTATTCTATTTAAATTTTTACTTAATTTCATCCCATCTTCATTTCATTTCATTACATTTTTATTCTATTCTTTCTTCCTTTCTTTCTTCTGTTTTTCATTTCCCTATTTCTTATATATTTAATTTTATAGTCATTTAAGTCCATCCTAATCTTCATTTCCTCTTGTCTTCATTTATATACATATATATATTTCTTTTTTATTTTCGGTTCTTTATTTCCATATATATATATATATATATATATATATAAGTTATATATACACTTAATAAATTTTATTCTATCACCATTTCCTCTATTCTTCATTACAATTTTTGGTCTGTTCTTCCTTCCTTTTTTTTTCCTTTTTTTCTTTCTTTATTTACCTATTTTTTCCATATTTAATTTTATACTTATTTAATTTCATCCTATCCGCATTTATTCTTTCCTTCCTTATATTTCTGTTTTTATTAATTTCCGTTTCTTTTTACCAGCTAATATCCTTTATTCATTTTTCCTTTCTTATTGTCTTCACTTTCCTACCGACTTGCTTTCTTTATTTACTTTATTGTTGTATTTTTTATTTGCTTATTCTATTCTCTCTATTTCTACTTCTACTCGATCTCTAATTTATTACTACTTGTGTTCGTTTTTATTTTTTACACGCTTATTTTATTAATGACTTCGATTCTTTCTTTCTTTCTTTCTTTCTTTCTTTCTTCCTTTCTTAATTTCTTTGTGGTACAATATCTTACTTTGCATGCCTCTCATTTTCTACATTCCTTTATAGTATCTTTCTCCCTCTCTCTCTCTCTCTATCTCTCTCTCTCTCTCTCTTCTCTATTTATGTTTTTTGTTCCTGACTGAAATATTTTTAACTTCTTAAATGTATTTATCTTCCTTTGTTCCATTTTCTCTTTTTTCTCTTCCTTCATTTCTGTATATATATTTTTTCTCCCTGTAACATAGTTCTAGTAAGCTTATATTAAATTAATTTAATCATTTTACTAGCTATCTCAAATCTCAAATTAATTATAACTGATTGAATTAAATTAGCTCATTAATTACTATTTTACCTTATAGGTGTATCTAAATTTAAATAAATATGTAGTCTACTAGTCGTTAAAACTTAACTGAAGAATATTGCTGGAGAACCTTTTAAGTGTAGTGTAAATATTCGTAATTTAAATATGTATTGTATTGATTAAGGCTGGTTGAGTGGAAGAGAAGGCCTTATGGCCTTAACTCTGCCAGCGAAAATAAAATATTATATTATTATCTTATCTTCCTTCTATTTTAATTTGTTTATTTCTTACAAATGAAGGGTTCAGAGTCATAGTGGGCCAAGCGCCATTTATTAAAAACGGAGAAAACAACGGTTAAAATTAAGTGATTACCATAATTTAACGAAACATATAGCAAGTAATATAAAGTATGCACATTAAAATTTAATGATATGTCAATCTTCATTAAACTATGGTATTTACTGAACTTTAATCCTTGCTTTCTGCGTTTTTAATAAATGGCGCTTGGCCCGCTAAGGCTCTGAACCCTTCAATTATTTCCTTAATTTCCTTACATCTTATTCCCTTATTTTCTTTCGTCTATTTCTCTTCCTACTAATTGTGTACTTCTACTCCTTGCATCCATTCATTCAGCTCCATACTCATTCACATCACTCCCCTACCTGGCAGTCCTGCTGGTGTACCCCCTGAAGCCCGACTTGCCCAGGTTGTCCAGCTCGCTGCTGGAGCTCGGTCTGTCCCGGGGCATGAACTCTTCGAACCGGTCCACGCACGCGCACTCCGTGTGGTTGTGGAACTCCAGCTTCTCCACAACAGGGTTGTTCCTGGTGCGGGATCCTCCTGAGCCTCCCATCGTCGTGGTCTGCAACAACACATCCACTATAAGACGAACTGTCGCAAAGGACTGCATGATCTTACAACTCCATCTACATTTTCGAGGTTTAATACGATACGTGGGTACACTGGCGTTCAAAGATATGTGACATACAATTTTCTAATCCTGTAAGCGAACTTACTAACCCGGATAAGTCAGAGCTAAAGATACAACCCTTGATCACATACAGGGTGTTAAAATATAACGTTTACAACACTTCAGGGATGATAGAGGAGGTAAAAATAAACATCTTTTTTAAGGATACCCATGAGTGAAATTTGTAAATCCGAAACTATTCAGTCAATCCTTATGAAATTTTTACCACACATATTCATTGATTGCAATAAAAAACTGACAAAGTTTCATCCCCCTAGGGCAAATAGTTTCTGAGTAATAAAATATTTACTATTTTTTATAACTACGCTACAAAATGCCCTCTGCGTTGTAATTTTATTTGAAATGTTTTGATTTTTGGTCAGGACATCCCCCATGCATATGATTCTTTAATTTGCTATCAAGTTTTTGTGTAATGTTATTAATTTGACTTGTGGAATTTTTTTTCTTTTGTAATATACAGTTTTCGCTCATGGGTATCCTGTGACAAAACTTTAGCAGATGCGCCGTTTTGCCGCAAGATGGCCTGAAGGGTAGATGGCTTGACTTCCGTCACAACACACATTGGTTAGTTCTGTTTGTACTGCTGTACCTTCAACAAGTTAAAAGGGTCCCTAACACTCTCCGTGGTGGTAATTATTTTGTTTTTCTACGCGACGTCCTACCAGAACTTTTAGAAAATATCTCATTGAACATCAGAGAACGAATATGGTTTCAGCATGACCGTGCCCCTCCACACTTTGATAGTGTCTGAACCACCTAAACGCTACATTCCCCGATCGTTGGATTGGCAGGGGTGGGTCGGTATCGTGGCCACCTCGATCACCAGACCTAACCCACAGGATTTCTTTTTGTGGGGTGACATGAAATGTCTTGTGTATGAGACATCGATTGATACGGCAGAAGACTTAGTTGCTCGCGTTGTTGAAGCTGCACAGGCTATTCAAGAGAATGTTAGCCTTTTTGAGCGTCGCAGACACTCCATAGTGCGAAGGTACCATTTGTACAATGCCTTCAATGGACGGCAGTTTGAACACCACCCCTAAAACGACAATTGGTCTCATTCCTTATAGATTACACAAACACTTAAGCTACGTAAACAATAAACGGCGCATCTGCCGAAGTTTTATCACTTACAAAAGATGTTTGTTTTTACCTCCTTCATCATCCCTGAAACGTTGTAAACGTTATTTTTTAACACCCTGCATAATAGATTAGCCGCGATATAGGAATTTTTGGCAACAAAATGAGTAGTTCCACACACCGACAATAGATAACGTGATATGGCTGAACGGCTCTAGATCTAGACATGGCAACAGCGTTGCTAACCATGCAATAAATTATCGCGTTATACGATATTTTTAACCCCTGCTATATGCGATAATACGTCTTATAGGATAATACGATAATTTTCTTTATGTAATTAGGGCAAGGAAATTTAATGTTGGCGCGCTAGAATTATATCATTTTTCCGTACGATACAGTGAGAAAGGAATTCGTAGACCTGACATGGAGTAATGTATTACTTCATGGGGATACACTACTGTTGATTACGTTTCCAGAGAGATGGCGTACACACAGGCCCACCAGTGACGTCTCTTGTGTCACCAGCAAGGTCAATGTTATGCCTTGCTCAGTCAGTGCAGAGCTTCCAAACGAAGTGGAAACATGAAAACTAGTACAGGTATGCCTCGTTGACGTGGAAGGGCGCAATATCAGCACGTGAGTTCGAACGAGGCAAAATGGTTGGTCTCCGGGAAGCAGGTGTGTCATACCGTGGCATTTCGGCTCGTGCAGGTCATGCTATTAAGACAGTGATGCGTGTGTGGAACCAGTGGATAGAAGAGGGTCGTACGCAGAGACGAGCGGGTACTGGACCACGTAATGTGACCCCGCATGACCATGACGGACCGTACAGTGTTGAGTCGACGTTGGAGTACTGCAACGGGTGTGGATCTGTCTGCATCAACAGTTCGTCGCCGTCTTTTGAGGGCTGGACTAGTGGCTCGCACGCAGTTGCGTCGGCTTCCATTGTCCAGAAACCACCAACGCCTCAGACTGCAATGGGCACTGAACTCCGTCACTGGCGTGCTGTGTGGCAAAATGTAGTGTTTTCGGACGAGTCCCGCTTCAACTTGTCCTACAATGATGGCCGCATACGTGTTAGACGCTACCGTGTTGAACGCAATCTGAGAGGCTGCACTGTTGAGCGGCATAGCCATATTCCATTCTTCTCCACATCCACATTTCAAATGCTGCTAGTCGCTTCACTTCACTTCGTCGTTATGTCCATGTTTCTGTCCCATATAAGACCATACTCCACACAAGTCTCTTCCGTACTTCTTTTTTCCAGAGGTCCGCAGAAGATACTCCTTGTTCTATTAAAAGCTTCCTTTGCCATTGCTATCACTCTTTTGACTTCCTCGCAGCAGTTCATGTTACAACTTATAGTACGCCTCTAGTATTTGAAGCTAATACACAAACATAAAACAGAGTACATTACAAAATGAAATACATTCGTAAGAGTCAATTTTTCTCATATATGAAGGTTTGAAAAAATAATTTGTCGTATCTTTCTTAAATCAAAAATCGCTCATTAATGCGAGGGGGGAAAAGTATGATTAATAAAAGAATTGTGTAGTCTTGGGCCGAAATTAGATCTATGCCTCAACCCGATTCCATATTACACTGAGGTTTAATTATTACGACAGAAATAGCATATCTTCTTGTAGAAAAGGTATGATAATTTGACGAGTATTAGTTTTATTTTTGTGGTAATATGTTAATAATTACAGATGGTACGTTTTTGCAATCACAATGAGTGAATTGTGCCCAAATGCTCTAAAAATAGTAATTTCATGTTTAAAAGCATGTTATGTATGTTAGTGTAGTTTTTTTAATCCGCTATAAAACGCGAAATTGAATACAAAATGCGAAATAAGAGCTAATTACATTTTATGAGACTTTTTTGTGCTTTTTATATCAGAATCTATTTAAAGTCCCTTTCACATAAAAGTTCTTAATTTGTTTCAAAAAGTTTGGTCGCCCATGCATGTTAGCTTCTACAGCATGAGTAGCACAGGAATCTGACCTACCTGTTCTTATCTGCACAGTTCCGTATAGTTTTCAACTAATCTGTCTGGTGCTTGCGATATAAAATTGACTACCTGTGCAATATCTTTTGATCCACTGTTCGCCCACGGATTGTATATGGTAGCGGTTGATTGTGATTAAGTAATAAGTTGGGTCGAAATAAAATCACACCATAGCTTTTGTCAGTTTCTTCATTTTTTTTTTACAATTTCATTGTCATTTATATATATATATATATATATATATATATATATATATATATATTCCTTTACTTACTTATTGCTTTCATGAATTTTAACTGAAAAACCTAGAAAATGCACCTGTTAACACAGTGATGACATTGAATTTCTATCACCAAACTTCCCACAAAAAAAAAAAAAATGTTCCATTCAAAACCGCTACCAAATGCTAAATTTTAGCCTTAAAGTGCTATAAAGTGCTAAACCTGATTTCTAAAGTGATATATATATATATATATTTTTTTTCATTTTAGTTCCTAAAATCCATCACCTCTATTAATAATATAAATTCGTAATTCTTTTTATGTTTAAAATTTCGAAATTTTTACTTTTATGTGAGATTCGCTGGATAATCTAAAAGTCAATTAATTTCAGGTTTGCGCACAGCAAGTACAGGGCGATTCACTAGGATTTACCGTCACTTACGGAGCTTATTTTTGAAGACTTTCTAAGCAAAAAGTCATATAAGCATGTGTCCTAATCTCAATATTTTCAGAGTTACACTAATTTGAAATTGTTAGTAAAATACCTTTTTTTCTTTAGTTTTAAGGGTGAAAGAAAATTACAAATAGAGAATGAACTATTCAGAAGTATCATTTCTTTAATTGGCTAGTGTTCTGAAGCTAAAAATGTGTTTTTAATTGCTTTGTACAGATTTAGTTTTTCAATTTTTAACTAAAAATTACATTATTCTTACGCACTTATACAAATTGTTAGAAATCAAACGACTCTAGGAACTTGATTCTTTATAGTTTAATTAGTAGTAGTAGTAGTAGTAGTAGTAGTAGTAGTAGTAGTAGTAGTAGTAGTAGTAGTAGTAGCAGTAGTAGTAGTAGTAGTGGTGGTAGTAGTAGTAGTAGTAGTAGTAGTAGTAGTATTTATTTATTTAACCTGGTAGAGATAAGGCCATCAGGCCTTCTCTGCCCCTCTACCAGGGGATTACTAATATAATATTTAGAATAAAATTACAATTAATATTAAATTTACAATTACAATTACAATAAAAATTAAAGTATGACAAGATTACCTGATTAATGAAAGCCAGACAATTTATCATAGAAGTTAAGAACAAAGAATATTTTTGTATTTACTGAATTACAAATTAAATCTAGAATAACAAAATTCTATAGTGATGAAATTACCATATATAGAGAGAACTATTTACAAGAAACCATGTCTGAACGAGTCTCAATAAATTACTGACCAAGTGCCCAGTAAGTTTGCGTTTGAATTCAATTTTATTTCGACAGTCCCTGATGCTAGCAGGTAACGAATTCCAGAGTCTTGGCAGGGCTATTATGAAAGAGGATGAGTATGAGGAGGTGCGATGGGATGGTATTGTTAGTATTGTTTCATGGCGAGAGCGTGTGTTCAGATTGTGGTGAGAAGAAAGGTAAGTGAAGCGAGACGACAGGCATCCTGATGTACAGTCTTGAAGAATTTACAAGAGTGGCTTGATTTGCAACAATTGTTGTGACAAATGCGTAAGAAAATGTAATTTTGTAGTTAAAAATCGAAAAAAATTACATAATTTCCAGATAAACTGGCTCTTAGAAATTGAATACTGTATGACCAGAATGCCTGGAATTGTTTATAATATGAAACGGTGTACCCAAAATCTCTTTTTTTCGGTATGAGGGATGGCTGTAAACATGTATTTCTATGAAAATCTAGAATGGTTTCTTTGCATCCTCTTGTTTTTTAGTAATAAAATGGAAGCATAGTTAGTAAGAATTCTTAGCCAGAAATGGCACGAAATGTGTGATTCTCAGAATTGGCCCAAGAACGCTGTTAGCCAGTGAAGTGACGTATCTGGACGCCAGCAGGCGAGTGTTTGTATGAGGCAGCGGACCTACACGGAGACACGTACGTGTGATTTATGGGACGGGTCCGCTGGGTGGCGATGAGTCGTGGTGCATGACCAGACTGCACCAGCACCTGCTGCGGGCCCACACCGTCAGTTGACCACTGCTTTGCCATCTCCGTGATCCCAGCTCACTCGAAAGGGCTTTATTTGTCTGTTAGATATGAGGCTTTATCTAAGATCATTATACAGGGTGATTCACGATTCACAGGATGAAAAACATATATGGGAAATGCCTGTTATTATTCGGTTGAGAAGCTTTTATCACCCAGTCTGCTGTCAAAAAAGCTGAAAGTTAAAATTTATAAAACAGTTTTATTACCGGTTGTTCTGAATGGTTGTGAAACTTGGACCCTCACTTTGAGAGAGGAACAGAAGTTAAGGGTGTTCGAGAATAAGGTGCTTAGGAAAATATTTGGTGCTAAGAGGGTTTAAATTACAGGAGAATGGAGAAAGTTACACAACGCAGAATTGCACGCATTGTATTCTTCACCTAACATAATTAGGAACATTAAATCCAGACGTTTGAGATGGGCAGGTCATGTACCACATATGAGCGAATCCAGAAACGCATATAGAGTGTTAGTTGGGAGACCGGAGGGGAAAAAAAAACTTTGAGGAGGCCGAAACCTAGATGGGAGGATAATATTAAAATGGATTTGAGGGAGGTGGGATATGATGGTAGGGACTGGATTAATCTTGCTCAGGAGAGGGAGCGATGGCGGGGTTATGTGAGAGCGGGAATGAATCTTCGAGTTCCTTAAAAGCAATTTGTAAGTTGTATTTTTTTATTGTTTATTTTATTGGGTTATTTTACGACGCTGTATCAACATCTAGATTATTTAGCGTCTGAATGATATGGTGATAATGCCAATGAAATGAGTCCGGGGTCCAGCACCGAAAGTTACCCAGCATTTGCTCGTATTGGGATGAGGGAAAACCCCGGAAAAACCTCAATCAGGTAACTTGCCCCGATCGGGATTCGAACCCGGGCCACCTGGTTTCGTGGCCAGACGCGCTGACCGTTATTCCACAGGTGTTGTAAGTTGTAAGTAACCTATAATGTCAGAACGTTACAATTTTTCCCCTTTGTATGTCGAGTATAACTAAACATTTCACGTTAAAATAGAAGGAAAAATAAAAACATTTTTCTATGAAAAATAAAAAAGTCGCAAAACTACTGTCAGATTCAAAGTTTGTTATACCTATGAGTCATTCGAAAGTTATGTAGGACTATTATAATAAGCTGCTCTTCACGCAACGCTACTCAGTTGTTTATGATCAGGCGACGTGTTCTAATGGTAAATTCTTTTCCTTGATTGGTTAATTTTCATAATACTACTAGTTGCTTGAGAAGTAATATCATAAAGAACTAATACCCTTTAATGTTTCTATAAATTTTTATCACCAACTTTACGCAAATATCAAAATATCATGTGAATTTGTGAAAAAAAAAAATATATATATATTGTAAAAATTGACAATATTAAATTTGTAAATTAAGACAGTTTATTTTTAGTGTCCAACAAGTTTCCAATGTAACTTTAAAAAGAAAGGTTGAAGATATAATGCTACAGATCTCGGATTACAGTATATCTCTGCCAGTCAGTGGCCGTTAAATTTCAAATGGCTTATCGTACAACGTGGGCGTCAGCGTATTGAAAAGTATTACAACTTTCCTCCCCTCTCCTCACTTCCCCACAGCAAATGCCACGTTGCATAGAGGTAGAGATAAAATCCGAGATCTGTACACGTTAAACCAATTTCATCACCACTGTACAAAGTGCAATAGAACTGCAACATTTCAAAAACCTTTGCTGTAAGAGAAGAGTTAATGAAGCATATTACTGTTACTGACCAGGCATCTAGGAAGAAAATAAGAGAAAAAAAGATACGACATGGCCATAACTTTAGTACATTATTTGTGTAAATGTTAGATACGAAGAAAATATTAAAGAAATTGATCTTACTACACAAGAACGCTAACCAGAAGCTCATCTGTTGATATTCATTGTAAAATTCGAAGCTAAATCAAGAAGCTCTCTTTGTAATAGAGGTGACTGGAGTGACAGCGTATGAGTGATGGAGGAGTCATAAAATCGAGTTGGTTGAGTTTAATCACAAAGGGTTCCTTTCATCAAACAGTTGTTCACAGCAGTGCTACTGTTGAGCACTATTTTTCAGCATCTGGATTAGTTTATCGTAGATTTACAAAAAGATTGTGTACAGAGAAGCCAACAAAATTGTTTTCCAATATAATAAAATTTATTATACAGTTTTCAATCTACAAACTTATCAAACAAGGTAAAAGGTTAAAAAAAAAACATTGCATTACTATTCTTACAGAGGAGTTTTCGCTAACGTTTTCAACTATCTAATGGTCATCTTCAGGTCGATGTTGATTACATGAATATATTTAAACATAAAAGTTATTATTATTAAAAAGGATTGTACAATACTGCAATATGAATTTATGTTAGGTTAGTGGTTAAAAGTAATAGTTAATACAATATTGACATTGAGATAAAATGAAATATGTATACAGGTTACATAATATCAACTTTAACATGATTAAGCTTAATATGATATATTGCAATATGTTTCTTTTTTAGAACTTGTATCAGCATATAAGGTTGCAGTAGTAAGTAATGTGAGGTCTATTTCCTTAAGAGCTGGGGTTACCTTCATACTACAATTTATGCAGCTATCCAACATATTGCCTGACGAACAGTAGCGGCTGGTGGTCAAAATAATGAGTGTGCTACAATCTCTATATCGGCCTACTGTACAGCTTGTCCAAGTCAAGTCTGCGAATGGGGATATCTGGATGGAATGTAGAGGCAAAACACAGTTGCTACATAGGTCACTTGACGCTCAGATTTCAACGTGTGCACATCGTTTAAAATACACTACGGAGCGCACGCATTTTTTGTCCTTGTCTTCAGATAAAGGCAACAGTTACGCTGTCTCCCCCCTCATGCAACTTTCTCTCCTAAGCCCACGCTTGCCAATCAGAACGCCAAACCTCACTGTCAAGTAGAAGTAGAAGTACAGTCTATTTCAAAGCGTCTTAAATTGTTACCGCTCTATGAACTGAAGCGCAGTAGGAAAACTTTGCTGTCATATGAGACTGTACTGGTCTCCTCTCGTTATCGCCTCCTATCACTACAGAACTACCTCCAACTTCCCCTCTCGGCTCGCAGACTTAACTTGGTCGAGCTGTATACACTTATATGTATTTATATTAATTTGAGACTCGCCTAGTGACGAAATATGAAGTCCATACGACGTTCCTTCCTACTGCAGAACTTGTCAATTACCCTGGTGTTAAACCTCTCCATCTTGGACATCATACTCTTTTCTATTGATAGTACTGCAAGAGCAGTGAGACGATCCTGGTACATAGTGTTCCTTAAAAACATGTTTCTGGCTCAGCAGTGGTCATTAGTGTTGTAACCGAAATATTTCCAGAACAATTCCAGCCCTAAAACAACGTATACGGGAAGAGATCGCTGCGATAGTTGTCAATATACTGAGAGGGGTTATGCAATAGTTCGTGGCCAGGCTCGAAGAATGTATGTGTTTCAATGGACGTCATTTGGCTGACGTAATTTTTAAGAAATACATTTTTTCCTTGTTGCATACCTAATGGTTATTCATGTACTTGTCATTTCTACTCATTAAATTGATATAGTCTAATAGTAACTTTTCATTCTTTTTCTGCGCCTTGAAATCATTTCGTTTGACTGGCCCACTTTTTAGATGTGATAACCTTTAGCAAAAGTGATTAGGTATCCGGGTTAATATGCTGCTTTTAAATCCTAAGCATGAACAAAATTTGTGAAATAAGCAGGCGAAATCTTTGCAAACACACGAATATACACAATCCACAAATGCTAAAAACGGTATATTTCGATGAAAATATGGAAATTCACCTTACGCAATATCACAATAATAGGCTATACAGGCTATACGTCGTATGGATTTCATATGAGGAAGTAAAACGAAACATAGCCGGTAACATTTGATTAGTAAAATTTAAAATGAAGTCTGAGTCATGATGTTATTACATATAATTCTCACCTCTTTTGTTACAATCCCTCTTAAATAAAATTACACGTCAAACATCCCGTAAAAGAAAATTACAATAATCAGAGGAATATAATATTATAATTACAGAGTGTGAAATTATACAAAAGACGCGAGAAACCGTTATGGGTCTCCACCTCCTTCCCGAATACAATTTGATGTAAAATAAGAAGTTTCAGGTTTACGGCAGACACACCCAATCTACAATGATATACTTATTGTACATGTTTTTTCCGTTATCGTACACAAACCAGTTTACCAAGCTTTCTTGATTTCTGATCGTGGTACATGAAATGGCTAAGGAGGAGCGTGAAGGCCGCGGTCGTGGGTTCGAGAGCCGTATAAAGCATGAATGTTTTTCTGTTGTAAAAAAAAAAGTGCTGTCGGCCGATTACACATTATACAATTACAATTATTATTATTATTATTATTATTATTATTATTATTATTATTATTATTATTATTATTATTATTATTATTATGTATTCTCCTATTATTAGGCACAATAAGTCTAAATGTGCACTTCGGTCAATATTTACATCAAGCTACAAACTCGAGAAAGAAAAAGAAACGTCTTAATGATAATAATAATAATAATAATAATAATAATAATAATAATAATAATGATAATAATAATGTGATGTACAGGGTGGGGCATAGGAACCAAGTGTTTTTAAAATAATCATAAAACAGTTAGTTTTTGTTTTCAACACATTTTATTCGCAGAACAACGTTTGTGAGAACATACCATTTCAATTATGAGCGGAAAATTACATCTGGCATGTGATGTCCATCTGTGTTGACGCATTGTTTAAGGCGCTGACGAAAATTCACCTCTATTCTTTCCAGGGGATCTCTGTGATTTGGGTGATGTGTTGACGTACTGTGTCCTTTAATTCATCTAATATTCGGGGCTTATCCTCGTAAACACGTGCCTTTAGGTACTCACATAGAAAAAAATGACGTGGGCAGGTCAGGGGACCGAGGGAGCCATGGAACATCACCATATCTCGAAATGAGACGATTGGAAAACAGGAGGCAAAGAACTGCCATTGACGCTCTGGAGATGTGCGCCGTGGCCCCATCTTGCTGAAACCGCCTATCTTGTATGGATGTAAATGTAAATCGCCATGCAAAATCCGTGTTACCGTACGATTGCTGATTCCAAGAGCAGCTGAATGTCTTCGAGCAGAGCTGCCTGGGCTGCGCAGCATCGCTTATCTGACTGAAAGTTTTCTGGAGTACGCACTCTGTGTTGGGGGCCGGGCGATTTATTCTTCAGTATTGCGCCTTTTTTTTTTTTTAGATTTTTTTAACCCAACATAAGACTGTGTCACGCACGGGAACAGAATCATTGCGATTAATATTGAATCTGTAGCAAAACTCACGCCGTATCGAGGTCACCTACTCGCCATTTCTAACAAAACAAACATACGCAAACATGCGTCCACTGCTCCATGATGCCGACTGCAGGTGAAATGCTATGAGCCACGGAATGGACTAATGACCGAGTACAAGCCATTTAAAAAACACTTGGTTCCCATGTCCCACCCTGTATATTTTAACTCCTCATTGCACTAAGTATAAACGAACATCATTATGATGCTATAAAATATTTATTTCGAAACTTTTACGAAAATAGATGTTTACAACATCATTTATGAATGATCTATATGAAACATAAGCATTTGCAGTAATAATAAAAAAAAACAGTGGTTATTGTGATAAACGATGTCTACAACAATTTTCGTAAGAGAATTTAATTGTAATTTACATAATTACAAGTCCAATTTAAAACTTAAGACAGAAACTTAATATTATTAATTATTGTGAAACTACGTTAATACTAACAATTTTAAACTATACATTAATACAAAGTAATTACATTGGAAAATTATAACAACATTAATGAAATTACATTAATGTAACAACATCGTAAACTACACGTATATTATGGTGTGACCAAAACTACTTCCGATTTGACAGCTTACAGAGAAGGGGGAGCAATGTTGCCATGTTGTCCATTATGTGTAAGCGAGCGCGCTGTCGATAGAGTGCAGTAACGAACAGCTGACATGAACGTATACATTGCTAACCAAGTTGTTTAATACTATGCATCAAAATTAGTGTACATTACTATTTTTAGCAGCAGCAACAACACCGGTATTCTTTAAAGTAATGTAATAGTGTTAGAAAAGCGATGAAAGAACTGTAAACTGTGACAACAAGTTTAAATTTAATACGATACCTTTACTTTTATGAGTGCCAGTATTCGTCCATGTAATATCGTTAGAAAAGCATCTTGCTGGAAAGCATTTATATTTGTTACACTTTTCTCCACCTTTTCCTTTTCCCCGAAGTTTCAAGTCTTGAAGACCCTGCGTCATCTTTATCTACACGGCCTTTTTCTTTTCCAATATCATTAACAGTGGTCTTATTAATTTTAACACAAGCAGCAGTTCTCATTACGACTTGCGCCAAAGGTAAAAGAGCCCTCCATTATCTTTTTCCCTCTCAAAATACGCTCTTACAGTACATTACATACCATTCTTTGTTCTCCGCCTGCCTTTCATTCCTTCCGACATTGCACAAATCACTGTTTAGAAACTCTCGCAGAAACTAGAAAATACACACTAGTTGCACACTCCACCAATTACAACGAAGATAACACATGTAATATAATTTAAACACAATAATTATCGATACACTAAAACAATAATAAAACTAAACAATATTTTTAATTCACACAACGCACGCGCTAACCAGCCAACTCAGTCATCCCGAACATTGTAGGCCTATGCACGTGCAACTGGTAAACACAGACACAGCAACACCGTCCCGTTACCATGGTATGGGTCTCTCGTGATTGGTTGATTTGAATGGTTGCCATGGTAACATGCTAAAGGCGCCATTTGTCAGGTCGGAAGTAGTTTTGGACACACCATAATATCAAGATGTTTAGAAACTACAATAACATTCAGAATATTGGAATAAGACATTAACACAATAACGAATATTGTATAACTATTTTAATATTTAAGAATGTCTCTCGCCGTATCGTCTTGATCGTGGTCTAGGTCTCAAACTATGAGAGACCGCGGCACCACAATTTTTTTTTATATAAGCCGAGGGCTCGATCCCAACATATTTACTCGTAAACACATTTAACTAACATAAGTATTAATAATAATTAAGAATGGCGTAATCTTAAAACTTAGGCTAAAGAGTATTGGTAACTGCGAAAACGTTGTGAAGTGTTAACAAATAATTTAATTACAATAATTATCAATTACTTAATGCATTTTTGTAGCATGTTGTAGTTTCCTGAAGCCAACGTCATTAAATTTATTAATTTATGCTAATTTTGACTGACATATTATTAATCCTTTCTGACAACCAGAAACTTATAAAATGTATAACATTAATCATTATATTAGTAAATTGATTTTAATGAGTTGGTTTGAAAAGAAATGGTAATGGGAAGAATGATTATGGGCTGTAACTCACCACAGAAGTCAGTTGAGCAGGGGAAGTAGCAGAAGGGAATCAACATATCGGCGAAATACTTATCACACATACATATGTCAAATGTTATATGCAATGTATGTAATTTTATTTATAAAAATGTAAAAAGCTTCTAATTTTAACGCTATTTCCAACACTAATGGAATGTTTAGCGTCTTAAGAAATATTATGTATTTATAACACAAATATTTCATCAAGTTGTTTCCTATCAGAAAAATTGTGCATTAACAAAATTTTAACGCACAATACCTATACCCAGTGGCAGTGCGTCAATAAGAGCACAAGAGCACATGAACATCTTGTTTCCATTAATGCACGACTAGTTTTATTATTTAATACCGTTTTGACGTAGTGGGGATGTATAATATCGGAATCGAGTATTTTAAACTACACACATCTTGCATAAACTTCTTATGTCTTTCCCTGGCCGCTTATGACTCGTCAAGAGCACAAAGCGTTAAGGGGACACTCAACTTAAAAATTGGAGAAAAAGTGTCATAGAAATGAAAAATTAAATTTCTACACTAATTTACGTGACAGAACTAAATCAATACGCAGAATTCTTCCCCTATTCATTGACAAGTCGCAGTCAAATGCACAAAGCCAAAAAATAAAAAATGATAATTAAAAGTGATATTTAAATTAATGATTGATTAAAAATTGAAATATTTTTTATTTTGAAAAGTATTGGATCTAATGAGCTGAGATTTTGCATGTTACTTTCCATGTGTATATTAAACTTTTTCTCCAAATTTGAAAAAGATTGGTCAAATAGGAAAAAAGTTCCAAAATATAGTTGAATGTCCCCTTAAGTGAACAGTGAATCTATCCTACAGATGTCAGGTGTATCGATGCCCGTTCACGTGCTATATATCTCGAGGAGGAAATTTAATAGTCTGTATTTCAGCCTGTAGGTGTCAACATCTCACTGTCGGAACATTGACTTTATGTGGGTGTGTGTACAGTGCTGTTACGAGAGTGTAGTTTGTGAATTACTATACTTAAGTGTTAGCATAATAGCATAGTTTTCAAACACGTGCTGGCTGAATGTGATATTGGTATGAATTTAAGTATCTCTATGGTGGTGTATATTATTAAAGAATAATATTTACTGGCATGTATTCATAGTAAGCTTAATCAATCTATATGAATGGGATTACAGTACTGGTATAGGCTATAGTATATCAGTGTGTTGTGAACCAAAATATATTACTGAACACACGCTTATAACGGTACTGTGGTATGTATTAATTTTTAACAAACGTAAACAAAGAACTCTGTTCAAGCAATTTTGAACAGTAAAAAACAGGGTAAACTGACCTACCAGGAAAAATTGGAAATAAAAGACTAGTTTTCATTATTATTATTATTATTATTATTATTATTATTATTATTATTATTATATGTTTTGAATTTACATATGATTTTTTCGATAGTGAAACATTCATATTATGCTAAACGTACGATTTCAAATTCTCTTCGGTTTTGGAACACAAAATTGTGAACACACGTAATATTTTATCACTAGCCGCCACTGCCTATAACAGAATGTTCCGCGTGTTAGAAAATGTTGTGTATTAGAATTTCAACACGCAAATGGTCTAGTAACTCTAGTAGATTGTTTCCTTGGCACGAAAAGCTGTGTATCAGTAGGATTTTAACATACAACACCTCTAACTGTATAAACTCTATTCCAAACAGAAGGTTTAACACAGGCCTAGGCATGAAGAACTTAATTGAGTCACTGCAGACTATCCCTTAACTCACCACTCCATCTTTCCCGGCAGTGACTAGTACACAGGTCGGAAAGCATTGCTGAGTGACGGATTGTAAAAGGCAGGCATCATAGCTTTCGGCTCTCGTTGGTCGCCTAAAATCCACCACTGTGTGTTTTTTTCTGGGCGGCGTTGTCTTCTTTCCTCTTCCCTTTATGCCCAGGGCTGGTCTAACGTATGAAGGAACTCGATTTAATATGACTATTACACTTTTACAGTACTACGTCATACTACTTTTGACCAATAAAATGGTACGAAAGGACGTCTTTCAACCAATCATGGCTGCTTATCGCACAATTTTATCGCGTCCCTAGCATTTGTTTAATTTTATCGCGTCCCTAGCATTTGTTTAATTTTATCGCGTCCCTAGCATTTGTTTCTTTGTTTGCCAACATTTCAAACTGCGCTGGTCTGGACGTCAAAAAACCAGAAAACTACAAACCACTCCAGTCGATGCACAGCAGTTTCAAATATGACTCGCATTGGCATTCAAGAACAAGAATTAATAAAGATCACTGGTCATACCTATGCATCTTCCCTGAAATCCTATTTACAAATAAATGAAGAGCACCATTCGGAAATCCTGAATAAGTTGAGGAATACACCATGTACATCAACGAGTTCCACTTCTTTTACGCACACGTCTAATATAAAACATTCAAATTTGAAAATTGTAGTTTCAATAAATGTTTCTTTTAAAATTATTCATGTTTATTTTTTATGTCTTCATCGTTAACTAAAACTTTCCTTGTTTATTTCATCATCCCTAATTAAAACTTTTCTAACAATTGTTTATATTATTTAGGTTATGTTATAGCTTCTGCTATATGATATTATGGATAGTCACGTACCAGAGATTGTTTAAAACTAAGATTTATTGAAAATCATGTGTAAAGTGACGTTGATTACTGGGATCCGGATAATTGAAGTGGAATGCAACTGTTTTAATAAAAATGAAATTGAATCAACAAAGCCTTCTACAGAGTTCAATGAAGATTCCATAGTTGGCACGCCTGATAATATCACGTAATTATAACACACCACTGCCATTTAGCATGCATCAGCGTAATATTTGTAATGTTGAGATGGTACAATAATACATTATTTGAAGACAGTTGTATTTTCGTAAGTCAATTAATATTTTATTGTATTTGAGTACTTTGTTACTTCTAATCTTTATATACTTTCTTCTAATCGTGTAATAGTCAATTAAATCCCACTCGAGTTTTGGTTTTCTCTAGATAAATCAAAGCCTCTAGTGAGATTACTGTTGATAAATTTAAGGTAATATCAGTTAAATTTATAAGCGAATGTACACAGAAGGGAATGTTTGAAATTAACAAAAAATCCTAACGTACAGCAGTTAAATGAGTATGCAAGCGGTCCCATATGTCAGAAAACATTTTGGCATAATCTCTCAGTATCTGAAGAGGACTGAACGACGAGACGTTGAAATTGGTAAAAAAATAAGTCTGTTCTCATATCCTTCTGAACAGCCTTGAACCTTCAAGTCCCTGTAACTTACTAAATAATTATAATTAGTAATTTTAGGTCTTGGTCTTATTGCGTCAACTCTTGAATTGTTTCGGTTAAGAGGATTGTTCACGCATTCAGCAAGGGTACCTCAGTGATTAAAGTGCGAATAGATCCATAATGGAAGGACAAGGAGCTTTGTTCACCTAGACATCGAAGCTATTGTTCGAAATTTTGCAACCTCATTTTCTCTACCGCGCCGCTAGACAGCTGGGCACGCCGAGATTTCTAGTTCATCGGTATCGGATTCTTTACCCGAGGACATACCGAGTGCCCGCCAGCTACATAACCGGGCGATACAGCGCTGGGACTCGGGGAAGAGCCCACAGGGTGAGTGCGAATTTCATGCTTCTAGAGACTGAATTACCACAATTACATCGACACAATATCATTGATCTTGGTAAACTACACATAATTAGCAGAGTAAATATCACTCGTATAATACATTCTGGGAAACTACATTGATATTATAATTGTTAAAAAGACTACATTTACATTAAGAATCTTGGAAAAATCGCATTAATATTAAGAATCTTGAAAAACAACATTAGCATTAAGAATTTGGAAAACTACACTAGCATAAACAATTATTTTGAAAACCACATTTGTATTAAGGACGTTGGAAAACTACATGGCGTTTCAATTCAGACCGGTGCCACGTAGTCATGTCATATTCCGTTCAGTTATAACCAGGCTTCGAGACTTCGGACCCGATAGAGCAGTTCAGTGGGAAATCCTAATAACGGCGTACTGAGTATAGTGATAAAGCGTACAGTGGGTGGGGGTACTGTAGAATGAATGCCAACAAATATGCAAAGGAAAACGCTCTGGATTTGAAGGTTCTGACGAATAATTTGGTTTTCATACAAACTGTGTCTGAAACTATTACACGGTTAGAAAAGTCAGACCAAAAGATGCCGGAAGCTCTCAAATTAATTTAGAAAATGATGCAGAGAATTAATGAGACATCAAGTACACAGGTTACTGAACGTGTAAAACAGAAGTAGAAATCAATTTTATGTAAAAATAACGGATATGGAACATTGTGTAACATAAACAGCAAATTAGTGGTCATAGAGTCACCCGAGAATAAAGGACTGTCTCTTAGAGACTGCAATGATGTTAAGTTTTTTTCGTTTTGCTCATATCACGTCATGCGACGTAGAGCGCAGCTTTCTACAGTACAAATTTTGGCAGGTAACCGAAAAAGATTTACGTTTGAGACACTGAGAATGTATCTTGTAGTAGGTACATTGCAATTCGGTACTGTAATTTCACTTCCTAAAGACGACCAATAGGATAAATGAAAAAAATTAAAATTGCTACATGCTTATTTCCATCATTAACACTGTGTATAATTAAACACAAATGCTTATAAAAGACAGGAAAATAAATGCTTTTCACATTCTTTTGACATTATCATTGTGTAATGTATATTTACTTTCAGAATGTACAATATGTGTGTTCCCCCATACTACCGT
This sequence comes from Periplaneta americana, assembly GCF_040183065.1. NCBI lineage: Eukaryota > Metazoa > Arthropoda > Insecta > Blattodea > Blattidae > Periplaneta > Periplaneta americana. Next base: position 58,843,091 of record NC_091127.1, on the reverse strand, counting down.
ACTGTACTCTAAATAGCAACGTTGTTGCCTCAACACATCTCTATCTACCTGCAGTGAGTCAACAACCTATAGTGCATGCACAGTAAACTTATTGTATCGGGTCCAAAGTCTCGAAGCCTGGTTATAACAACACTGGTCAACAGCCATTTTGCGCCTGACATAAAACTAACAAATTCTTACTAATTTCGATCTTCTGAATTCAAAAATAACAAGCAAAATGTTACATCAGTTTGGGTTTTCGAGATGTACAATATAATTAATTTTATATGCATTATATTTAAAAAAAAATCTCCGTATTTCGTGTGTAACTACTTTGTTTTACAAATGTGACGATCCAATATGTGAAAACAATATTAGTATAAGTAGGCCACCATGTTAGAAGCACTTGTAGAAACGGAAATTATTTTATTGTCCTTTTACGAGTCTATTTGGAGAGGGGGAAACAGGTTCGCGGTATGAATTCGCTGATTTTACTTGAGATGTATATTTATTTCACGGTGAGCTTTAATGACATTACTGTAGTTTATATTTTGCAATAGACCACCTTGTTAAAACGACTTCTAGAAGCGGAAATTGTTTTATTGCCCATTTCGGTTACATTTGGAGGGGGAGAAAGAGATTCGCTATACGAAATCGCTTCAGTTAACCAGGAGATTTCCGTGGTGTTAATATTCTGTGTAAGACGTGTATTTCTTTAAGTATGCTTTAATGATAATATTCAAATTACGTATGGCTTATATGTGCGGATTTGGAGATTGTAGCATTGCTTCTTGGAATACAATTAGGCTACAAAAAATGTTACTGCTTTCTGTGCGAATGGGACAGTCGAGCGCGAGATAAGCGTTATAAAATAGAACGACACTCACTAGAGCCAGGGAAGAAAAATATTATACATCAACCCCTTGTACCTCAAAGTAAAGTAATTTTACCCCTTCACATATTAAGTTAGGGTTAAGAATTTTGTTAAAGAGATGAATCATAAAACTGAAGCATTTAAACATATCCAGGAAATATTTCCTGCTTTTAGTGACTCGAAAATAAAAGAGGGAGTTTCCAATGCACCACAAATTAGAGACCTAATGAAGGACAATCACTTCGAATCTTTGTTGGAAGGGAAAAAGAAAGCCGCCTGGATTGCATTCAAGGTGGTTGTATTAAATTTTCTAGGTAACCGTAGAAGTGAGAACTATGAAGAACTAGTGCCAAATTTACTGTTGGCGTATGAAAATATGGGTTGTAACATGTGCCTGAAAATTGACTTCATTCACTCCCATCTTCACTTTTTCACTGGGAATTGTGATGATTTCAGTGATGAGCATGGTGAGCGCTTTCATCAAGAAATTTCAACTATGAAAAAAAAATACCAAGGACAGTGGAGTACCAATATGCTACCAGACTATTGTTGGAACTTTATCTCGTGATTTACCTGAGAAAAGAAAATGCAGAAAAAGAAAGCTGGAATCTTCTGAACAGTGAATATTTAACCTCATTGTCATTATATAAAGCAGTATTTTGAAAAGATCTAATATCGAAAATTTCTCAAAAACCGTAACAAACAACTGTTTTATTATCATACTAGCCGTACCCGTGCGCTCCGCTGCACCCGTTAGAAATAAATATAAAGTAATTACTTACTTACAAATGCCCTTTAAGGAACCCGAAGGTTCATTGCCGCCCTCACATAAGCCCGCCATCGGTCCCTATCCTGTGCAAGATTAATCCAGTCTCTATCATCATACCCCACCTCCCCCAAATCCATTTTAATATTATCCTCCCATCTACGTCTCTATTTAATTATATAATTAAAATAGGACATTTGATCCAGGGAACATTCTTGTTTGATAGAAGGATAAATCGTTTATTATGTTACTTAATTTAAATTGTATTTGCATAATTAAAATGCGATCATTTTGATCCAGAGACCACTCATTCAGTCATAAAAATTAGTTTAGGAAATACAGGAAACGAATATACAGAATAGCCTATCAAGTTTTCTGTGCATAAGAATCTATTTTAATCTTACCTGTCCTCGATTCACTCAGAAGTTACTGTGATAACATTATAGCATTATGTCCATCTAGAGAAACTGCACTTTCCAATAGTAAATTAATAATTAATTATACAAATCGGTTAATTTAGCTTCCGATATTACTTCATAGAAACGCAGAAACATTATCTGTAGGCTATCTTTCATAGCTTTCGATTGTTGCTGTCCAAGGCCCCTTATAGACGAAGTCATTTGTTTTTTAATTCATTACACGCTTAAGATGGCAGTTATTTTAATTTTAAAACTCATTTATCTCATTAAATATCAGTCCTATCAAAATTTTTCAAGGAATAAAACTTATCGCAAATTATTTTTAAAGAAACTTTTGTTATGTAACATTTTTCACAAAAAATCAATAATAAGAGAGATATTTCGATTCAATTCAGGCCCCCTTATAACCCCCCCCTTTTAAATAATATATTTTGAATGCCATATAGCCTATAATCTAAGTTACAACGAACTTAATTTATATTCCAATTTTCATCGAAATCCGTTCAGCCATTATCGCGTGAAAAGGTAACAAACATACAGACAGACAGACAGACAGACAGACAGACAGACAGAGACATACAAACAAAAATTTCAAAAAAGCGATTTTCGGTTTCAGGGTGGTTAATTATATATGTTAGGACCAATTATTTTTGGAAAATCGAAAATTACCTGAAAAATTTCGGCTACAGATTTATTATTAGTATAGATTCGTATTCAGGAGGCTCAAATTATATAGAAAATATATATCACATGTTAAAATTTGTTACGCAGTGTAATATAACGGCAGCAGACAGTGCCCGTTCCTAGGAAACGAAGCGGAATTTACCGACAGTATCGGTCCTTAGTAACATCCGAATGGGTTTCGGTCTCACGTGTTAAAGTGTTGTGTTGTTGCATTCATTGATACTCTCAAGAACGCCGTCTCTTCATTTATAAAACATAGGCTATATAGGCTAAGGAAAAGATCAATAAAAAGTGTCAAATCCGGAGCTACGCTCGGGCATGGGTTCGATTCCCGCATGGGCTGATTACTTGGTTTCTTTTCCGAGGTTTTCCCAAACTGTAAGGCGAATGTCAGATAATCTATACCGAATCCTCGGCCTTATCTCGTCATAAATTCCTTCGACTATGAATAACGTGGTACTTGATGCAGCGTCGTTAAATAACGAACTAAAAAGTTTAGAGCAAAATTTAAGGTAACTTTCCTGGTCTTTCGATGCCTCACAAATTTACTATTCAGTAACTTAATGTAATAAAATTATAAATAAGTTAAATAGAATGAGTAAATAAATAAGGTTTAACTGTTTCATTTAAAAAAATTCAGAACTGGAAATGTGCATATTGGATATTTTTACAAATTTCCTCTCTCTTCAAGATTTAAACATTTCGCGGATCATTCACATTCCTTTTTGTTAAAATTTGTCAGCGTCAAGAACGCTCTTTTCAAGTAATAAATGGCAGACTATGTACTTTATGATCCCACGTATGTCATTTTGAAAAAAAAATAACTTCTTGAGTCAATAACCAACCGTTTATAATTGCCCGTTCCTCTACCGGACTCTGTATAATGCAAAGGAGTGTAATTTTCGTAGTAGCAATTTATATTATTTATTACCATCTTCATTCACTTGTCTTATTGCATTAACATTCCTTCATAATAGCATTATTTTAGGTGGCAATATATAGAAAAAATTCGTCTACAATTCGTACAATGGGAGTTTAATTAACGAAAACGAAACACAGAACGAGCTGCAGCTTGTCGACCCCGTACCGAGTCCGTGGTTGTTCGTACCTTCCGGCAGACGATCCGAGAGAATGAAGGAAAAGGAATTTGGATTGCGTCCAAGATAAAATACGTAATGTTTATGAAAGAGTACAACTTGCCTCCATGGGCTCCAGACGGATTTGTGACGTAATCACTTCACCATGACATTGAAACTCTTCCTGCTTCTTCAATGCTTCTCCATTCATCTTACTTAAACGAATAAGCATGAACAGCCTGCCACAGTCGAGGAAGTAGCAACCCAAAAGGTTTTCTCGCTTCTCTATGTGTTTACATACCAGATTAACAGAGCCTGGATATTTGTAAAGATGAACGAATTTCAGTTTTCAGTAAGCCGATTTTCGTACAATGTTGTAACGGCCGCCTGGAAATCCATATACAGTACAAATCATCTTAGTCAAGCTATTACTTTGAATTTATTTCTGTATATTTAAAAACTGTATTTTAGAACTATATTATATAAAATCTTGGAGAAATGTTTTGATGGTTGATAAATAGAATTAATGAGAAATGAAAATTCCTCTGCTTATTTTTCCTTATCCTGACGGTTTGTCCAGTAATTAGCAGTAAACAGGGTGCGAATTAACGGGGGGGGGGATTTCCCCGCTGTTGGAAAGTTATCCCCCTTCTCATAAATTCATATTAACATCTGCCAGGGATAACTTCTATCTCCCCCTCACAAAATATAATGTTTTAATACGAGTATAATATGTACGTTATAAAGTATAAAGTAAGCAAAGAAAATAATATTGATGTATTATTAGTCTACTACCGGCAAGCTGACAAAAATCAATAATTTAGGAATTATACATCTTATCTTAAGCCTGCTCATGGATATAATTATTATCAAGATGCAAGACAAGCAACTCAGTGCAACGAAGCGTTGAGCCGTATCGAATGAGGATAATAATAATTTTACGTATGGTATTCTATATTTAGGATTCTATCCCCTCCCCCCCAACAGAAATCTTAATTCGCACCGTGCCAGTAAATCGAGAATATAAAACTTTCTTAAAAATTAAGGGCCGTATTTATAGACATTTTTAGCGCGGGCTTCCGGTGGATGATCAGCATTTTTCGTATTCATAAACCAGTGTTAGCGATATGATATGATTTGAATTCTGTACTAGTAACCAGTGGATAGCCGGGGCTAGCTTGGCACGCTCGTAGCGCGTGCTGCGAAATGTCTATGAATAGCACCCTAAAACTTCAAATAAATGTAATACACCATACTGACAGACGGTATCGACTTGATTTTCGACAATTCCCTGTCGTCAGTGGTTGGAGTGTGTTACTCTCATGGTGGTGGGGGGTTTGTTTGTATGTTATGTATTATTACATAAAACAATGTACAGTTTGTGGTTTCTGTGACTTACAAATGACAAGTTAGCAACCAGCACTTAGTAGACCATTGTGTATAATAGCCCTGAGCACAAAATATAACAGATTCATCAGCCTAATGCACTTTCAAGACAACTTTTATCGATTTCACTATGCTGTCATCTAGCTACTGCAAAAGAAGTCACGTCATAACACTTATGAAATTACATGGAGTCATAGTTTGCAGCAGTACTTTCATCTAGTGGTCGTTATTAGAAAATTCATTTTCCACAGTGGATATATATTTACCAGAGCTTTCTCAAATTAGAGGTTGTCATTAGACAAAGCATACAAAAAAAGAACAAATAGACAATGAAAGATAACAGAGTAAAAAAATGACAAACAAGTAAATAAGTAAAAAGAAAAATGATAATGGTGCGTCAGTTTTTTCAGTACATTGTATAGAGTCCATATAGGTGGTTCCGTAAGAGTTTGACTGACTCTCTAATTTTGAGGAGGGCCAGTTTGTTTAGAAAAGATTCGTGCAGCCCTAGAGTCTTATAGAATTGAGAAGAGGAATTGGGTATCGTTCCTCTTGCTCCAAACATCAATCCCGTGACATTGATTTCGTGAAGTTGGTATTTAGACTATCTTTATAATACGGGATGGTTGGAATGTAGATTGCTCGTTTCTCCTCGATATACAGAGTATTTAAAAAATACGGGGCATAATTTCAGGTATGTATTTCCCACATGTAGACAATCAAAATAGTTCATTACAATATGTGTCCGGAAATGCTTTATTTCCGAGTTATGGCCTTCACAACATTGAAATTCACCGGAACGTTTTCCTTTCCGTAGGTCGTTGCCGTCAAAGGAGACATTAAGAGGGCACTCTGACAGGTCATTCCGAGGCGAAGGTTGCATTCAGTGTTGTGTAGGCGTTAGACTGTGCGACATGTATTCAAATCAAGGGCTGGCAGAGATACACTTCATGTGCGGTAAGGCGGACGGCAATGCTGCGCTGGCTCGTCGTTTGTAACAGGAGAGGTACCCACAGCGACAATGTCCAGATCGGAAGACATTTGTACGTCTCCATTACCGTCTGTGCGAGTATGGAAAATTTAACTCTCCTGGTTTGGGAAGGGGACGACCAAGATCTACAACTCCAGAAGTACAGGAGGAGATTCTCGAGGCTGTGAACATGACTCCTTCTATCACGAAGGGTAGCGTTGCAAGTCAATGTTCTTCATACGACTGTCTGGAGACTGTTGAAAGAGTATCAATTGTATCCTTATCATTTGCAACGTGTACAGGCCCTGTCACCAGCAGATTATCCTGCACGAGTTAGGTTCTGTCAGTGGTTCTTGCAGCAGTGTGGTGTAAATCCGAACTTTCCTCCCTTAGTATTACTTACAGAAGAAGCACAGTTCACACGAGATGGCATAACAAATTTCCACAATCAGCATGTATGGGCGTATGAAAACCCACGTGCAACTGTTCCATCTCATCACCAGGTGCGGTTCTCCCTCAACATGTGGGCTGGTACCATTGGTGATCGATTAGTTGGACCCCATGTACTTGTAAACAGACTTACGGGGCAGGCGTACACAAACTTCCTGGAAAACACCATACCTCATGTTTTAGAAGACACTCCACTGATCAATCGTCAACACATTCACTTCTTGCATGATGGCGCTCCTGCACACGTCAGTCGTACGGCTCGCCGGTACTTGGATCGAAGGTTTCCTGATCGATGGATAGGTAGAGGTGGCCCAATTGCTTGGCCTCCACGCTCACCTGATCTGAACCCTCTCGATTTCTACTTGTGGGGCCATTTAAAATCATTGGTTTATTCGTCTCCGGTGCCTGATTTGGAATCCCTTCGGAATCGAATTGTGGCATGTTCTGAGGACATACGCAATACTCCTGGAATTTGGGATCGTGTTCGCAGGTCAATGAGACATCGATGTGAGGTCTGCATTCAAGCAGGAGGTGGACATTTTGAACATCTTCTGTAATGACAACGACCTGCGGAAAGAAAAACGTTCCGGTGAATTTCAATGTTGTGAAGGCCATAACTCGGAAATGAAGCATTTGCGGACACATGTTGTAATGAACTATTTTGATTGTCTACATGTGGGAAATACATACCTGAAATTATGCCCCTTATTTTTGAAACACCCTGTATATAGGTGATAGAGCATAAATAACGTAAGAAAAAAGTCAAATGTTTTTCTGTAACTCTCATGGTTTTCTCAGAAAGAAATATGTATTGTGAGTCTTACTTTTTCGGAAAAGAGAATAGACAGTCATTATTTAGGCTACTTTTCCCGGTATGTACGCTGAACCAGTCGTTTGTTAACCTGTTGTGTAATGGTATGTGTTGTGTGTGGGCGCAAGATCATTGGCAATAATATTTACGTTCAGTCGAAATGTGAACAAATAATTAAACTACTATCAATCTTAAAAACACGGTATTTAAAAATTAAAAATAAAATTATAAGAAATAATTAAGTTTCACTAGATATTTTAGTAGACCGATATGAACTGCCTATATAATGTTGGCAGTTTATATCGTTTACACCATGTATATGTGATCAGAAATAATACTATAGCATTAACGGCGTGTTGCATCATCGTTGAATACTTTAAGGAATGTCCTATCTTCTCAGCCAGTGAAGTCCGGTATGATATGGAAAGTCTGGGGCAGAACATTTCCATTTGCTCTATAATGTCTGTCTACCTGATGAGGAAAGCTGAAGGATCAAGGAGAGCCATGTCAAGCACGTGTGCTCCAACAGTCTGAGAAAAAGGCTCTGAAATGCAGATTTTAAGCTGTTTACGAAGTTGCCTTTTGGGCCTTACGGCTTGTACTGGCTATATTTTTTTGTGTTTACTGTACCTACTCGTGTGTGACTTTCCAAGGGACTTCAACTTGATGATTAATTCTATTGTTTCATTTAGACAATTTTATTTCTCATAAATAGGCCACTCAATGACAAAACTCCACGATCGGCCACTATTGTCCACTATTGGACGCTCTAATTTTAAACCACAGAGGTCATATACTTCGCACGAGATACATATTCAACAGTTCTTGATTGCGTAATGTCAAATTTAAGTAGTAGACACGATTCAGTTGTTACATTCTCTTGACAGTTCAATCCCGATGTGATATCTGTTTTACAAGCAAGCCAACCGAACTGAACATCAAGATGCTTTCGTAACATACTGCCAGTCTCCTTTAAAATCCAGATTATTATGCTCCAGCGAACGCGAAAGTTCTGCGCTTACAAGCAAACATTCTGATGGGGGCAGAAAAAAAAAGTTATTTTTTTTTCTTCCACCATGTTAATAATGTCAAAAGAAGTGCTTATACAAATTTTGGCCACTCGACCGCAATTACGAGGGCCGTAAAAAATAAGTTCGCCAGGGCCGTTAACATGTCATATCATGGGATCGACAGAGAGGTGCAGACGGCTGTCAAGCGCTGGTTCCGATCCCAGGCGGCTGACTTCTACGACATAAGGATACAAAAATTGATCCCATGGTATGAAAAATGTCTCAGTTCGAGTGGGCAACAATTGCTCTATCTGTTTCAATGTTCTTCCTCTGGTCTAAATCAATTACATGCTCGACACTCTATCACAAATGGCTTTATGGTTTGAATCTAATGGTCTCTTGCTTAATCAAGAAAAAACTATCAACATAACTTTCAGCCTAAATTATCTAATAAATAAGGACAACAGACTCAACTACACAAAATTTCTAGGACTTTTTATAGACTCCAGTTTAACATGGGATAAGCACATTGAATACACATGCACAAAGCTGTCAAGAGTTTTATATTTGTTAAAGAAATTAACGACTTGCGTTTCTCAAAATTATTTAAGATGTGCCTACTTTTCTTTCTTTCAGTCGATAATCCGATATGCCCTAATTTTCTGGGGAAATGGAATCAAAATTGGAAGCGTCTTGATTTTACAAAAGAAAGCCATTAGAATTTTATGTAAATCAAACTATTTGGAACATTGTCGGCCACTTTTCAGACAATCACGGATTTTAACAATCGTAAATTTCTATATATATGATCTAGTACTTTACACTCGACAAAATATCAACAATTGCTCATTAGTGGCCAATATACATGATCATGAAATTAGAAATAGTGAACAAATTAATATTCCATATTGTAGATTACACAAGAGCAATACAAACTTTTTAATTATGGGGATGAAATTATATAATAAGCTCCCAAGTCAATATTATAAATTACCAATCAATAGCTTCAAAACTAGATTTTACAATTGGTTATTAAGTAATCCTTTTTATTCTGTTGCTGAGTTTTTCAACACAAATTTGTATGAAATTGTATTTTAATAAATAAGTTTAATTCCAATTTAGTTAGTTTTCTTTAATTTAAAAGTTTAAAATTATTTCATGTTTTCATTGTATTATTTAAATTTTACTGTTTTTATTAGTGTTTTTTTAAATGTATTTATATGTTTTTCAATGTATACTGACGAAGCCTAAAACTGATGTCTAATGGCCAAATAAACTGAACTGAATTGAATTTGAATTGAATAAATCTTTCGATGCAATTGTGCTTTCCTTCTGTAAATGGCCCCAGGGAAAATTACTCTCTGGGCGGCCTCGTAATTGCAGTCGAGTGGCAAAAACTTGTATAAGCACTTCTTTTGATATTTTTTAACATGGTGGAAGAAAAAAATGTAACTTTTTTATCTGCCCCCATCAGAATGTTTGCTTGTTATTCCAAGTCTCACATCCAACATACACATGCATATCTTGATTTGACGGAAAAGAGGCGTAACTTACACTCCTACAGGTATGAGAAAGTTATTTGTTAAAGCGGAGTAGAAAAGTAGTTATTAAAACATTCCATAATAAATCTAGTTCAAAATTTGTATGTTCCACTCCTTTAAATAAATAATTATTAAAACGTTATTAACACATGATGTAACTGAAATTAAATAAGGAACTAGTCATATCTATTTAAATGCGGTTTAAAATTAGGGCGTTCAGTGGTTAGGCAGGGGATTCTTTCTGGTGTCATTTTTTGAACACGATGAAACAAGCTTAGCTTCTTTCTTCCTTTCTTTTATTTGTTTTTATAACATTTCATATATAATTGAAGCGTTGAGCTGAATAATGGTCTACAGCTCGACCAAGTTAAGTCTGCGAGCCGAGACGGGAACTTGGAGGCAGTTCTGTAATGAAAGGAGGCGGTAACGAGAGGAGACCAGTACAGTCTCATATGACAGCAAAGTTTTCCTACTGCGCTTCAGTTCATAGAGCGGTAACAATTTAAGACGCTTTGAAATAGACTGTACTTCTACTTCTGCTTGACAGTGAGGTTTGGCGTTCTGATTGGCAAGCGTGGAGAAAGTTGCATGACGGGGGAGGCTGGGAGACAGCGTAACTGTTGCCTTTATCTGAAGAACAAGGACAACAAATGCGTGCGCTCCGTATTGTATTTTAAACGATGTGTACACGTTGAAATCTGAGCGTCAAGTGACCTATGTGGCAACTGTGTTTTGCCTCTACATTCCTCTACATTCCATCCTGTTATCACCACTCGCAGACTTGACTTGGCCGAGCTGTATGTTACAATTTTTCAAAATCGAATTTTTAATGGAATAATGCTCTGTATAGTCTTACACAACTATAACAAAAATTGTTTCTCAATATCTGTATCAGAGGTGCTTCTACACGAGTTACAACCATGAATTTCTTGGTTGGAACAATGGTCTATGTTACTAATCAGTTCTAGCGTATCCAGTTGTTTACATCGTATCGGGAGTTATTGCACGGGAGTTTGTTCTCTTTACGAACACTGGGTACTTGAACTCTGTGTATCTTGATCTATTACGTAAAATGGACGACTGCAACACAGTGACGGTTTCTACGGTAGATATTGACCGGCTAAATAAATCTAAAAAAAAAAAAAAAAAAAATGAATCCAGACAAATTAATATTAATAATGGAAAGATATGTAAGGAAGAAGAAGTCGCAAATTAGTACGAAATATCCCCAAGTAATGTACAGTAAGTTTCTGTTTGCTATTTTTGCAGTATTTTATTAGTTGTATTTTAATTTACACTTTACATAGTGTTAGTTAAACTATGTTGTGTTAGAATTTCGTTTCAGGAACAGATTTGTGGAAATTCTTGTAAGGAGATATGCTCAAAGCTTGCTCATGATGTTAGAGATAAGCCACCTTTGTGATAGATATTGAATATTCGGGACAGGGGCTCAAATTCCATCCTCCAACAATTTCTCAACTGTAATATTTAATTTTCTTTATTCATTTGTTATTGCTAGAACTTTAATTAATTTAATGGTGTCCCTATATCTCAATACTGGAGATTTTTTCTAATAATAGTGTTATCATTTGACCAATATTGTATGTTTATTCATTATATGACATTGAGTGTAACTTTAATAAATTACATGGTGTTAATATATATATATATATATATATATATATATATATATATATATATATATAGCATTTAAAAATAAATGTCTTAATCATTTTGTTCATAATTTAACCATTTCATTGATTTTGTATATTTGATAATATTCTGATTGTATAAAACTGGTCATTGTCTGTATTCCTCAGTAGCATTTCTGTGGAGTTAAAAATGTTACAAACTTCTATGATGTGTAGACAGTGGACGCGGGATGACTTATCGTTGAATGTAAGTGCACATTTACTATATATGTTACATTTTTTTCATTCAGACCATTGGCTCAACAGGTTTTAAACGTAAACAGACGACGTCAACATGCTACTGTATCTCTGTACAGTCAGAAGGAAAAGAAAAATAACGTACTGTAGTACATACCTTGCAAGGTTCAGTCCTCGTCATCATTGATGCAATTACCAGCGCTGTAGTAAACGACGATATATTCTCGTAAGTTGTCGAAGCTGAATCGTCTTCGCCTATCGTTTAAACAGTTTTTGTATCGAGAGAATTTCTGAAGAAAACCTCTAAAATGGGGATCACTCAATTTCTTTAGAGAAATATTTGTACTGAACATCATGTTGCACGTGTCGTTAGACCCGCACAACTAGATGATGATGATGATGATGATGATGATGGTTCCTCAGATTTCATTTCAACGCATTTCCTGTACGATGTACTGTTGCAATGTTTCTCTATAGCCTGAGTTGTTCTGGTTTTTATTTCAATTTTACATACATTACACACGATATTGTCTTCGTTAATACATAAAACGTCACTCTCATACTTCTTAATTGCATTTCGTATCTCTGAGCGAATTTAACGTTTTGCCATTATGAATGGATCAGGACAACATATTCAACGCGTACTAAATACTTCAGCAGGATAACACAACTGCACACACTGCGTTGCAATGTTACTATGAACAGATCGGGGTTCATTCGTTTTGTACGCTGCTGTACTCGCCAGGTACATAAAAGACGGACGGCGCGGCACGTGCCATATACTCTGATACGAAACAACTTCACTTTTCCTTAAGTTATCCCGCATCCACTGTCTAATGATGTGTAATATGACTTTCAATAACACACAATCACATACTTCGCTTAGTGTACAAAGCATATTGATGGAATAGCGGTCTATGTTGTCCGTCCGATAGCAAATTTATAAGCGGAATTACGATGTAACATTTTTGTTCCTCCTGCACACTTAGTAGATTGTAACATAGACCGTTATTCGGCTCAACACTTCTTCTCTTATTTTGACATTTTGTTTCTTATCTAAAATTGTATAGCCTGCTATGTAGGCCTATGTCTAAATTCTTCATTTCTCTTACATCCAATCGCCTCCTGTCTGTTCTTCTGGTGAGATGGGTTTTGATATGATACAAACAATCTTAACATAAAACTGAAATAACGAATGAATGGATGAACTGATGAATGAATGAACGAATTAATCAATCAACCAATCAATCAATCAATCAATCAATCAATCAATCAATCAATCAATCAATCAATCAATCAATCAATCAATCAATCAATCAATAAGATTTCGAAACAAAACTGGACACTGTCTGATACTCTTCGACTATAGTGAGTCGTGGGACATATTCGCAAATGTTTTTTTTTTATTTTATTGGGTTATTTTACGACGCTGTATCAACATCTAGGTTATTTAGCGTCTGAATGGTATGAAGGTGATAATGCCGGTGAAATGAGTCCGGGGTCCAGCACCGAAAGTTACCCAGCATTTGCTCCTATTGGGTTGAGAGAAAACCCCGGAAAAAACCTCAACCGGGTAACCTGCCCCGACCGGGAATCGAACCCGGGCCACCTGGTTTCGCAGCCAGACGCGCTGACCGTTACTCCACAGGCGTGGACTCGCAAATGTTACATATCAATGTGTAACGTAAATAGCACATACTTACTTATTTTATCACATATTCAGTAACAAAACAAGATATTTTACGTATGTTTATATCAAATAAATTGTGAAAAACCAAGATATACGAAATACGCTTGAACTGGTAATTTTAACTGAATCGGCCATTTCTTTTTAAATTACACGTTTTCTGTTACCGTCGTGTGTTTTTAATGTAACTGCATCGACCATACCAAGTAGAAGGAATGTCTTTCTCAGCACCTCGGATGGTTTTTTCCCCACTGAGCACGTAGTATGGAATTTTGTACGTTTATATCTAGGAGATTACATACCCCACATTGACTGTACATCTGTTAAAATCTTAAGACATAAGTAATGGATTAATGACAAACCTGAAAATAATGTTATGCAAATCTAGCTTTCAGGTAAAGCTCCCTGTGAAGCAGACTTGAATAATTTCAAGTGAAAAAGGGCAAAATTGGGACGGTGTCGGGTGTAGTTCCTGGGTAGCTCAGTTGGTAGAGCATTCGTGCGCTATCGATACTGGCCCCAGAACAATTTTTCACTTGACGTTATTCTGAAAATAAAGGTTTTTCCTCTACAAATGTAAATTTATCTCATTAAGTATCACTATGAATGTAATTGAAAGGAACGTGTTACATGAATGAAGCCACATAGTTCTCCAAATGAGTTATTTAATTAAAAACCAAGAAAGGAATAAGTAAAAGTCTGAAATGCTGAAATGATGAAATAGACGATTCCTAACCACTTCGTAAACTGAAAAAGTTTTTCATATAAGTCTCGGCTCTTATAATGAAATTAAATTTAAATTCGTCTTTACGTCCACATTCTTCACATATACCTTGATTTACTTTCCGGGTTCGGTGCCTGGAGTTTTAAATTACTACTATAGCTGAATTGCAGAAACTGTTTTTAAAATGATTTTACTTTAATGAAAAAAAATAATATGGCTAGAAATCTTTGTGCTAAGCTGTACCGGTATGTATGAATTTCTGAGACAAAGTAAGCTAAACAGCGAACGTCTTCATGCTAAAATATTCACTTGCGCAGTCATTCGACGTACACCCCTGTCAGGTAAGGTCATAACTTTTATTGTTGGCGCCTGGACTGACTGGAGAAGCAGAGATGCATATGATTAGCGATTCACGGCTTCGTGACAGAACTTCAAGTTTGCATTCTTCTCACCCTAGACTAAATTCACAACCGTTTCAATACTTTTTGATGTTATAAAGTACAAAAAGTACCACCACATCGTTACAGATTACTGAACATTGGGGCAGTTTTAAGTTGAGTGAAAGTCACGGTCTATTAAAAACTGAGAACGTTTAAAGTTCAGTAAAAGTGCCTGCCTATTAAAAATTTGGGGCTGTTTTAAGTTGACTGAAAGTAGGAAAAACTGAAGAAGTTTGATATTAACTCAAAGTCACTGTCACTAAAAATGTGGGTCTTTTAAGTTGAGTCAAAGTCATGGTGTATTAAAAATTGGGATCGTTTAAAGTTTGGTGAAAGTCATGGTCTATTAAACATTGGGACCGTTTTAAATCGAGTGAAAGTCACGGTCTATTAAAATCCGGGACCGTTTAAAGTTCAGTGAAAGCCTATTAAAAATTTGGGGCCCTTTTAAGTTGACTGAAAGTAGGAAAAACTGAAGCAGTTTGATGTTCACTGAAAGTCACTGTCACTAAAAATTGGGGTCGTTTTAAGTTGAGTCAAAGTCATGGTGTATTAAAAATTGAAGCCGTTTAAAGTTTGGTGAAAGTCCCTGTCTATTAAAAATTGGGACCGTTTTAAGTCGAGTGAAAGTCACGGTCTATTAAAAACTCGGACCGTTTGAAGGTCAGTGAAAGCCTATTAAAAATATGGGGCCCTTTTAAGTTCACTGAAAGTAGGAAAAACTGAGATAGTTTGATGTTCACTGAAAGTCACTGTCACTAAAAATTGGGGCCGTTTTAAGTTGTGTGAAAGTCACGGTATATTAAAAACTGGGACCGTTTAAAGTTTAGTGAAAGTCACGGTCTATTAAAAATTGGGACTGTTTAAAGTTCAGTGAAAGTAACTCCTATTAAAAATTTGGGGCCGTTTTAAGTTGACTGGAAGCAGGAAAAACTGAGGCAGTTTGATTTGACAAAGTCACCGTCACTAAAAATTGGGACCGTTTTAAGTTGAATGAAAGTCACGGTGTACTAAAAATTGGAGCCTTTTAAAAATTGAGTGAAAAAGTTCGGATTTACTAAAAATTGGGGCCGTTTTAAGTTAAGTAAAAGCCACGGTCTATTAAAAATTTAAGTTGAGTGAAAGTCATGGTCTATTAAACATTTCTAATCTCCCTGAACTGATAAAATTTCAACATGAATTTATCTAAAAGCAATGTTTCTGAAGCAACTCAATGAATTTAAATGCGTTATCGTGTTAACGGAGGTCTTAAACGAATGTATTTACAATACAACTTTCCACGACATCTCAACATTTGTTCATTAGTAAATACTGCAAAACGTATAAGTACATAGATCTATAGTAAGCAGCTTCAAAGGCAAACAGTAAGATAAAAGCACAGTCTAGTATATACAGTCACGAAGCTCAAATATGCATCCATAGATAGTTGCTAACCACTAGGCTCGCTACTATCGCCTCATTACAGACAATGCGAAATAGTACCTGCACAGTCTATTGTTTCTAGTACCCTCAACAACTCAAGCTTCGTGACTGTATATATTAGACTGTGATAAAAGTACGTTTGAAATATAAAGTAAAAAATCCTGTTTCACTACAATGTACTTTAGTAAAAGTAAGTAGAGACACAACTTAACTGGATCAGTGCATGTTTCATATAATAATCTGAACATTTGTGAGGATTTTCCCACCCTCTCTGCCAATATTAATCTGGTACAATAAAAAAGTATAAGTTAGAGTCTTCATAATCTTACTCAGTAACGGCCGGTGATCAAAATCCTCGGTGAGGCCAGATGCTACTACAAAATGCCTCCGATAGAAAATGTTTGTTTATGATATTAATTATTATTGTTGTTATATTATTAATATCATTATTACTGTATTATTATTATTATTAGTAGTATTAGTCTATTCTTATTACTATCAATGAAAAATAATAATTTCACTCACCAAATAAGCTATTATGCTGTGAGTTTCAGTGATTGTTTCAGTGTGATGAAGCATCCCATATTATGTGTTGAAATTCCCCTTTCTTTCTTTTCTTTTTATTTTTTTCCTTTGACAGCAACAAACAAGGCCAAGAGAAGTTTATTTTGCATCACATTACCACATAACCATTTATGTTGCCCATACCAGGATGCAATAGAAACTCGCGTTTTAAGATTATCTGCCAGAAAAATTATCAGCGGTGTCATAGGTATCTCGGTAGTCTCTCTCTTTATTTAAAACTTCCTTTCTTTTAGTATTATTTCTTCTCCAAAAAGGACACTCTAATAATGAATTAACTGCACCAGCATTATTTCTCTCATTTGTTTCTGTTTATATTTTCCCGAAATACATAACAACATTGGCCCAGATTCACTACTGTACTACCAAGTACAATAGTAGAACACCCTCGCTTATGTCATAAACTGAGACATAAGAGGAGAGAATCGAGTGGTTTCTGCCTGCCAAAGAGCTGGAATTGTATTATTTATGGCCTAGTTAGGAAGACAAGTCACCACTGCTATTCCCACCCCACTCTACCCTTGAGGCCGGCCCATGGATGGGACGAATGAAACCTGACCAGGCCAGCCGAATTGTGCCTCAGCTACAACGTTTTAAGCGTAAACTCAAAGCCCGCGAAAGGACATGAAATGCATTAAGCCAGACCCGGTACGAACAATTCTGGCCTCAGGAACAAATTTTTCTGCAAAACAGGTCTATATACATCACAAGCCAGACACGGCACGAGCAATCCTGGCCTCAGGAACAAATTTTACTGCAAAACAGCTCTATATACATCAAAGTTTTCAAATGCTTCTACAGCGATATATGCTTCATTCAAATAACTAATACATTATATAAAAACATAAAATTTGATTTCAGTTAAGCCAAGTGACTGAGGCCCGGCCTCACTTGCCTCAGTCAATCAGCCGCCACTGATCTTACTACAGGTCTAGCTGACGAGATGTGAAGGATCTCATGTGTGTCAGACACTTATGACATTGGACATGCGGCTTAAAGTCCCTCCCGGAAGACTTGCACTCCGGATTTTTGCTTCCTAAAAAATTCATCGACCCCAGCCATGTATGAACCCGCAACCCTTGCGTCTAGAGGAGAGCGCTTTACCAGAGATGTGTGCTCCATAGCTTGACAAAAAATTAAAACGAGGATTTACGTTATTTTTTAAGTTTTTTTTCTGACTTTCTACTGGGAATTAAGTTCTCTTGCATTTGAACTTCAGTATCCGTACACGAATTTTCTGATGATTTTGAAAGTCTCTCTCGATTGAAAAGCTCACAAGAGCGAGCTCAATGATCGTTTACTATTCAAATAATAAATGTAAAGGTACATACCAAATAGAGCAAAAGGAAAAAAAGAAACGTGAGATAAGCAAAACAGAGGTGGTTTGAAGGAATGGAGTCGCAGCTGACTTTTGAGTTAAATGCTTTTAATCAGTTATTTAACAATGCTGTATCAACTGCGATCGATGGAACTAGTCACAACGGATGAACTAGAGAATTCGCCATGGCATTACCTGAGTTTCGCCTTAGTTGAGAAAACATCGGAAAAAATCCATCTAGATTATGAGCGCGAGGGGGATTCAAATCCATGTTCGAGTACAGTCTTGGAGCACGACTGCCGCCCGACATCCCGACTATACCGGTGCAAGTTCGCGACTCACAGTGAACGAAACTCAATGCTGAAATGCATGTGAATATCTCCAAATTCAGTAAATTTGAAGTTCCAATAAAATAAAAAGAAAGTAATTTATATTATGAAGATCTTCAGCGCAGTGTCGGGACCTAGGGACATAAAGCATACCTAAGCCCTTCAGCCCTAACAGGTTTTTTTTTGCACCCGTGATGGATCGAGTTGCACGACTGTGTTGTCCACCTAAGCAGGCCCCATTACATTAAGCACTCATTCCTAGCCTTCAAATTCGTATACCATACCATATCTCATAGATCTACAGACCTACATGAGTCGTGTCCCCGTCAGGCAAGCAAGAACCGGAGGGGATTCGGTGCCTCTTTTTGGAGATTTATGAGTTGTCTGGAACCTCTGATCACAAATATCAGATAGATCAGCCTAATGAATTCACTTTCAAGACAAGAACTTTTATCAATTTCACTATGCTGTCATCTAGCGACAGCGAAAGAAGTCACGTTATAGGCCCAATCCTAACGGAATCGCATGAAGTATAGCTCGCGCAAGGAACGATTACCGAAAAACAGTGGTGGTGTTACTGTCTGTTTTGACGTGTATATAGGCACGTCGAGGGAGCGAGAGTTACGCATCGATGGAAGTACTGCCTCTTCCAAGAAGATGAACAGATGGAGACATCGCCTTTGGAAATGAAGAGCGTAACAAGAGAAAAATTCGAAGCGAATTAAAAGCGCAACATTACGTTTACGAATAAAATAATGATACTCTGCGAGGGGAACCCTCCATCACTACATAATAAAAATAAACGCACTTGGAACAAGACACGTATTCAAATGCAGTGGAACTGAAACTAAAACCGTAATGTAACTATCATAATGCAAGACTGATTCTATCGATGTCGTTCCTCTTCCGACTGTACCTTGAATATCATTCATGTTATCTCGCGACCTTTCCTGTTGCCCGCTCCTCCTTATCGAATTGTTTCGTTCGCATTCCTGTCGTCGGTAATCCCTGCTTGAGAGACCTATAATAGCTTGCAGCTGTACTTCCATCTAGCGGTCGTTACTAAAGAATTCATTTTCGATAGTGGAGATGCTATTCTCTTTTATATGTTGCCATTTTATAACATGAGAATAACCAATTTGATAAATAGGTGACCAGGGCTAGAACTCTCCACTAGTTCATCTACCGGTCTTTGGACAAACTGCGAGGAACACCTATCGTGACGGACAGCCGATTCGGCGTCACACAAACACAGGCGATTCCCTATTTTTCGAGACGGAGATGATAACGAAAGAGGAATTGTGGAGAATGGAGAATGTTGATGGAGTGATGAGGGAAAAATGGGAGAACCCCGAGAAAATCCCTCACAATTTTGTTTTTGTACATCACAAGCAGAACTGTACTGAGATCAGCGGAAGTCGTGGCTCAACGCTTTCCCAACTGAGCTACCAAAACGGCTACAGTCGGATGAACTCAGACGTTCCTTGGTTCACGTCAGAAATACGAGATTTTCTCGGCGCCGTATGAAATGAAATACTCCGTCTAGACTTCAAATAATTCCACTTATGATATGTGGAAGGGTGGGTCGCACCCTCACCGCGACATATTCATCGGAAAGACACCCCCTGCCGAGATGCAGGCAGCGGGGTATCGTTGGAGGGTAGGGTCGTGAATAGGGTACGTCCTACATACAACAATAAATTCCAGACCAGTCGGAGACATGACTGCCACGTAATGTGAATGCATTTCCTGTTCTACGGGCGTTTGTTTCAGTGGAAAGTAAATTTGAGAAGAGGGTAAACGTCAGTTTGAATAAGGGATTCATGTAAAATCACCCCATTCTAATATAATCCCTAGGAACAGGGAATCGTATTATTTCTTTGTGCAATTGGAATGGAAATCATTTTCGGTCATTAATTTTTAAGGCACAAAACACTAGACGGATATTGCTGTTCTGTTTGCTCCCACTGAACTAGAAGCGTGACGGTTATGCTGAGGTTCACAGTTGTTTGCTTTTCTTTATTCAGTTCCTCAAGAAAAGTTATTAGCAAATATTTTCAAGTAAACAAGACAGCTTTCTCCATAAATATTTGAAAGAGGCAAAACTGCTTTCTTCTCTATTATGCAATCGTTTGTGTGTAATATTCATTCCATCGTTTCATCACAGTCTACTATATACAGTCGCGAAGCTTGAGGTGATTTTTTGCAAATCTCGTCATAAAGCGCTCCAAGCGGTTAGCGACTAGAAACAATAGACTGTCCACGGTCGACTTCGGACTGTCGTATTTCCATCGAGTGCTAGCTCGTTGCGTATTTCACATTGATGCTTGTGAAATGTTCGTTATTGGTTGTAATGAAAATGTTAATGGCTAAAATACAATAATTGGAATAATAATATTTTACTAGAGACGTAGAAAAATTAAGTTTGTTTTAACGAAATTTATTGATCACGTTTTATTTTCAATTCTGGTGGGATTATTATTGCTTAGGCCTACTTTTTTTTTCAAAGGATATGTTTTTAATTATAGCTGTTAATTTTGTTGTTATTTTTATTTGTTACTTTACTAGAGACGTAGAAAAAGTCTGTTACAATAAAATTTATTGATCACGTTTTATTTCCAATTCTGGTGTGATTATTATTGCTTAACCTCATCCCACTTTAACTACGTAAGCCTACACTACAAGTACCGGTACACGTAAGATACTCCATTAATTCATATTTCCATTATTATTGTTGTAAAGGGAAATGCAAATTAATATTTATTGGTTTCATAGTTAATTATCGCTATAATCTTGAATGAGTGAAGCGATTATAGTACACAAACAAAAATAATATTAACCCATTTCTTGCAGGTATCTTCAAGTTTATGGTGGAATTTAATATACTTCATTAAAATAATAAATTAACTTTATGCATTTAATATTTCAATAATGGAAGGAAGGTGTTAATTTTTCCAAAAGAACACAACGAAAGTGTAACATATTTTGTCGTCTACTAGGAGAGAGATCTGCGATGATGAGGCGATAGAGCGATCCTAGTGGTGGGCAA
This sequence comes from Periplaneta americana, assembly GCF_040183065.1. Lineage (NCBI taxonomy): Eukaryota > Metazoa > Arthropoda > Insecta > Blattodea > Blattidae > Periplaneta > Periplaneta americana. The sequence goes on along the minus strand of NC_091127.1, from coordinate 58,821,685 downwards.
CTACCCATGTTTGCATTTTTAGTACATATTGAGCTTCGCGACTGTATATAGTAGACTGTGGTTTCATCGTGTTTCAGTAACTCCTGCAGATAAAAATACGTATTATAACTATGCCAGAAAACAAGACTTGAGAAATTTCAGGTATCAACAATGTATTTACATAGGTACTGCTTGATAATAGAAGTACATATGAGCCAGAACCTCAATCAGAGATTGTCATGATACTATTAGATGTTATTTTCAATATTCTTTCGATACTCGAAACAATTTTAATCTATACTTACAATTTACAAATGGCTTTTAAGGAACCCGAAGGTTCATTGCCGCCCTCACATAAGCCCGCCATCGGTCCCTATCCTGTGCAAGATTAATCCAGTCTCTATCATCATATCCCAACTCCCTCAAATCCATTTTAATATTATCCTCTCATCTACGTCTCGGCCTCCCCAAAGGTCTTTTTCTCTCCGGTCTTCCAAATAACACACTATAAGCATTTCTGGATTCGTCCATACGTGCTACATGTCCTGTCCATCTCAGACGTCTGGATTTAATGTTCCTAATTATGTCAGGTGAAGAATACAATGCGTGTTGTGTTGTGTAACTTTTTCCATTCTCCTGTAACTTCATCCCTTTTAGCCCCAAATATTTTCCTAAGAACCTTATTCTCAAACACCCTTAATCTCTGTTCCTCTCTTAAAGTGAGAGTCCAAGTTTCACAACCATACAGAACAACCGGTAATATAACTGTTTTATAAATTCCAACTTTCAGACTTTTTGACAGCAGACTAGATGACAAAAGCTTCTCAACCGAATAATAACACGCATTTCCCATATTTATTCTGCGTTTAATTTCCTTACGAGTGTCATTTATATTTGTTACTGTTGCTCCAAGATATTTGAATTTTTCCATCTCTTCAAAGAATAAATCTCCAATTTTTATGTTTTCATTTCGTGCAATATTCTGGCCACGAGACATAATTATATACTTTGTCTTTTCGGGATTTACTTCCAAACCGATCGCTTTACTTGCTTCAAGTAAAATTTCCATGTTTTCCCTAATCGTTTGTGTATTTTCTCCTAACATATTCGCGTCATCCACATAGACAAGAAGCTGATGTAACCCCTTCAATTCCAAACCCTCTCTGTTATCCTGAACTTTCCTAATGGTATATTCTAGAGCGAAGTTAAAAAGTAAAGGTGATAGTGCATCTCCTTGCTTTATCACGCAGTACGGGAATTTTTATTTCCTTCTCTTTAAAAAGACGTAAATAACTTGATGTATACTAGTGAAAACCACTGCACGCCACTGACACGGAGACATCCCAAGTTTCTCTCCCCCAGGGACATTCATAAGCAGCGGAGAATTTATATTACGAAACGAATTTTCTTGCCTATATAATTTTGTCTGTTTGGTTGAACGGATAATTTATATTATTTCCTACCAATGCGTACTTAGAGTCTATGTCATAGTTTATCTTATGGAAATTTGAAATCCAAAAGCGAGGAGATCATTCTTAACTATGATAATAAACTTACTTTAACTTAATTTTGACATTAACAAGAATTTTATTGCTCTTGTGTATGTTAATGTGTGATTAATATTTATAGCACTGGTTTCCCTTGTATTGCATACCTGTACGAAGCAATAATTACAGAGTTCAGTGGCGGCTCGCTAAGAGAATCCCTAATTGATGATGATGATGATGATGATAATGATAATAATAATAATAATAATAATAATAATAATAATAATAATAATAATAATAATAGTTGTCCGAATATTCTCCTGTCATTTCTGGAGCATGAGAAGCTTGAATAAATGGTAGAAGACAAACTTACTACTTGCACTCTAATTACTGATAGTGGTGCTTTAGAACTTAGAAAATGTTGTTCGAATATTCTTCTGTTCAGTGATCGAATACTGAAATTATTTAGGTTTCGATATAATACCGGCATTACTTATAGTAGGCTATACTGTTACATTTGTATAACTGATATTATAAAAACTTTTATTTTTACGAGTACAACACGTCGAAAACCGAATTTTTATACCGGCATTTATAGGATAAATACAGGTATTCATTGAGGAGCAAATAGGACATACAAAATTTAATGAATGGAAGACAGCCTGACTCTTTGATGTACGCACGTAACAAGATAACAGATCAGTCATATAAACACAAGCCATTTACAACAATACTTACTTAACTGGCTTTTAAGGAACCCGAAGGTTCATTGCCGCCCTCACATAAGCCCGCCATTGGTCCCTATCCTGAGCAAGATTAATCCATTCTTTATCATCATATACCACCTCCCTCAAATACATTTTAATATTATCTTACCATCTACGTCTCGGCCTCCCTAGAGGTCTTTTTCCCTCCGGCCTCCCAACCAACACTCTATATGCATTTCTGGATTCGCCCATACGTGCTACATGTCCTGCCCATCTCAAACGTCTGGATTTAATGTTCCTAATTATGTCAGGTGAAGAATACAAGGCGTGCACTTCTGTGTTGTGTAACTTTCTCCATTCTCCTGTAACTTCATCCCTCTTAGCCCCAAATATTTTCCTAAGAACCTTATTCTCAAAGACCCTTAACCTATGTTCCTTTCTCAAAGTGAGAGTCCAAGTTTCCCAACCATAAAGAACAAACGGTAATATAACTGTTTTATAAATTCTAACTTTCAGATTTTTTGACAGCAGACTGGATGATAAAAGCTTCTCAACCGAATAATAACAGGCATTTCCCATATTTGTTCTGTGTTTAATTTCATCCCGAGTATCATTTATATTTGTTACTGTTGCTCCAAGATATTTGAACTTCTCCACCTCTTCAAAAGATAAATTTCCAATTTTTATATTTCCATGTCGTACAATATTCCCGTCACGAGACATAATCATATACTTTGTCTTTTCGGGATTTACTTCCAACCCTATCGCTTTACTTGCTTCCAGTAAAATTCCCGTGTTTTCCCTAATTGTTTGTGGATTTTCTCCTAACATATTCACGTCATCCGCATAGACAAGCAGCTGACGTAACCCGTTCAATTCCAAACCCTTACTGTTACCATTTACAACAATACACAACAGAAACAGGAACTCAACACTGACATACCCACAGATCCTAAAAAACATGTGATATGGCCACAGATGTTAATACTCCTGATACTAAGTGGGGTAACAGGATTACCCCACTGATGTTTTTCAATATTGTTTTCATTTTTCTCCATATTTCTTTTCGAAATTCCACGTATTTGTCCGTTATGTGTCTAGTAACAATTTGAATTAAAAATAGCATCAATAATGAATCTACTTTACGTTGTAATTCATATTATTCATGTGGGATGATCTTGTTCCCCCCCCCCCCTTAGTAAGCTGTGTTATGAAAATTCCAGGATATAAAATTGATCTTGTAGCTTAATTTTCTTCATTTTTGAGTATATCTGCTTCCAAATTATTTTATTTTGTGTTATTTGTAACACTATGTTTTACGTTGTTTTTTTATATTATCATGATCATTTGTTTCCAATTTTTTATTTTTTATGTCTGTGTTTTATGGTTTTTCTAAAAGTGGTTTTGTTAGAAATATTTATTAGTGGAGTATTTTTTTCGAGAAGCTCACTGAAGTATAGGTGGTGTTCTAGTTCTTTGTTGAAATTCAAATATTCGAACTTTTTATTAGGTTTATATTTTTATTTATTGATTTTTAGAAATTTTTGTTTTTATTTTATTTTATTATAAACAAATATTTTTGAGATGTTCATGGTTGTATATATGGTGTTTGAATATATAAATTTCAAGAATTAACCGAAATTATTTCCGATTTATATTACAATATTGTGACTTTCTTGGCTCGTAAATATGTTTTCCATCATGATAAAACTACAAAGCATTGAGGAATTTCTCTTGAAATGGAAGGGAAGCAAGTTTAAATTTACTGTAAATGCTATCTAATAGTATCAGCGGTAACATAACTAAAGTTCATTAATTTTGGTGTACTATATGTTTTCAACAAAATAAAACTAAATTTTTTAATCAACCTGCATTTTAAAATATGGGATGATTAATTTGTATTTTTACATTTTCTGTAAGTCTAGGTAAATAATACATAAATTGTTTATAGCCTATTCTATATGTTTAATAAAGATCGGTGTATGATTTTGATGGGGGTAATTGTATTACCTCCCTTGGTAGCAGTAAGTTCTGAAAAACCTTGGTAGGAGGAGCGTTAAAGCGTGTATTAAACTAAAAAAAAAAAAAAGACAACAGAATGCCGAGTGAAGCAGTAAAAGTTCCTAAATTAAATTCAAATGTTTATTATGTAGTACATTAAGATTGTTATAGCAGTATTTAATTCATGTAGGCTATTAAGCCTTTATCAGTAGAAAGTTCTATAGTGTCATAATGGTATTAAGGATACATGCAATTTACTATAGAGAAGTTGTGAAGTACTAAACAGAAAGGCCTACCTATTTTTGTCGGTATTTTCAGTTTCGATTAGGACTCTGGTTCTTTCAATCATTTGTGTTTCATTCGCTTTATAGTGTTTTACCGGTATTAATCACGTCAATACCGGTGAAAACATTCTAAACTGACGTCATACCAGTATTAAGAATTTGCTATATTCTTTATCGGTATTGAAAAATATCGAAAAAATATCGGTTTTTACCACTATACATATTCAATAGCGATACGCTCTCTGCTTCTGTCACTCCTGGAACATGAGAATCTTATAAATGGTAGGAAATAACTTGCTACAGGCACTCTAATTGAAGACATCTCCGGAGAAGAGTGTAACAGATTCTTGAAATATGTTATGTAGGAGAAAAAAAGTAATTTGAAAGCATTTATTTATAACAATAAATTATTACGTTCAATGGCTGAATAAACGTCTATCCTTATTTAGTTGTGATAGTAAATATATGCCCCTGAAATTATTTTCCTTTCTCCCGAAACACGAATTACAGTTTTGTTAATTACATCCTTATTCCGGAGAGGTCTTTAATATTGATATTGGTGCTTTATAATTTAGAAAATGTTGTCTAAATGATCTTCATTCCTGTCATTCCTGGAGCATGAGACGCTTAGATAACAATTTACTATAGGCATTGCCCACATATTTTCCAAAACGTTTAGGCAGCTTGAACTTTATGAATGTTTGAAGAAATGATTCATTCTGGCTTATTGTTATCTTTTCAGTTTGGACTTATAATAATAATAATAATAATAATAATAATAATAATAATAATAATAATAATAATAATAATAATAATAAAGATACAGAATACCATTATAAGAATTATCATCGTTTCTTTAGGAAATGTTACATAGACGTTATCTGATCATTTTCCTACCATTCCTGGACCATCAGACACTTGGATATATTACAGAAAACTATGTTTATTTGTCTATGGTTTAGAAGTTACTTATATAAGATGCAAGAATTTCAATGGTATCACAATCATCCTAACTGTAAATATTTTTAACAAAATAATAAAGACAGGAAATATAGATCCAACATTAAATAAATTTACGTAAAAATAAATATAACGTAAATACGTCTTCTATCTAAAATATATTTATCACTTATTTATACCAAAATTAGCTCCATAATACAGAGTGATTCACAAGGATTTACCGTTCTTCACTTTCTGAAGACATTTTGAACAAAAATGTCATATAAACATAGTTCCTCTTCTCAATATTTTCAGTTACACTAATTTAAAGTTGTTTGTAAAATACGTTTTTTCTTTAGTTTGAAGATAAAAGAATAATACAAATAGAGAATGAACCATTCAGAAGTATAATTTCTTTAATTAGCAAGTATTATGAATCTAAAAATGTGCTGTGAACTCATTAGTTGCTCCTTTTTCTATTTTTAACTAGAAAATTACATTATTCTTACGCACTTGTCACAACAATTATTACAGATCACACCATTCCACCGACTTAATTATTTGCATTTCAATTTTGCATCCTAATTTACAGTCTTGGAGGGTTTACAACACAGTTTAAAAAAATGTCGCCGTCCGCTTGTGTACAGTTGGCCGCACGCTTGTGAACGGCACTCGTCGCGCTATGTAACTGCATACGGCTATCTTTGATTTCCGTAGCGCTCGCGCTGGCTGCTGACTGCACGCTGACCAAGATCAAGCGTTCACAGCAGTGCGTTCCAATAACGAAACGTAACTTTGTAAATATTGAGAATAGGACCCATGTTTATGACATTTTTTTGTTCAGAATGACTTCGGAAATAAGCTCCGTAAAGGATGGCAAATCCTCGTGAATCACCTGTTTATTTTCCTCGCTGATTTCTCAAATGAAGTATTAGTGCTCTTGCAGCTAACTTCTTTACCAGTTCTCTTATCTCATTCACAACAGTCTCTTTCTCTCTCTGTCACTCTTTCGCTTCTTCTCTTGCTACTTGAAGTCCTCATTATGTTATAAGGAAAACATTTTTCATCAACTGAAGAGGCTTTTTATGCCTCTTCACTGTTCGTGGTGAAAGGTTGCTCTTCATACTGATGATGCCGAATAGATCAGTGTGTGATGTCCGACAATACAACCACTGTGTGTGTGTGTGTGTTCTCCGTATGTATTTTGGTCCTTTGGCCAAGTTCTTGTAAGTGAGTATTATTGTTGTAGCCTATATGCATGCCATTGATCATTATCATAACATTCTTTAGAGTAACACGGCGGTTGAATGAGTTTGTCTTCTACAGACTATTATGAATTTGGTTACGATTATAACTTTGTCTCGAACATCAACAGTATTAATTTTGTGCAGTAATTAATCTTCTTTCCCATCAAGAATTAGGCCTCTTAATCTCTTATGTATTTAACAGAATCCTATCTGTAGGCCTACCTTTATAGTCTGTGGTTTCAGAGTTAAGAATTTATTTTGGTTATCTTTTGACTTTTTTTTTTTCCAAATGTGAGACCACTAACATGACTTTGCTGTTAATTCTTTTATTTAAAGTGAATATAGGTATTTCTATATTGTTTTATCTCCATGTTTTTTACGTGATTGATACATAACAGTATAGCTACGTAGATAACCATAGAAATATCAAAGGACACGCTTAAATAATTCATCTTTAGGTATATAAATATAAAATTTTCACATCCCAAAGTTAAAATTTGTACAGTCTCCTTCCAAGAGAATGCTAGGATAGTACAGAGTGAACCAGCCAAGGCTAGACTCCTAACCGCACTCACGGCGACTGATTCATACGTAACGACGATACCATATGCGGAGGATTCGTTCCGCGCGTTTGCGTAATGTAATTACCGAATTCATAATTCATGTTCGAAATGACGTCTTTGTGATATTTGGCAGGCTGCACATCTCCTGAAGACATGTCCAGCAATTCACCGCAGTTCGTTCTCCGAAATGGCTCGAATTTCGTGCTGAATATTTTGAGTTCAAGTCAATGTATGTTATTCGCGTAAACTTTACTTTTAACCACTGAGGTGGAACTATGATTCGTCACTATAAAAAATTAAGGTGGGGTCAAGTAGTCCATCATACACTGACTCTTGGAACTATATGAAAAACCTAAGTCTGCTCTGATAATCGGGTTCCGTTAACCTCTGAACTACACGAATTTTGTGAGGTTATAATTTCAATAATTGTTTCGTACTTCTTATCACTGAAGACTGTGACACCCCTACCAGCTGAGCTACACGGCGGGATGATGTCGTAGGACTTATCTCTAGTCGGTGGCCAATTTCATCTAACATCTCATTCATACATGTTCGTTTTTTATTCAATGCTGATCCAGTTGTACGAAATTTCTTCAATAAATTGCAAATCATTGCTTCAGAAGGCTCTGGCGAATCAGGGATTGACTGACGGAAATTTGTTACAACTGTTCTCCAAGATTCGTATTTCACAAAGTTGTCGTAAATAAAGACTCGTAGTTCAAGGCTATATTTCGTAATGGACACACTATTGCACTCTAAATGTTTACGTAACTAAACACGAAACGTACGCGAGCAAGATGTCTGATCACTGCGATGGCGCAGCACTTACTACGCATACGACTTTCCGCAGACGTTGGTATAGCCCTGGCTGACTCATTCTGTAGTATCAGTTTAAAGGACAACAATTCCACTCCTTCCCAATCCTAATTAATCCTTTACCATAATTTCTCATCTATCCTCCTATCATCTGCCGCGATAGTCCTGCCATCTATCCGTAGAAGTAACGCACCTGACAAAACGTACCTTTCGCGGATATGACGTTGAACCACGTCAATGTGAAGAAAGACAGAAACAAACTGAAACTCTAAATTTAATGAAGTACTGCATATTTGCTTTCCTCATGTGAATATGGCGCCAGCAGCCGGTTAGTGAGCCCGGTCCCTTCATGGGATTAGCTGTGGCGCCACGGATTGTTTATTTTTCAAAGTTAAAAGAAATTGAATTGTTTTATACAAATTAGGCTATTTGTTACTAAATTAAATGTAACCTCAATTAAAATTGACACACCCATCCTCATATAAAATTTATATATTACGAAGTTAAATTTAAGTTATATTAAAATTGGCACAATTAGTGTTTCATAAAATTCCGTCAATGCAAGGTTAAATTTCATTGTTCAAATACTTTGCTCTACTGCTATAAACTAAAAAAACTTCAATGGCACAAACACACTTCACTGACACGACACACTTCACTAACACAACACACTTCTCCACTGATACAACACTTCAAATAACAAAACATCAATTACATCCTTTAAATAAATATAAATATGTCTGTTGTAAAAGATAATTGGATGAATATAGCAGCAGGGACGATTTATGTACCACTTGTTTATTATAAAGTTAAAAAAGAGAATTTCAAACTTAGCAAGTAAAGAAGTTTGAATGTTTAAAATAAATGCAATAGGGTGAAAACTTGCACTAAAACCAGAAGTAAGTGTAAGTTAAACCAACATAAATTGAATAGTTATATGATAGAAAATTTGCTATCAAATTATATATTTATTGTGTACAATCACTATTTGTGCATATATCAGTTTTAATTATTAAGTTTATGTAATTTTGAACTATTAATAAATAATACTAATACTAATACACCCTTTAAATAGCGTGCATAATATACTACCGTCTATTAGTAAAGTCCTTAAGGGGTTAGGTACAGCTTACAGCAGTAAAAGTTTCGGAAATATTCAACATTTTTTCCTCCATTATTGTATCTTGTACAATAATGAAAATTGGTATGTGTAAAACACTGTTCTTCTGCAATATGAAAAAAAAAAAGATTTAAAAGAAATTATTTAACTTATTTTTTTAATAAAAAATGTACTGTGGAGTGATGAAGCGTTTCCCTCATAACTCATAAACTTGTTAACTTTTTCATGTTCTCTCTTTTATTTTATTGTTGAAACTCATGTTTACAATAGTATGCTCTTTCAACTATATTCCTTAATTAATAAAATGTTTTATTTTGTGTTAAAAGAAAATACTGATATTTGATCATTTTTAAACGAATTTATTTTTTATCAAACAATCTTATCAAAGGTAGAGAAGTGATCTTGCATCATATTGTAGATACGACATGCATAAATACACACAAAATATTTCATCACAGAATGTTGGATAGTTTTTTAGTAATGTGGGAAACGCTTCATCACTGCACAGTGAACTACATTTTGAAAAACAAAATGTAAATATATTATTTAAATCATAAAAATATTTATTTTCATATAGCAGAAGGACAGTGTTTTACACATAGTAATTTTCATTATTGTACAAGGTACAGTAATGGAGGGAAAAAAAGTTGAATATTTCCAAAATTTTTATGCTGTAAGCTGTACCTAACCCTTAAGCCTAATTTTAAATACATTTTTCGTTATTGGTAAAGCCTTTAGTAAGTCTGCAGGTAAAGCATTCTAGTCCCTGATAGTACGATTGAGAAAAGAAAACTTTCCAGTGTCCGTCCTCTGTCTGCTTTCCCTCAATTTATGTGAGTGGTCGTTCCTTGAAGAGTAATTTGGCGATTGCAAGCTATTTTTTTATTTCTCTCCAGGCAACTAATACCGGAGTTCGAATATTTTGTTGCACTTCACGTTATTATTTCATTTCGGAATATGTATGATAAGATCTTTCTTGTGTTAAATTTTAACGTACCTTGTTAACATGTTCCGACCTATTTTGGGTCATCTTCAGAACTGGTCGTTGTTGGTCTTGGCGCCTCTGACCCAAAATAGGTCGAAACATGTTAACAAGGTACGTTAAAATTTAACACAAGAAAGTTCTTATCATACATATTCAGAAGTGATACAGTGTTAAAAGTTGTGTAATCAAGATGTATTATTATTTCACGAGCCGCCACTGCCAGTTACATCTACTTATACTTTCAACGTCAGATATTGACTTGTAGCTATCCAGAGTCGTAACTCAAAAGTTCTGGAGAGCTGAGTCAGAGAGGCGCGGTCAAGCTGCCAGAAAACATTTACAAATTGGCTCGCTCTCCAGAAAGGGAATGTCGCCACGGATGACACGTTCATTTTGTAATGCTGACATTTAGTGCTTCTGCTTTTAGTCAGTGGGAAATTATGCAAGAACAGAAATGCATATGCTAGACAGAGAGAGACATAGCGGGGCGTATGTAAATGTGACAACTCGATAATCGATTGTGGGTTTTACATTTGTCTGCCTTCTGTAGAATATGAACTGACAAATGGAATATTTATTACTCGCAAACTGATCTGCCAGCTAATATGGTCAGTCCACTTTCAGGGCTGAACTCCAGAGAAATTAAAGTTCGACTATGTTTGTATGTGGTCCTGCGTATCGATTATTCTAACCTTTTCGAAGATTAGAATGAGCGAACCGAATTTTAACAAATGATGTAATCATTGAACGTCCCTTACAAAGAGTTAGGCCTATATAATGCAGGTGCAGGTTAATGATTCTGAAAATCACGAATAGAAAAAAGTTGAGAGAAAATGGCCACAATGAAATATACAAATATAACAAAAAAGATAAAAAGGTAAAACGTTGAAGGGTGGTAGGCTGAAAGACAAAAAAAGTAAAATATAAAATAAAGAAGGCTAACAAGCAAACAAACACAGAAACAAAGAACACAAACATAGATGATAGAAGTAGTGGAAGAAAGACAAATAATTGGAAGGAAATAAATAACGAACATAAAAGAATAAAGAAATTAGCAAGGAAAGAAAGTAAAAAAAAACAAGGGAAAGAAAATTTAGTAAATAAGAGAGAGAAGAATCCAAAAAGGATAGCTGCCCTTGAAAAAGGAGTACCGAGCGGTAACAGTACCTAAATTAATTGTAGATCAACGATATTTTATTTTTAATTTTAATTTAATTTTTTTTTTATTTCGGGATGCGGACAGCTATCCTTGACAGGAATAATTTATTTTTCGGATATAGAACTGTACAGATGACTATTTACAATTAACAAGGAATGTATTAAAACATTAATGGCTATATCTTGATGTTCCAAAAGATCAATATGGAAACGATGAACGAAACTGATACAAAATCTTGAGATAGTGCCCCTTTACCAAAGAGCAAGCCAATTACTTCCCAGCGACAAACGGGTATGTGGTATTTCTCTTCCAGATAAGTAAATCTACTTCTTGTGGTTGTAATTCAGTACCCTCAAATCTGATAGTGGTATTGATTATGAAGCCAGTCTTTTGATTGTTATCAATTGCTATGATGTCGGCACGTTTGGTGGAGCCAGTGGATGAAATACAATGTACTTCTTCATAAACGTCAATCTTTACAGACTTCTTGAGACATTCAGCAATTCGGCTTCTAACCCAGTGATGACGATTGTTCCGCCAACAGTTCCTCTTTTCTGTAGAAACCAAGAAAAAGGTAGAGAGAAAATGGCCACAATGAAAGCTAAAAATATAACAAAAACAGAAGAAGGTAAAACGTTGAACGGTGGCAGGATGAAAGGCAAAAAATAAAATATAAAATAAAGAAGCAAGCAAACACAGGAACAGAGAACACAAACATATGTGATAGAAGTAGTGGAAGAAAGATAAAAAGAAATGGAAGGAAATAAATAACGAACAAAAAAGAATAAATGAAATTAGCAAGAAAGTAAAACAATAAGAGAAAGAAGAATCCAAAGAGGATAGCTGCCCTTGGAAAAGGAGTACCGAGCGGTAACAGCACCTAAATTAATTGTAGATGAATAATATTTTATTTTCAATTTAATTTAATTTTATTCTATTTATTTGAGGGGGGCAGCTATCCTTGACAGGAATAATTTATTTTTCATATACAGAACTGTACAGATGGTTATTTATAATTAATAAAGAATGTCTTAAGTCAGCACTCGTTGATATGGGTAAAGGGTAAGCGGAACCGTCCTGTGTGCCCCGTCGTGCAGCAGGGAGAGGTAGAGAGCATACCCGCAAGCAGCTACGAATGCACCATAGTGCAGTATCTTCTCCGCGGGTAAAAGATGCTAGCCAGAGGGTGCTCTGCGCTGATGACCGCTGTCTTAAAACATTAATGGCTGTATTTGATGGATGCGATGAAAGAAATTGATACAAAATCTTGAGATAGTGCTCCTTCCACCAAAGAACAAGCCAAGAAAAGAAAGGGAAATGAAAGATGATGGAAAGAAATCAAGCAGCAACAGAGAGAAACTTATAAACAAGAAAGAAAGAATGAGGTTAAGAAGATGAAATGTAAAGGAAATAAATAATAGTGGAAAGCAAATTAAGGGAAGGGAATAAGAATAATTAGAAAGAAGACAAGAGGAAATAACAAAGGAAGATAGAAAGTGAGCAAAAATAAATGCAATAAATATTGCAAAGATAAAGAATGTAAGAAGATAAAAGAAGAAAAATAAACTAAATAATGAAGAAATAAGTGAAAAGGGAAATTAAAATAAAGAAGAACAAAATAAATAAAAGGAAGACAACAAAAATGAGAGAAGGAGTTAAGAAGAGAGGAACAGATGTGGGAGGAAGAGTGAAACAAGGGCAAAGAGGAAGAAAAAAAATAGGAGGAAGAATGAAAGGGAGGAAGTAAAGAAGAAACTGCGAGAAGAAAAAGAGGGGAAGCAAATAATAACATAGATAATGGCAATGCAAACAAGAAGAACGAGTAAAGAGAGGAAGAACACAAATAATAAAGAAAGAAACCGGGAAAGGAATTAAACAAAAAGGAAGAAAATGTAAAACAAATAAAAGAGAAAAAGGAAACAAGAGAAAGTTAGAAAAATAGGATGAAGCCAAGAAGCAAGTAATAAAGAAGAAAGGAAGTAAGACAGCAAGGCAAAAGAGGAAGGAAAAGGAGAGAAACAAATAGGAAACTGAACAAAGAAAATGGATGTAAATAAAGTAGGTAAATGGGAAGAAAGGAAACAAGAACGGGAAAAAGAAACGATAGAAATAATGAAGAAAGAAAGTGGGAAAGGAACTCAAGAAGAATAGAATAGAAAAGAAAAGATAAAAAACTATTGGAAATGAAAGAAAAAGAAGGTAGAAAATATAAAGAAAACAAGTAAGGTAGGACATGAAAGGAAGAAAACAAAAATAAACGAAAGAACAAAATTGAGAAAGAATGTAAGGAGAGAAGAAAGTGCAAATTAATTATAGGAGTAAACGATAAAATTAAGAAGAGAGATGAAGCGAAAAGCAAGAAAGCTTGAAAAGAAAGGAAAAATAGACTACATGAAGAAAAATGTACAAACAACAGTTAACTAATACTCTATAGGGATAAAGAAGGCAATTAGAGAAGAATAAAAGAAGAATTAAGAGCAAAAATAAAACAAGAACAGTCATGTCATGAATTCAGGGGGTGGCTCGGTAGGGGCTTCCCCCTCCAGATTCTACGATCTCTTCCCGGAGGTTTTAGACTTTTTAAAAACTAAAATATAATTTACACAATATATTCATATCATTGCCTTTTAAACATTTTAGAAAAGCTACTGAAGAACGCATTCCATCCAATTAAATCGATGATTAATTGAAATGTGTTTGTGGAAAATCATAAATTTTTGACAAAAGTACATAACACTTTTTCAATTAGAAAACCGAAATAAGACTTTCTGGCACTTATCAATTACCACAAACACTCCTCAGTTACTATTTGTAGGTTTCCTAATTTAGATGGTTTATGCATAAAGAATATTTAACATCGCCTTTATGGGACAATTGCGCACAAAAAAATAGTTTATATTCACCATGTTCACATAACAATATTAACACTTTTAACGGGGCGACGGGTGAAATTTTGGTCATACTCAGTTAAATAAAAATCGCATTTTAGTTTTCTTTTTAAAAATGAATCAGCAATATCTTATTTAAACGTTGAGCAAGTTTCAATGCTCTGTAGCGACCGAAAACATAACAATTACTCAATATATGACTGCACCTTTTAACTTCAATTTCATGCAAATTTTACACGCTGTTTTCTCACACTTTTTTTCAGCGCATTTCGTCAGTTTCGAAGTGTAAGATGCTAGAAATATGACATTTTTACTGAATGTTTTATAAAGTACGGTCAATAAATCAGAGTATGAGATTGTTTATATGCTGATTACTTTTTAAATTAAAAGAAATGAAGATTAACCTACATATGGAATGTACTGATTCAGCTATTTAAGGCTCATGATTGTCGACATCTGCTCACCTATTTGAAATATTAAGTTATTATGTAAAATAAGACCTAAAAATTACAATGAAATTGTGAAAAGGAGCAGATAAATAAGGTTTAAAGTCTTAATGGTTATTACGATTGGTTTAAACATGCACTAAAACGAGACGTAAGTGCAAGTTTGAACCAATAAATTATTGTGATTTGCGATAAATTTATTAGTTTATAAAATTGTATATTTATTATGTAGATCTTTTTGTTAAATGATTAAGTTAGCATTTTTGTGAACTAATATCAATAAATTTATCTATCTACTATCTATCTACTTTTTAAATTAAAAAATAATTTGTATAGCAATAGGTACTAGAAAATTAAAAAAAATAACTTTCGCAAAACAATTTTTTTCTCCATTCTAAGGATATATTTCTGAAATATGGATACGGTACTTAGTGCTTTTCTAGGTACATCAAAGATACTGTAATATGTTTTCTAGATCATATATTTAAAATTTGTACGAGATGAAAGATTTTGAAAATATGCTCCAATTTTTTTTAGAAAAAAAAAGGGCATAACTCAGAAAAGATATCGGTGACATGCATGAAAATTTGTAGTAAATGTATACAGTATATATATATATATATATATATATATATATATATATATATATCATATGTGGAATATGTGTGTCAAAAATGAACTGACTAGCTCAAGCACTACAGAAGTTAGAAATTTCACCCATCTCCTCCCGTAAGTTAATGTCTATATTAACATTAAGTAATAGGCTATTGTATTTAAATAGTAGACTACATTATGCAACGAGCCTATAATGAAGGTAATTAAGAAGTGAGTATGGATATTTATGAAACGAGCACAAGCGAGTTTCATAATTTTCATACGAGCTTCTTAATTACCATTATAGGCGAGTTTCATACGACTTTTTATGCTCGACCATATTTTTAACTTGATATTATTAATTTTAATTGTATCTGACCTTCAGCAATGTTCCGTATGTTGTGAGATGTGCGCACACGCGAAAGTATTGATTTTTTCCGAGGAACAGATGGCCACATTGACCTTGCTAGGACATAAGAACCTACAGAGATAACATTGAAATTAAATTAGACATTGAAAAACGAGATGACAAATTGAATTTATTTGAATATTATTTATAATTAACGCTAATTATTATAGTAACAGAACATAACCTTCTGCGACAGTATTGGATTTCCAGCCTCCGTGACTTTTCGCTAATTCTCTTTCGATTGCATATCCGAGAATAATCGATACTTGCGGTTTTATAACGGTAGAAAGCTGACCTGTCATTGGCTGAACAGTTGTAACCTGAGTCGTCATTGGCTGAAAGACCTGACCTTTAATGAGTAGGTGTACTTTAATGACATGCATTAAAGGTCTGCTACCAGGTGTATAATTACTACGTTTCGGCATGGTCGAGCATAAACAAATATAAACAAATGAAAGCCCTATATCCTTAATTGACCCCATTTTTCTATGTTCTCTATTATATAGATTGTGTCTGTTGTTGTTAGGTATGACCTGAAAGTGTTTCTCTTGCTGTAGATACAACCCCCCCCCCCCGGGAAAATATCTGAATCCAACACTGATAAGAAGAAAGATAAAGACGGAGTGCAGACTGCAGCAGCACAAGCAATATCGATTGTAGCGAAGAAGGTGGTGTGAACTCCTCGCTCTCCTGCTGCTCTGGTGTCAGGAACGCAACAGGTGCGCCAGCCTCGTTCGGAATCCGGACGTCACGAGGCAATCAGGTGGATGGCTGCAGTCTCGCTACTTCCAGATATTCTCACTTAATGAAATGCTACTCAAACCACCTTCTTGCGGCAAACTGGATTTTGGCTACTTCCCAAGACCATATTTTAAGGAATTTTCTGATTTTATTCTTCAAAACGCATTCTATCTTTCTTCCCTCCCTCCTTCCTTCATTTCTTCCTTCCTTTCTTTCTCCTTCACTTCCTTTCCTTTTATCTTCCCTTTCTTTCTTTTTTGTTCCTTCTTTCCATATGCTATATGGCAATCCAATTACTTGTAACTAGGGTAACTTAGTCGGAATAGGATAAAAAATTACAAAAATCAAGATGAAGCTTAACAACTTAGTATTTATTAAACATAAAATATACCAAAGCTTAGATTAGTCTTTAAGCATCAAATCGCATTAGTGTTAAATTCAATAATAACAAAAACCTATGAACGATATATGTTAATTTCACTCTACTGCACGACCCTATTCACCCTACCAAGTTAGGGCGAATGGGGTCATTCACACAATGCTCTTTTGGATCATCAAAAACAAGAAATTATTAAGTATTGCTATTCAACGCGGAAATGCAATGAACGTTTTGGGTACTCTTCCAGAGTCTAGCCCTTTGGACGAACTTTTTCTCCTGTAAAATTTTTTATCTCTATGTAAATGTTTTTAAAACAAGAAATAAGTTCCAAATTTTAATAATTCAATCTGCATTTGCCATAAATTAACTTCTTCTTTCTCTTGGCCACAACACAATGTTCGTGGTACCATTCTCTTCCGCCCCCCATGCTTTGAATCCAGTCTCCAAGTTTCTCTGAGCGAGGATCACTGTATTTCACGGAACAGGATCTACAGGTCATTTTCTTGTTCCTGATTGAACGTTGTTTGACCACCTTTATTTTTAACGACCTATCTTCACCGCTTTGCAGACGGCGCTGCATTGCGTTGACTCCTCCCCTCTTGGAATATCTTAATGGCTTTCTGCATTTGGACTTCAGTCCATGCACGAGACGTATTGTTTATATTACTAGGCATCTGAGACAAATATATGAATAAATTGACTTAAAATCCATGACAAGTCATTGACCCCATTTATCCGTAATTGTGTGACTCTATTCACCCGAAATGTAGTGACATTAGAAACCATAGGTTGGTACTACTGACGTAACCTTTACAGCATCCTCAATGCCATAACCGATGCTATAAGAAATGCACTTGATTCTATGAACAATTCAGGGAAATTCTGAACTGCGTTCATTGCACAATAACGGAAACCTTAAAAACGAAAATTTAAAATACAAACTACAAATAGCTCTTACCTTTTACAAGTCTTCTTTCCTCTAATATTCACAGTTTTAACACAAACATTAACCACAAGCTTTGGCGCCAAACACATAGAAGAAGTAGTACTGATTGACGATAGATGACACCACATGATAGAAAACATTTATGCTTTCCGTGGGAAAGAAATATCTGAAACTGACCCGATTCAACCACTGACCCGATTCCGACTGTTACCCTAACAAATTAAAAAAAAAAAATGTTACTTTCAATAATTGAGGACGTCACCCGAATAACGGCGTATACCCTTATACGCCCGTTTTCCGACGATCAAGGGATTAGATAGTTGAATGCGTATAGTACACTGTAGTAAATTTTCGTAAGTCTAGCTTCAATACGTAACACAGGATACGTCTTTACGTTGAACATGTGAACGCGCCTACTACAGCGGCAGTCACATGCTGTTGAAACAGGGTTGCCATACGTACGACTATAGTCGTACGCATATGACTATTTTGACTGATTGTACGAGGTACGACCGCACTCCATGTCGTACGCAATTTTGTACGACTATTTCGCTGAAGATACAAAATTATTATGAGTTACAGCTCGCAAGGCACCGGCCGCAATTATTATCAAATTTGACCCTTATCTAAGCAAGAAAAGAAGAAAGCAGAAAGCTCACGCAAGAAAATTATTTTGGAACATATAATATTGGTATATAATTAAAATAAAATTAATGTTTAATTCGTCCTTTTCAGACAAGCTTTCTTCATTCAATATGTGCTTCACTAATGCAAAAGGAACATATTTTAAGAGTGGGGAAAATGCTTTGAAAATCGATATGGTGACTACGCTTGTCATTCAAGTCATAATTTGCCATCTTAAGCTCTAGGTTTCATGTATACCAAAGTAATACCAGTTTCAATTAACTTCCCTTGTATGTTCGATAAAGGAAGTATTTTATGAATGAAATAGTACCGCAATAGGATTAAGAAGTCTAAACGCGTGACATTATAGCAGTGTCGGTTTTGAGTCGACTGTAGTGTGAATTAATTTTATATAATTTATCAGCTGTCATATTGATTGATACTAAATAACAAAGATCAAATTTCTTCTGATTAAAATATAACAATGTTGTTTCTGAACAACGTCATCGTGCACGCTTTACGGCGATGACATTTTTGATGATGAAGAAATTGGTGGTGATTTGTTTGAATGTCGAATGTCATTATGGATGTGAACAATATATAATTATTAGTAGTATTCTTAACTGAGACTGAAATTTTGCGGTAGAATTATATGATTTTACGACGCTTATCAACTGCGATAGTTATCTAGCGTCTGATTGAGATTAAGATGGTAAAGCCAGCGAAATAAATCCACGGTCCAGCGCCGAAGTTGCTCCGCATTTTCTCTTAATGGTTGAGAGAAAATCCCATAAAATACTTTAACCAGTTAACTTGTCCCAATCAGGATTTGAACCCCGGTTAACTAATAATCTACAGCGAAGTGAGAGATGTACGACAATTTTATGTTGAAGTACGACAATTTTCATGAGTTGGTACGACGATTTTGTTTCCTTTATCTGGCAACCCTGTGTTGAAAGCCGTACTGTAGTAGGCTAATATTCGATGTTTAGGCCTGCTTCAGGTTGTCAGTTGCAGCAGTGAATCATGACCGAAAATATGGGGAAAAAAAGCTTGTGAAAAAAACTAAATGGAGAACCGACGGAAGGAAAATAAATAGAAACAATGACAAATCATATATAACTTGTACAGGCAAGGAAATGGAAGAGAAGTCATTTACACCGGTAAGAAGATGATGTATGAAAATGTGTACACATGAAATTTCAGACGGTCAACTCTCTATTTTTAAACGCTTTTGGAACATGAGTTCTAAATTAGAACAACATAATTTTATTACTTCTTGTCTTGAAAGAGTGAATCTGAAAGCTAGTAAGCTTCAGTCATTCAAGAATAGGGATAATGTGTGGAAATATAGTGTTTTCTATAATGGGGGTAAAAAATTAATGTGTGTGGAAACTTTCTATTGAGTCTATTGCAAATTTCAGAAAAACGATTAACAACAGTTCAGAACAAACAGGTTTCAGGTAGCATAGCATCCTCAATGATAAAAGGAGTACACACTTAAATCGTCCTCATAAAATCATGATGCAAAACTATAAACATTTTCAATATAGTACATCAGGGTTATTTTCAGCTTGAACCTCATACTCTGCAACATTTGTGCCCTTCAACATTTGGAAGACGGAAATGGAAGTGTCGCAGCTGAAACTTTTGAGTCCAACACAAATGAACCCAGTGCCTTTGAAACCAAGTGTCTTTTTAAATGAAGATGGCCAAAGTTGGCTGAACTCAGTCCTGAATAAAGCCGGGACATCATCACACAGTAGTGAAGACGACTCTAGCAACAATAGTGATGATGCATAAAGAAGAAAAACACATATTAAAACAAGAAAACCATAAACTGAAAACGTAATGCTATTTTGTAGGACTACTTGTGTAATTATTCAAAATTTTTATTTAATATATATGGCAAATATATATTTTATTTTGTTGAATTTATTTTATTTTACTTTTTCATACAAAATTATTAATAAAGTACGAGACGTTCTCATCCCTAGAACATCAGAATAATTAAAAAAGTACTAAAATACATTGCCGCCGGTAAAAGGGCGTATACAGAGTTTCATAATATATTTATTTACTAATAGCAGAACATACTATTTGCTGTTATGTTTCAATAATTTTGTTTTAAATATCCTCGAAACTATTTAACAGTAATGAAAAACTTTTTCGACACAACTATGATGAACCTGACAGCTCACAAACATTGAAATTAGTTTATATCAGAACTACATTTTGCTGTATACGCCTTTATTCGGGTGACGTCCTCAATTACAGTATACATTCTTAATCATGCTGTCCTTGAAATATAGAGCGTTCGTCAGAAAACGGATTTCATTCAGGTAAATGCCATCGCCCTTTTAACTGATGTACAGCGAACGTGACTGCCGAGGAAATAGCGTGTACATTTTCCCTGGATCGAGCGTGGGAAGGCAATGTGTTGCGTATTATGGACATACAACACAGGCTGAAGGAACGTCAAGAATAGAGCATTAGTATACATCTGACTTCCATTCAGTGCAGTTGAGTTCGGTTCGTGGCAATGCAACATTACAACAGCGAATCTTGAATGATGATACACATATTACGAAGAAATAGTACAAAATATGTCGTGCTTTATTTCCAGCAGTCGACAGTTCCAGCACTTATTATAAAGTAAGCCAATAAACTATATATGTAACGTAATAAGTAAGTTTTGAGATTTTATTGCCAAAAGTTAAAGCGCTGAATCTCCGTTAAGTGAGTCTGTTACTTGTCCATGACTCTTTTGGAGCGGCGCCGTACTAGCGAAACAATTTTGCAAGCATATACACGTCACTATTGCTGTGTCTTTTTAAAGGGTATTTTAGAATTTTCGTGTCATCATATTTTTTCTTTCTACAGTTAAGTTATTTGTTACACCTCTGAAAGATTGTAAAATAAAAAGATTTATTCGCAATACGGTATAGCTCATTTATGTAAAATGCTATTCATGAAAAATTAAATAAAGATCACCGTTTAGTTCTTAAATTATTAATAATCTATTTTCAAGTCATTTCGAGTTTTAACCATCAAAGCATACGAGAATTCTCTTTTAAATTTATAGTAACACTGAATTCGCAACTGCAAAAACAAGAGTCTCTTTGCGGGAACAAAACGAATGTTGAATAAGACACACAATAATAGCCTGAATAACTTTACATTTGTTAAATTTCAAAATATGCTGTATGTTCCCACACAAAACGAACCAAATGAAAACGAATATCTTGTTGTTAAACCGTATCCACTTGTGAATTGCATGACGCTTTCATTTTTATGTGAACTCTAATTGTAATTTGTATTAATTGTAATTAATGTGTATAATTAAGTTACCACTGCCACCGGGTGTTTGCCCATTTGCAGTGTACTTACATACTAGAGATGAACAAAACTAACTGCCGCTCTCGCTCGCTGTGTTCGTTGCATTTATCTTTCGAGTCTCGGCTCGTCATTCACGCTGCTCTTCGAATCTCGCTCATCATTCTCGAAATAGCATTTGGTCGGCGTGGAAAGATTTCGTAACTTTGAATAACATACATCATTGAAATAAATAACAAATGTTTAAATGAGACAAAAAGAGAAAACAGAACAGTATCTTAGTTATCAAAATGTTCTGGTTCTATTATATGATATTACCTATGGTTACATAAATAGAAAAAAAAAAACGATTCTCAAATAAATTTGCATTTCTAAAAAACATAAAATATGATATTAATATCTTTTTACTTGAGATTGGACACCTGATCTTAAACATATGAAAAGAAAATTCCTAGCCTTTTAATAAGGGCCTAGTAATTAAATAAAGACTGGGAAAGGGATTATTATACACTGAAAGGTAGAGATGTTTCAAATAGGCTACTGAACTGTTTAGACATATATAACAGTTGCCAAAGTAGATAAAAGTTCAGTCAGGTATAAACAACTGCTGACTTCGGGAGATGATCAATATCGAGTCTCGAAACACAACTAATTTTTACATCAAGGACGCGACGTAATACAACATTGTCGTGCGGGTTTTCGACTTTGCGGGCGTTGTTAGTATCTTTTTCTCGATCGTTGTTCATCTCTAATACATACATACATTTGCTTCTCGGGTTAGGTCTTCGGAGTGTTTCGTCTTCAGGGGAATTCAATATTTACACAAATAATTCAATGTTGTTAAAATATGATCCAGTATTTTAATATTCTTCCACTCAGCATGATGCCATAGCCGAAATCTGACTCATACGTAACAAGCACTATTTCGCAAGAAGCTACTGTGCATCATCTTGGGAGCTGGCGGTATTAGATATCAATTTGTAAGCTCGCGACGTGTGAAAGTCCCGAGTAAGCCGACCGACTGCTTTCTACTGGATTTAGTATTCCTGTCATCAGGGGGGAGGTGCATTCAGAATTTCGTAACCCGTCTCGCCGTGACTTGTACTTCACGGCAGCCATTTTCATTTGGCATGCAGACGACACTAGTTCTAATTCGAACTCTGAATTAGTTGATGATATTTTGTAATCAGTGTCACGGACGAGTAAAATTTATGATTGTGTACCATCTGCATATTTAATTTGATCACTTAAGCTTTTAGATTACTTGCCAAAATTGTTTAATGAGCGCCAGGCCTGGCTTGTCACTCCTAATTTGGCAAATCAGAATTTGTAGCATGTATACGTCCTCTTCACGCCCCTCCTTTCCTCCGGTTATTTAAGGTTGGTCGCGTCCCCTACACATTCAATGTGATTGTCTGTATGGAAAGGACTATCATTATTCCTTAACCAGTAATCAGGCGAATCATGAATATCTATCTCGTTAAGGGAGAAAAACATAGGCCTACGAAGATTAGAAAACGTGATTATACCGAACCACTGCTATATAGTGCCAGATGATAACCAAAGTTTCTCCTTTACTACTTACTCCCTTCATGTCGAAAGTCATCTTGAATAGTCGTAAACAGTACGTCTTACTGTAAATGAGGAGGTCCGTTCCAAATCGTATTAAGTCCACTGATGTAATTATTTTTAGGAGGGAAGAAAAACTGTTTATTTGCCAAATAAGGGAGGTAAATTTATATTTGTATTCTATAATTTCGGAATATATATATTTTTTTCATAAATTGTCTTACTTTGTTCACGTACGATATTATTCATTAGTTTTAGTTTT
The DNA here is from genome assembly GCF_040183065.1 of Periplaneta americana. NCBI lineage: Eukaryota > Metazoa > Arthropoda > Insecta > Blattodea > Blattidae > Periplaneta > Periplaneta americana. The sequence continues at coordinate 58,798,204 of NC_091127.1, read as the reverse complement.
CTTTAGTTTTAGTTTTATTTTCCCTGGCAGAGTTAAGGCCATCAGGCCTTCTCTTCCACTCAACCAGGATCAAATCACATACAGAAAAATACATATCGGTATACAAATATTAACTTCAAAATAATAATAAACATAATAAAGTAAAAAAGAGAGATTGAAGACATATACACAATCAGTATTAACTTTAAAATAATAGTAATAAAAATATATAATAAAAAAGAGACTGAATACATAATCACAAACAGGACAATACATTCTAGTATACAAGTGTTAACTTAAAAAAAAAGAATTAATACATATGAATATTATCTCACAACTAAAGGAATAATACAATAAATGATCAGCACAGCACGTGTTACATTGAGGCAATGACAATTACCTAGATATTAGTGTTAATGGAAAAATAAAGTAATGACTGTGTAAAACAATAATAATAATAACAATAATAATAATAATAATAATAATAATAATAATTCTCTATGTTAATATTATATTATACAGGGTGTTTCCGGGCTAGTGTTACAAACTTTCAGGGATAATGGGGAAGGGCACATGCATCAATTTGAGATAAGGAACCATGGCCCGGAAATCACTGAGTCGAAAGTTACAAGCAAAAATAGTTGTGTGGAAATGGAATTGTAATTTGGCACCACGTGCCCTCCTTCCCTTAACCTTTGGAACAGTCTCGTGGAAAGATGGTACGGGTCGGATGTTTCCTACGTGGGTACTAGGCCGGATACAATCTGTGAGCTTGTCTACTGTGCCCCTTGGCTCAACCGTATTCGAAAATCATGTCTGCATATTCCGCTCTCATGTACTCCTCCATTTCACTAGGACTGATCGACTGGACACTGCAACTTGTACACATACACTGCTGCCTACAGGCATGTCCGTTACACATTACGCCATTTGCATTGCTTTAGTGTAGTTTCGTGTCCCCACCCCTCAGACAGGGCACTGAATGGAATACTGTAAGTAGACAACGTAAACAACGTCAGATGAATACAGTATGTGTAAGATGTACAGATAAATACACATAAATAAGATGTACAGAAGAACAAAATTATTTCATTTCCACACAACTATTTTTGCTTTAAACTTTCGACTCAGTCATTTCCGGACTAGGGTTCCTTATCTAAAATTGATACATGTGTCCTCCCCCATCATCCCTGAAACTTTGTAACACTAGCCCGGAAACATACTGTATAATTTCATTGCAGCCGTAATTTTAATTTTAGTTCCTATTTTATTTTATTTTCTATATTCCTATATTATATTATATAATTTCACTGTAGCTGTAATTTTAATTTTAGTTCCTATTTTATTTTACTTTTATATTCTCTTATAGGCCTATTAATAATATATTTGAACTGCGACCGAACATGAGCGCTGCTCATTCGGTCCTCAAATTTTGTTAATATTACTGTATCTTCTTTTTCATATAACGATTGTATTATTTTATTTCCATTTCTATTGTAATTATATTCTGTATTCTCTATATTTAAATTTAAATAAATAAATTAAATAAATATTCATGTCTACTGCATAGAGTGAAAATACGCTGAAAATTTACATCACTGAAATATAAATTTAACTGAGAAGAAATCGATCATAACTATTCAAATAAAATTCCAATACGAAACCACGACAAGAATCCCGCAAACTGTGATGGTTAAAATATCGTTACCTATAACAGTGCGGCAAAATTGCGATTTAAATAGCGGAGCTACTTAAGGGCGCTCCCTACTTCTGAAACGCCCACCAATCACGTGTTCCAACATTGCACACTGTCAGTAAAAATCACAGGCTTTTTATTATTGTGCAGGATTGCTCTATGCCTGTTGAAATAATCCTACGTATCTGCGTTTCTTTCATATATATTTCGAGGCCAACAGTAGGCTACGATTATTTTTATAAATTGCTATCTCTACAGGCAACAATTGCAAATGTCTGGAACACACATCAGTGTCTGACATTAGGCACAGCTAAACTTAGATACGGTATAAAAACCCACTTGCAAATAACCAATTCTCTGCTTCCGTTAAAAATATTTGAGCATTTCTTTAAAGTTCACAAAGATCGGATATATACATGCAATACAATACAATACAATACAATACAATACAATACAATACATACATACATACATACATACATACATACATACATACATACACATCACTTGCTATTAGTAGCCTATGTCCCAACCTAGACAGTGTGCGATCCTTTTTCCGGATCGAGATGCTAAGAAATCATGGGAAATGGACTTACAATAAAACATTATTAGTGAACTACTACGCAGGGTAATTTATACACAACGTGAAATCTATAGGCCTAAATCTAGAAGAAAAAAAAGAATAGGCAAATGTATAAGCTGTTTAATTAATGTATTAGCTATAAAAGAATAAGGAAACATGCTACCAAAAGCCATCTGTCACAAGAATAATGCAAATTGCATAAAGGAGCATAGAGACAAATCTCTGAAAAAGTGTGATATGTAAAGAGCATGTAGTACTATATTTATTGTAATGGGGTATGCTGTAAATAAACTAAAAAGTAAAAAAAAATAAAATAATACATAAGTCGCCATGATGTGCGATATGCCGGCCTGTCAAATGTCAGCTTTTTCGGCTGAGATAGCGTTTTTTATGTTTGTCAGAGTGTCAGCGCGTCATACACATAAGTGAGCTTTTTCAGAAATTAAAACAATATATCGTCGCTTAAGAACCAATACCGCGTAACTGACAAAATGTAAATTTTACAGGAGAAGGAGAAAACCGAATAAAAACCATAAAAATAATGCAATAGTCTTGAAAAGTGGTGTATGGCTATGAAATAGCATAACTAATTTGTATCCAAGTGAAAATGGATGATCATGGCCGTACACATTTGGTCATGTCACTTACGCGGTATTGGAACTCTGCCGTTGACTACATTTTGTTAGTTACGCGGTATTGTGAGGCAACTTTAGCAGCTTCAGGACACATGCTGACAAGCGTTTTCTTTACGTGAAAACTGCCTTCTGGAAATATTATTCGTGCTCTTGTATATGTCAATGTGTTATCTGAATTGTTGTCCTACCATCTGACTTGATGTCAAGGTCGGTAGGCTGTAGCTCGAATCAGAACTAGATTACGTTCCAGACAATGATTGCTGCATTCTTAGTCAATAAAATGCTGAAACTATGGGAAAGGAAAAAGAAAACACAGTTCAATGATTATTGTTATAATAAATGTAATAGTAATAATAATAATAATAATAATAATAATAATAATAATGACAATCTGATACCAGGTACTTTATTTTCACACTATGTATTTGAATAGAAAAATAGAATTGTTACTAAAACGTTCCTGACAAATATAATATAATAATAATAATACTAATATTATTATTATTATTATTATTATTATTATTATTATCAGGGAAAGGATTTATATGTAAATACATATTTACTTATAAAGCTAATATAATTTATATTTTGCATTATCTTTATGTTTCACAATGTGTAGGGTTGAAAAATCCTACTTTTATTTTCCATATTTTTCCATATTTTAGAGTTTAGTACATATTTTCGTTAATTTCCATATATTTTCCATATTTCATATAAAACAGTCCATATTATATTAGGTTTAACAATAAAACAAAACAAAATTCCATTAACTTTTAAAAATACATTTCAACAATAGAGATTTAAACACATGTTCAGTAATCCCTTTAACATCAGAGTTATTTGAAAATTAGCAGTCCTATCAACAATGGGAAAGTAAGTTACAAAACTGTATTAATTTAATTTAAAATTTTTAACAGACTTCAGTTGTGCAGCTCAACAGTTAAATGCCAGTCAGAGTACACATAGGTTCAGTTTTGTAAATCATACTATAAAGACGGTAAATATGCCAAAAGTACGTCATTCAGTCAATTTAAAATCAAAACTAACAAGTTACATTTCAGAATTTAAAGAAGATGGTTTATCAACTGACAATAAAATATTATTTTGTAATTTGTGTCAGTGTGCAGTATCATCTACACAAAAGTTCCTGGTGCAACAACACATTACAACTAGTAAACATCAGGCCAACAAACAACTAAATTCCAAGCAGAGACAATTGTTTTTAACACAACCAACAACATCGAATGTAAGATCTGAGTTTAACATCGACCTGTGCCGTTCTCTCATCTCTGCTGATATTCCTCTCTACAAACTAAAGAATAAGGTCTTCAGGGAATTCCTTGAAAAATATACTCAACATACAATCCCGGATGAGTCAACACTTAGGAAGACGTATGCTCCATCCATCTACGATGAGACAATACAGAAGATAAGAGATGAAATTAAAGATAGTTCAATTTGGGTTTCCATTGATGAGACTCCCGACAAAGAAGGTAGACTTGTTGGTAATGTAGTTATCGGTTTGTTAAGTGAACAATATTCTGAACGAATTCTTTTACATTGTGATGTTCTAGAAAAGTGCAATAACAAAACTATAGTTAAACTGTTCAACGAAGCTATGGGTATCCTGTGGCCAAAGGGTATTATGTACGATAATGTGTTATTCTTTATTAGCGATGCTGCCCCTTATATGGTCAAAGCTGGACAAGCATTATCTGTTGTATATCCTAAATTGACTCATTTTACTTGTGTGGCGCATGCATTTCATCGTGTGGCAGAAGTGGTCAGAGACAATTTCCCTAAAGTAGATTTGTTGATTTCATCAGTGAAAAAAGTATTTCTCAAAGCTCCCAGTAGAGTTAACGTGTTGAAAGAAATGTACCCTGAAATTCCATTGCCACCAAAGCCAATTTTAACTAGATGGGGTACATGGCTAGAAGCAGTTGAATATTATGCCGAACATATAGACTCTATTAACAATGTTCTCCTTGCATTGGACTCTGAAGATGCAGTCTCAATTGATACTGCGAAAACAGTTACCTGTGACATAAGTGTGAAGAATGACTTAGCTCACATTCAGCATACATTTTCATGCATCATAAAAACGCTCAAAAGTCTCCAAAATAGGCACCTTTCACTATCTGAAAGTTTTGAAATTATAAATAGTACTGTGGAACAACTGAATCGTGGTAGAGGTAAAGTTGCAGATGCAGTAAGAGCTAAGGTGGACACTGTACTTTCAAAAAACCCTGGATATGAAGAACTACAAAAGGTTGTTGCTGTGATGAGTGGTGAATCAACAGTGAAGATTAACTTGGACTTATCCCCAGCAGACATTGTGAAATTGAATTATGTACCAGTTACTTCTTGTGACGTCGAACGCTCTTTTAGTCAGTATAAATCTATCCTCAGAGACAATAGAAGAAGATTCACTTTTCAGCACTTGAAAGAAATGTTTGTAACCTATTGTTATGGTAACAGACAATAAAAATTGTGTTTTGTTGAAACTACATTGGAAGATAAGGTACGTCCATTATATTTTTTGTTTAGTTTGATTAAAATGTACCAATATTTAACGTACATAGTCATTTTTTTATAATTTTAAGTCCATATTTAATTCCATATTTTGGTAAAAATCCATATTTAATTCCATATTTTGGTAAAAATAACTACATATATATTTACATATTTCATATATTTTTAGTCCATATAAATCCGTTCCCTGATTATTATTATTATTATTATTATTATTATTATTATTATTATTATTATTATTATTATTATTGACAATGGACTTGAGTGACTTGCGAATAATGAAAAGAAAATCATATAAAATTATAATAATGATGATAATTTTTCAGGCACAACATTCGTTAAACACAATAAAGAAATAATTATAGGCCTATGCTGAAATCACAAAGCTAATCCTTGAGTAACCTAGTGTGGAATCTATCATAAAAACTAAGGCACAATCGGTTCTATATACAATAATGTGACGGTAATTTAGGCAGGCTACTAATGCTCTTTTTTCTGTGCTTTTGCACGAGAACATGACTTTTTTCTTACTCAAGGGACGGCATCAGTACTATTAGGTAACCAACATCGCACAGTTCATTCTTTAATTCTCTATGTACACAGAAACATCTTTATGCAAACCTTATTTTTTTCCTCATCAACTTTTAGGTTGTAGACAAATGTTCTCTTTCTTCTTGATTCAGAATTTTTACTGCCAGGTCTTTTCGTAGGAGTGAAATCCACAAGATTTCATACGTAAACGGTCCTCTGTTCCCAATTCAAAATTTTCCAGAGTGCCTGAAAGATGTGTCTTCTCTCATTAGAAATTAAATTACATCCCCTTACTTTCGAATTTTGGCACATTTTATAACTACACTCTAGCCCCAAATTCCTTGCATCTCTTTCCGTATCATGTGTCACTTTGCCATCTTTCGATCTCTTGTAGCTAAGATCAGCTTCCTCTTCCATTCTAAGTTTTCTATTTTTCATTTTCTTCCACTTACCCATTTGTGGCTTTGAACTTCTTTTTCTTTTCTGTCAAATTACCATGAAACGCTTGTAGATTCTTCTCTTTACCTTCTTCTGACGAATGTAAAGATGTAGAATAAGTAGCACTCACAAATTCTTCGGGGTCGTCTACATATGAAGACACTTCCGAAATTTGGTGTAGATCCTTCATTGACATGGTATTGTCTTCAGTTTCTGTCCTATCCTATTTCTAGCGGTATTATTTTAACAGTGTTGCTTTAAATCATACCAGACTGCATAATACGATCATAACCTTACCGGTAACATTGGATGGACAATCCCTGATCTGCAGCAGCCCATTTCCAGAAGGACGGTTTTCTTTTGCATTTGAATTAACAGGCAGTACACCTACGAATAAGATAAGATTACTAGTGTTTATAAATGTTATATAAATGGATTAAAAACATGTGTAGTAAATATTATCATCAATTTAGATCTTCCTCCTACCGGAGGAAATGGAAGGAACCAAGCTCAGCACCACTGAATGCAGCACAAATTATTTTAGCGGCCCATTCACGATTATTTATATTAAGTACTTAAATTAAGTTTGCTGTTATGATTGCGTAACTGAAGAAAAATAAACGTTTAATAACTGTGATATTTCTTATGCCATACCTTTGTTAATGTTCACAGAAGTTTCTCCCGTCTTGAATGCAGAACATAGCACAGATAGAATTTCGTCCTCGCTAAACTGACCGTCGTCTGATTCATTATCCATTTCTTTTCTTGTATCTGTGGGCCTATATAATGATAAAACAATAAATGTACTATATTTCAGTGAATGAACTTGCAATAAGATTCTGCGGAAATTCAGCTCAACTAACATTCAATTGACATTAGTGAAATAATTCTATTGTATTTACCTTTTAAATAATTGAAACTGAACACTTCTTTAATCTACTCAGAATATTACACACTGTTGACACAATTTTACAAGGCAGTAACGAGAACCAGCTTCCGTACTGAGGACGCAGACATAATATCTGTTATCAGATACGCGGTATTTCCTACAGACTTCTCGTGGCTTCAGATACGCGGTATTGTACCCCCCTCCTTCGCACGCAGGCCATTCATGCAATCAAATTCCCGCGCTTGTCAATGCATGCAGATGACAGTGGAGGTACCTTCTATGCAAAGAAACAGTTTTGACCAAAAATGTCAGTTACGCGGTATTGTTTGTTAAGCGACGATATGTCAATCTTTTTTAGATTAACGTACTACCTTCCTTCCCAAAATTTTTGACGCCAAGTCCTTGTTTTGAACAACACAGGACACTACTGTCTCCAAATGTTCAGTAGGCATTGGTTGAAGTGTTGATTATGAGGTAATTTGGAACAATCTGTACAATGAAATTGAGTACAGTGATGTAAAAAATATGAAAAAAAAACTGTACAAGGTTGTGCAAATTGTTTTAACTTTGCCCCACACAAATACAACAGAGGAAAGAGTATTCAATCTTATCCAAACATAATTCCGTTCTAGCATGAAGATGGACAGAACATTCTCTTCTCTTATACCGGTATGTTGCAAAATGAATTATGAAGGGAAATGTCATGAACAGGAATTTGATGAGAAATTGTTACAGAAAGCTAAGTGTGTCACTGACAACTACAATAAAAGTAAACCTCACAAGTAAACTGAATTCTTCTTTGAACTCAGTACTTTAAATAGCAATTAAGTTCAATGTCAGCCTTTTTTATCCTTTGGATACTAGAGATGAACAAAACTAACTGCCGCTCTCGCTCGCTGTGTTCGTTGCATTTGTCTTCAGAATCTCGTCTCGTAACTCTCGTGCGCTTTGAGTCTCGTTCATCATTCTCGAAATAGTATTTGGTCGGCATGGAAAGATTTCGTAACTTCAATAACATACATCATCACATCATTAAAATAAGTAACATTATAAATGTCTAACTGAGAGAAAAAGACAAAACAAAACAGTATCTCACTTATCAAAAAGTTCTGGTTCTATTATATGATATTATCTATGGTTATTCGGGTTATTCTTCTGGAGTTTTCGATTATTTAAAATGTCTCAGCGATTGCTAAGACCTCTTGCAGGATATACTCTTTACGACCATAAAAGGAATGCTGACATCCAACAGAATTGAATATCACCACCATTACGGATACTATATAATCTTACCACAACAACTGTATGAACATGTATTAAGAATTCCCAAAAATAGGTTACCCAAGAGACTATTGACTATACGCCTCATGGAAAACGAGAAATCGGAAGACCAAGGAAGAGATGGAAGGACCAACTTTCTTTTGGAAGCGGAACAAGCCAGGAGGCCTAATCCAAGACTGTTATTGACGATGATGATGATGATGATGATGATGCTGACCTATGGTTATATAGCCTAACAGAAAAAACAATTCTCAAATAAATTTGCATTTCTAAGAAACACGAAACATAACGTTAAATAGTTATTTTTTTAAATTGAGATTGCACACTTGATCTCAAACATACGAAAAGAAAATTCCTAACCTTTTAATAAGGCCAGGTAATTAAATAAAGACTGGGGAACGGATTATTATACACTGAAAGGTAGAGATGGTGTTTCAAATAGGTTACTTGATTGTTTATACATATATAACAGTCTGGTATAAACAACTGTGGCGATTCAAGGCTGCTTGACGTTCGAGAGCTGATCACTCCCGAAGTCCTGATGTCTTGAAACACTCACAAGCAGTCTTTACGTCAACGACGCGACGTATACATTGTCGTGCGGGTTTATGGCTTTGCGGGCGCTGTGTCTTGCTTTCTCGATCGTTGTTCAACTCTAGTGGATATCGATATCAGCTTTTCCTAGATTTGAAACTTGGCAGGCCTGGTTATGTTTAGAGCGACCTTAGTCCGAAGTCTGTGGGGAAGGCGAATGTCTGAAAACTGCAGGTGTTCCGTACTGCCATTTATTAAAAGAGAAACAACATATTACTCCGTCATTATAACGTGAGCATTCAGAAGCTGTTCTCATCATTTCGTCCTCATTCGCCACATTAATCAAACTGCACGTGTATTAAGATGCAGACACGGCTCATCCACATTGTGATTCCTGCAGACATTGAGCGTGACCATCCGGGGCTCGTCAAGGCTTCCTCCAGCAGACGATATGCGTAATTCAGTGTAAAGGAGATATCTACAGACCGGTAGTCGCAATGTATGGAAACTAAAATGCAAGACAGTGACATTCCGTGCTATGTTAAGTGGGAAATAGCGGTAGTTAACCCCAATATTCAAGTATCATCATGTATCATTCCAGTGTCACGTCAAAAATAATTAAACAGGGAAAGAGAATTACATTCCTACGAGAATGTACATTTTTTACATTAATTTAGGCTTGTAATTATTCTATATACAAAATTTAATATTTGGGAATTGAAGGAAATCTTTTGCAGCTTATTCTAAACAGATTTAACTGAGAATTACTTCATTCAACTGTGGCTAAAGAATACCTGTAAAAGAAATTTGATATTAATTATTTAGTTCTTCAAAATATTCTTCTTGAACAGAAATACGTGAGTGGGTAACTGAATTAGAAGTGGAAATATAGGAATGATATTTTCAAATAATACGAAAATGATAAATGGCAATTTACACGTATAACTGAAGTTCCAAGAAACGATAACAAACACATTAGCTACAAACTTTACCTCAGATTCACGCACTTTGATCAAGGAAAGCGAATAGTTGGAACTAAAAAAGTCAAATTTTCATAATTATCATCATTTTTCCGGCTTCATATTTTCTTGCAATCTCTTCCTAGGTTCTAATTTTAATTTTATTTTCATTCGTGCTTATTTTGTTTTATGAAAACTATTATATAGCGACCGCCGTAGCTCAGGCGGTAGCGCGTTTGCCTGGAAATTCGGAGTTGCACTCGGGCGTAGGTTCGATTCCCTCTCGGGGTGATTACCTGCTTGGGTTTTTTCAGAGGTTTTCCCAAACCGCAAGGCAAATGTCAGGTAATCTATGGCAAATCCTAGGCCTCATCTCGCCAAATACCACCTCGCTATCACAAATTCCATCGACACTAAATGACTCAGTAGTTGATACAGCGTCCTTAAATTATCAAGTTAAAAAAATTAAAACTATTACATTTTTGATACAGCTATTGGGTTTCACCATTTCTAATGAGCCGAAGAACATAGCTACTCTTCAATTCCTGAACATTAACCAAGATACCATATTATATACAGAGGGGGCAAAATAAAACTGGCCCGACCAATCTTTTCTGGTGTTCGAACTCTTTTCGAATAGCTACGATTTTTATTGTCTACACAGCCCGTTTCACGCCATTTTGCCACTAAGATTTCCATTGCAGCCTTTGCTGGAGGTTTTGCCAGAACAAGTCCAGTCTGAAACTCTTGCACAAACAGTTACGCACACCTTTTCCATGAATCGTGCTTCGCATAACACTCGACAATGAACACGCGTTGTTTTATCGTGAGCACCATTTTGTGTTGCATTCAACTGGCCACTAAACACGTCTGCTCCTCTCAGTCACTTAAACGTAATGACACAGCGAAGCTCGGGACATGGCATGCGGGAGATGCGCATGTGCGGACATGTGACAGCAACCCATTGTTGCATCGAAATCACTGTTTCCTGAATTGTCAGTCTTATACATATAAATTCATATATTTCATATATATTTTCCGCGGGCCATTTTTATTTTGTCCACCCCGTATTACAAAATATGATAAGAAAAAATATAGATGGCTACCGGTATGCCTACTGTAGATGGACAGGTAGATGCAGACATACATATACGTGGATAAAAAATAGGTGGCCTAGAGATGACGTGTGGATAAATGGCTACACGAATGAATATGTGAATAAAATGATGGATATATACAATATAGGTACATAACGAATATATTATACATATACGTACATATTATGAACGGGAATATGTGGACTTACTCCGCTGTGGCTATAGTAGTTGAGTTTCAGGCTACAAATTTAGCGGGTATAGAATGCATTCCCAAGAATAACCTGGATGTTTTGAACCCTTCAAGGACTGGTCATATGTCCTTTAACTTTTGTTTCTTGCTATTTTAAGTAGTCGCTTTGAATACAAGGCCATGAAAACTTGCTACTTGTGAATACTTATTCTTGGTTAGGAATTGGAACAAATATGTTCACTACAGTTCGGTTTATTTATATAATAATAATAATAATAATAATAATAATAATAATAATAATAATAATAATAATAATAATAATACTTGTTTATGGCTTTTAAGGAACCCGTCACATTAGCCCGCCATCGGTCAATACCCTGAGCAAGATTAGTCAAGTCTCTATCATCATATCCCACCGCCCTCAAATCCATTTTAATATTATCCTCCCATCTACGTCTCGGCCTCCCCAAAAGTCTTATTCCCTCCGGCCTACCAACTAACACCCTATATGCATTCCAGGATTCACTCATAAGTGCTACATGCCCTGCCCATCTCAAACGTCAGGATTTAACATTCCTAATTATGTCAGGTGAAGAATACAATGCGTGCAGTTCTGCGTTGTGTAACTTTCTCCATTCTTCTGTAACTTCATCCCTCTCAACTCCAAATATTTTCCTAAGCACCTTATTCTCAAACACCCTTAACTTCTGTTCGTCTCTCAAAGTAAGAGTCCAAGTTTCACAACCATAAAGAATAACCAGTAATATAACTGTTTTATAAATTCTAACTTTCAGATCTTTTGACAGCAGACTGGATGATAAAAGCGTCTCACCGAATAATAACAGGTATTTCCCATATTTATTCTTCGTTTAATTTCCTCCCGAGCGTCATTTATTTTGTTACTGTTTCTCCAAGATATTTGAATTTTTCCACCTCTTCAAAGGATAAATTTCCAGTTTTTATATTTCCATTTCGTTCAATATTCTTGTCACGAAACATAATCATATTCTTTGTCTTTTCGGAATTTACTTCCAAACCTATGTCTTTACTTGCTTAAGTAAAATTCCCGTGTTTTCCCAAATCGTTTGTAGATTTTCTGCGCAGGACACTCAATGACCTACAAGTAACTATTAATATACTTCATTTCACTGCAATATACTTGGTCTGACTTGCATGCAACTCTCAAAAAACTTAATTTCACTGCACGACACTCACATTGCCTTATAAGCAACTATCAATATCTCACTGCATTGCACTCACTTTGACTTAAAGAAACTATCAATATCGCACTGAACAGCACTCACTTTGATTTATACGCAACTATCAATATCTCACTGAACAGCACTCACATTGACTTATAAGCAACTATCAATATCTCACTGCACAGCACTCACTTTGACTTATACGCAACTATCAATATCTCACTGCATAGCACTCACTTTAACTTATACGCAACTATCAATATTTCACTGCATATCACTCATTTTGACTTATAAGCAACTACCAATATCTCACTGCACAGCACTCACTTTGACTTATACGCAACTATCAATATCTCACCGCACAGTACTCACTTTGACTTATACGCAACTATCAATATCTCACTGCACAGCACTCACTTTGACTTATAAGCAACTATCAATATCTCACTGCACAGCACTCATTTTGACTTATAAGCAACTACCAATATCTCACTGCACAGCACTCACTTTGACTTAACAAGCAACTATCAATATCTCACTGCACAGCACTCACTTTGACTTATAAGCAACTATAAATATCTCACTGCACAGCACTCACTTTGACTTATAAGCAACTATCAATATCTCACTGCACAGCACTCACTTTGACTTATAAGCAACTATCAATATCTTACTGCACATCACTCACTTTGACTTACAAGCAACTATCAATATCTCACTGCACAGCACTCACGTTGACTTATAAGCAACTATCAATATCTCACTGCACAGCACTCACGTTGACTTATAAGCAACTATCAATATCTCACTGCACAGCACTCACTTTGACTTATAAGCAACTATAAATATCTTACTGCACATCACTCACTTTGACTTACAAGCAACTATCAATATCTCACTGCACAGCACTCACTTTGACTTATAAGCAACTATCAATATCTCACTGCACTGCACTCACTTTGACTTATAAGCAACTATCAATATCTCACTGCACAGCACTCACTTTGACTTATAAGCAACTATCAATATCTCACTGCACAGCACTCATTTTGACTTATAAGCAACTACCAATATCTCACTGCACAGCACTCACTTTGACTTAACAAGCAACTATCAATATCTCACTGAACAGCACTCACTTTGACTTATAAGCAACTATAAATATCTCACTGCACAGCACTCACTTTGACTTATAAGCAACTATCAATATCTCACTGCACAGCACTCACTTTGACTTATAAGCAACTATCAATATCTTACTGCACATCACTCACTTTGACTTACAAGCAACTATCAATATCTCACTGCACAGCACTCACGTTGACTTATAAGCAACTATCAATATCTCACTGCACAGCACTCACGTTGACTTATAAGCAACTATCAATATCTCACTGCACAGCACTCACTTTGACTTATAAGCAACTATAAATATCTTACTGCACATCACTCACTTTGACTTACAAGCAACTATCAATATCTCACTGCACAGCACTCACTTTGACTTATAAGCAACTATCAATATCTCACTGCACAGCACTCACTTTGACTTATAAGCAACTATAAATATCTCACTGCACAGCACTCACTTTGACTTATAAGCAACTATCAATATCTCACTGCACAGCACTCACTTTGACTTATAAGCAACTATCAATATCCCACTGCACTGCACAGCACTCACTTTGACTTACAAGCAACTATAAATATCTTACTGCACAGCACTGACTTTGACTTACAAGCAACTATCAATATCTCACTACACAGTACTCACTTTGACTAATAAGCAACTGTCAATATCTCACTGCACAGCACTCACTTTGACTTATAAGCAACTATCAATATCTCACTTCACAGCACTCACTTTGACTTAACAAGCAATTATCAATATCTCACTACACAGCACTCACTTTGACTTATACGCAACTACCAATATCTCACTGCACAGCACTCACTTCGATTTACAAGCAACTATCAATTATCAATGTATAATTACGTATTTCATCTCATTGCACAGAACGCGGTCTAACCTACAAATACAAACAACTCTCAACATAATATATTTTATCTCGCACTATAGGCTATATTCTCTGACCTACGATTAACTGTCAATACACTTCACTTCACCTCACTGCACAATACGAGACCTGACCTACGCGCAACTGTCCATGTTCATGTCACTGTACAGCAAGCGCTCTGAGCCTTAACCAACAGTCAATATGCAATTTGTGGCACCGGTAGCAATAGCAGTTCGAATTGGTAATAAGAATTCTGTCGCCATACACATGTAAATCGCACGGAATCAATTTATCTTCACTGAAACTTAAAAATGAACGCCCTATACCTCAATATTTTCTGTGGTATACCTGTGTAGATTCTTGTATTATTTAAGAGCCTATAGGGGCTAGATAGTGTCCCACAGTTACAAAACACGTGGGCTAGGTGTTTGAATGAGTAGGAGACCCACGGAGTGGTTGACACGCCCGGTGAAGAGTGTGAATACAGGCAAGATTACAGCAGCAGACGACGCGGCATGTCCAGCAGGGCATTGATGATAAAGCGTTATTAAGGATACACAAAGCTTTAGAGGTCGGAGGTCAAGTGGGTCGACAATGGGAGGAGGAGAGGCCACGGCCAACCTCTGCCTTATACGGCAGACCGGTCACACACGTGGGGAGACCTCGGCCGGACTGCAAACCCCGAGACGGCAATAAAAAAGGCGTCAAAATACCTTTTGAACCACCACCTTTCCACGAAAGAAAACTGTCACCCGACACAGATTAGGTAGAAGCGTTCCGGCAGGCTATGGAACTAGACACGTATTACAGTTATTTAAGATAATGTTAAAATATTAATACAGTATTGGTATGTCTGAGATAATAGTTAAAAAAAAACTACTTCTGATAGCCACAGAGCGTAGTAAGATGCGATACGTTACCGGTACGCAGAACATCCTTGTAAATTGAGCCTAGTTCATATTGAATAATAATGTACAAGTCACACTTGAAGGTTTTCGTAAAATATGGAACAGTAAGCTTTTTTCCATAACTTAATACAAATATAATGCATATTAGAAAAAAAAAATATATATATATATGTATTTATTTACTTATTAACCTGGTAGAGATAAGGCCATCAGGCCTTCTCTTCCCCTCTACCAGGGGATTACAACTACAATATTAAGAATATAATTACAATTAATATTAACTTACAATTACAATAAAAGCCAAAGTACTAAAAAAATTACCTGATTAATAAAAGCTAGATAATATATTATAGAAGTTAAGAACAAAGAACGATTTTTTTACTGAAATACAAATTAAACCTAGGATAATAAAATTATGTAGTGATTAAATTACAGGCTATTTACATATTTTATACTAGAATAAGGTAACTATTTACAAGAAGCCATGCCTGAACGAGCCTCAGTTACTGACCAAGTGCCTAGTAAGTTTGCGTTTGAATTCAATTTTATTTCTCCCTGATACTACCAGGTAGCGAATCCCAGAGTCTTGGCAGGATGTGAAAGAGGATGAGTATGAGGAGATGCGATGAGATGTATTGTTAGTATTGTTTCATGGCGAGAGCGTGTGTTCAGATTGTGATGGAAAGAAAGGTAAATGAAGCTAGACGATAGGTACGAAGGAATAGAAGAGTTCAAGATTTCGAAGAGAAGGAGAAGTGAATGTAAATTTGTTTTCTTATCTAGTTTAAGTCAACCTATTGCTTCCAGGGATGGGGTAATATGATCATATTTTCGAACCTTGCTTACAAAACGTACACACAAATTATGAGCACGTTGAAGTTCGTTTTGTTGTCGCTGGAAAGGTCAGTCAGTAAAATGTCGGCGTAGTCAAAATAGCAAGCGTCTGCACAAGGGACTTTTTTTAAGGAAGAGGGATGATGAACATTTATCCTTTTTAGCACATGGATAATAAAATAAACTGTTCTGCAGGATTCTGTGATTTTCATGTTCCAGTTGAGAGTATTATCCATGTGAATGCCAAGATTTTTTACTGAAGAACTGAAATAAATATAGACTATACTTCTTTAACGGAGGAAATGTCAAGTTGTTTAAAGCGTCAGTTTGCCGTTTGTGTCCTAATATAATTGCTTGTGTCTTTCTAGGATTGATTTTAAGATGGCGTTTCTTTCTCCAATTCACAATCGAGTAAATATACAGTGTATAAAAAAGAAAAGATACAAAATTTGGAGGTCTCTATTTCCCAAAGCATGTATTATTTCTTTAAAATACATATAGCATTAAAAGAGCAGATTTTCTACCCCAAAAGGCATAATGGTTATTTTGATTTAAAAGCAGAATTAAAAAAAACCTGAAGTCCGAACTAAAACAATGAAAAAAGTTAAATTTCCCACTCATATTCAAGGTTATTTCTACTGAAATAAAGAAGGCCATGATTTTGTAATTGTTATCGCTATCACTTGTTTCCATTGTTTTGAATCGAACAAATGAGTCAAATAACCAACTGAACAATCATTCAAGTGAGTCAAATTAACCACTAACAAACCAAATCATTTAGAACAAGGAAACCAGTCAACCAACCAAACAACCGAACCAATGAAATGAACCAAGTAATGAGGCAATCACACTTCGCAAAGTAACACAAACCATTTCACTGATAACTATGGTAATTCTAAAATAACTGGTTTCATTTTTCACAGCGAAGACATGATATATGTCTAACGTAAAATAATTTTGTATAGGGTCCGGCAAAAAAGATTTGACATTTGTTAAATGAAACAATACAGTTCTATTTTAATGTAAGTTGGTTTTCATTCGTTTATCGAAAAGAGACTTTGTTGCCATTTACTGATACAAAAGAAAACAAATTAGGTTTTGAAAATTACACACTCCAAATGACGTCCATTTTTATAATGCACTCCTGGAGCCTGACTCTAAAGTTCAGCACTGCCCTGCCTGCCATGTCTCCTTGGCCTTTCTGTTGAGTTACGTTTTGATACTGAAGAAGTCATTCTGAAATTGTTTATCCACAATAAAATTGTGTTACGGCTGGGAACTCGCCCATGTCGACCCATATTGAAATGTTGCCGGAACCTACGCTGCGCAAGAACTACGGAATGATTTGTTTTGAAAAAATCTCTATGGCAAACGCCCGATGCAGTGCTTTCCACGGATCCATTACAACTGAAATGGCATCAATGATGACGTTCATTCCCTATCCTCCCGCGCTGAGCGACTGTCTTAGCCACAGTTACTGCCAACCTAAATACGTCAGATCTTTTTGCCGGATTCTGAATTTTTGTATTTTCAGATTAGGCCTATATTCAGAAGCTAAAACTGAAATTTAATATAACTGTAAATCTTTTAAGGATGTTTATTTCACTACATTATACAAATGTGTAATAAGTAGAACACGATTACAAGTCTAAATTATACAGGAACATCATTTTATTTTTACTTCAATTTTTATTGTACCTGAGTTCTTGAATGTACTTCACTCCCACTCCTTCTAGTAGCAAACTTCCACACACACAACCAAAGCCACATATGCAATCAAAGTCGTCTTACAGTCATAGTAGGTCTAAACAGTACAGAGTGAGTGAGTAAGTACGTTCTAGAAATATGGTCGCATTTTCCAGTGAAGGAAGAGCATTCAATCACTAATGAATCATATTTTCGCACAGGTATTATGCGTCCCCACCCGTTTCTGCTTGCTCCTCTGTAAAGGCTAGTGGCTGAGCTGTCTTAGCTCTTTTCTGAAAACATTTGCTGTTAGGAATTGGACTTCTACGTAATATTAAACTATTTAAAATAATTTAAATAAAAGGGCCTCGTTAAGTAACTTTCACGTGATTTCTCCCTTTTCTAAGCCCTTCCTACATAACTACATGCACGGACAGTAAACAGCATATCTGAGTAAATTTATCTATGCGAACCGGATAGAAGTGAAGATTGAATTGATAGTACGTAACGTACACTGTTGTAGAGTAGGTACAGAATTATTTCAACAGGCGCAGGCGTAGATTATGGCTCCCCCATGTGGCCTGATTTAAGTGCTTTGCATTATTTCTTTGGGGTTACTGTGAAACAGTTGTGCTTGCTAAACATCCTACAACAATAGAAGAATTAAACAATTACATTCAAGAAAGCATACGTTCATTTTCAGAAGATTTGCTTGAAAACGTTTTTGATAATATGCACAAAAGAACTGAAGCCTGTATCGAAATGAACGACCACCATTTTCAATAATTTGTTTAAACATCCATATTTTGATTACTTTTAAAATTTAAATGCAATGTAAGTATTGTATGCTAATGCGCTGTAGACAGGA
Organism: Periplaneta americana; assembly: GCF_040183065.1. Classification (NCBI taxonomy): domain Eukaryota; kingdom Metazoa; phylum Arthropoda; class Insecta; order Blattodea; family Blattidae; genus Periplaneta; species Periplaneta americana. The sequence goes on along the minus strand of NC_091127.1, from coordinate 58,779,341 downwards.
TCCCATTGGATAGTTCATTTAGTGAGTAAAAATACGCACGGGAGAGTTGGGTAGTATCTGACATCGGGTAATATCGGACAGTGATGTTTCTTTCATCTACCACCAGATGGTAGTACAGTGATGTTTCTTTTATCTACCACCAGATGGTAGTATCAGTGTTCTGATGTCGCATACAGAAACGTAACCATGTCACTTATGTACTACAGTCTGGTGGTAGATGAAAGAAACATTACTGTCCGATATTATCCGATGTCCGATACTACCCAACTCTCCCCTACTGTTAATACTGTACTCTATTTTGATTAAATAAAAACTCGACGAAAATGATCAAACTCAAAATCGTAACATTTCCTAGTTTACGTAAATGGATACACTATTTTTCTTCCCTCATATACCTAGTAAAGTTATTTGTATTGCATTTTACACTAGTGTCGTCAAATTTCAGTTGTGGAAAGGGTAGCAAACAGTGTTCCCGGTTCTCAATCGTTAATCCAAAGGTATAGTCAGGTTAATGTTGGAAATGTTAATAAAAACAAAATGATGTCCTTGTACAAAATATTATGGGGTTTGCCAAAATAAAATGTGAGCTTCAAGGGGTCCGTGACAGACAAAAGGTTGGAAACCAATGGTCTAAACAATGATTTGGGAGTACTGCATTAGAAAAACAAGAAGAATAATAAGATTTAAATTATTGCAGATAACATTACTCTTGTTACAGCAACAGACTGAAGAAAGCAAATATGAGGATCCCCCAGGAAGTAGAACATTACTGTCATGCTGCTATAAAACAAACAAGCGTCCCTTGAGCATTACTAGACAGAATGAAGGTCTTTGTGGGGATGGCTCGCCGATACTCGAAATTCCTTGCTCTTTTATTTGCTCGCAAGCCACGTGGCCGCCATTGACTTTCATGCTGCCCGCCACAGGCCAGTTGAACGCTACGTACGATGTCTCTGTCACGACCAAACGTCTGACCAGCAGACACTTCATGAAAGAACCCCACGGCGATCCCACGATCACGTTCAGACGAAACATGGCCGCATATTTCTTTCATCGTACGCAGGTTTAACACAGCAACAATAAGCAAAGATAATAGTAATGCATTGTTCGTGAGCACATTATAGACTCAGCATAGTTTAAAATATATTCCTCACCTTTATTATGACGTCAAATGAGATACTAAAGTTATGAGCAGGCACTGGAATGGCTCATTATATGACTGCCAGTTGCACAGCGACGGACCGGGTAAAGCGCTTTTGCATGTCCGACTTTTTCTGCCGAGTTAAATCTGTGTGTCTCTGGCTCCAGGCTAGCCGGCCCAGGTTCAATTCCCGGCAGTCAGAGATTTTCGTGTAAAATTTCTATCTCAGGACTAGGAGAGGTGGCGGTACATAACTAATCACTAGATTGTGCAGCAATATATCTTAGTTAAATCCAAAAAGGGCCGTATTCATAGAGATTTCGCAGCACGCGCTACGAGCGTACTAAGCTAGCCCCGGCTATCCACTGGTTACTTGTACAGAATTCAAATCATATCCTATCGCTAACACTGGTTTATGAATACGAAAAACGCTGATCATCCACCGGAAGCCCGCTCTAAAAATGTCTATGAATACGGCCCAAAATCTCTCTGCAGTGCATATGAGAAGAAGGCATAATTTCACTACTGATAGTGATTCGTACTTTGGGGACGGGGACGTGGCAGCCCCCTTGGTGCTATTCTTTTTTCATTTCTTTTCATTTAATTTATTATATTCCATAGATCTTAAATTTGCAATGAAGCTTTAAGATGTGAAACTAGTCAAAACTTCAAAAGATTACTTATTACAATTTTTACAATTTTTTTTTACAATTTCAATTTCAATTTTTTACAATTTTTTGGCGAGATGTAGTGAGCCCGAGGATTCGCCAACAGATTACCTGGCATTTGTCTAAAAATATACAATACATAGCCAATCAGATTATTAAATTTACAAACCCAAACAATTATTCATCAGCTGAGCTTACTTACTTAATGGCTTTTAAGGAACCCGGAGGTTCATTGCCGCCCTCACATTAGCCCGCCGTTGGTCCCTATCGTGAGAAAGTTTAATCCATTCTCTATCATCATATCCCACCTCCCTCAAATCCATTTTAATATCATCTTCCCATCTACGTCTCGGCCTTCCTAAAGGTCTTTTTCCCTCCGGCCTCCCAACTAACACTCTATATGCATTTCTGGATTCGCCCATACGTGTTACGTGCCCTGCCCATCTCAAACGTCTGGATTTAATGTTCCTAATAAAATATAATACATAGCAAGTAAGTTAATTCAATTTAAAGGCATAAAACAAATCAATCAGTTGAGATATACATAAATTGATAATACATATCATGCAAATTACTTCAATACAAGCATAAACAAGTCATCAATAGAGCTATACAGATTACTATTCAATTTAAAGCATATACAATTCATAAGCCAAACCATACAAACATATACAATACAAGGTAAACAAATTAATTCAATTTACAAGCATACTTTCGTTAAGCTATACAAAATTGTAAAATTCATATCAAGTAGATTAATTTAATTTATAATCATAGACAATTCATCAGTTGAGCTATACCGACTACTATTCAATTTACAGCATGCTCAATTAGTCAGTTAAGCTATACAGACTGTTATTCATTTTAAAAGCATATACAATTCATCAGCCAAACTATACAAACATATACAATGCATAGTAAACAAATTAGTTCTATTTACAAGCATATTTTCGTTAAGCTATACAAAATTGTACAATTCATATCAAGTGATTCGACAGGAATAGGCTACGTGCCGTCATCGGGTTTCCACTTCTCCCTTCCTCATCTTCACCTATTCCCTATACTACTCTTACATGAAAATTTACATATACGCTCACTTTAATATACGACATAACTCTCCATAGATACATATCATGCACAGCGTTGCCCGCCGAAGTGGTGTGCAACTTGAAGATGGGTCACAGTCCTTCCATCTATCCGTCATATGCGGAACCCGAATCACGCAAGTGAAGTGGGTAGGCATTGGATACATACTATGTCCGACTTTTGTTAGTTTAATTCAATTTACTTTTAATTCACTATTAAAGCCCAGTGTTTGGTCATCGACGCAGTGGTAAAATGTTAACTGTGTACAGGTCATTGGTTATCTCGCGAAACCAAACGCTTGCGTGCGCCGTAGAATATAGTAAAAACCTTGTGAACTCGCTAACTACAAGTAGAAGCGTAGTGAGGGAGGGAAGCTTTTCAATGTACTTTCTTCATCCCCTAACGCACAGGTAGATTTCAAGAGATAATGAATGCCTACATGGGATATAGTTCAGTAGCTTTCTGCAGTGTTAGTACATCGCAGTTTTTGATTAATATTGTGAAGTATAAAATACCGTTGGTAGTCTAATTGCATTCTCAGCGCGTTCCTTTTATGCTTTCATACTACAATCAAGTTCTTGGGCAAGTAGGCTACTTCAAAGATGTCTACAATTGAAGAGTCCACTGCAAGAATGATGGATGTCATTTGGAATACATTTTTCAGGAGAAGCAATTGAAAGTTTGAAATGCTTAGTGCTCAAAGCTTAACTGTGAATTTCCGATCATTACTGGACAATGACTATCAGTGTTAATGCCATATAACTCTGTATGTACATTCTATATGTCTTAAGCTATGCATTGACAGTCTTGGTTCATTTTCGACAAGAAAGTGACATCCATCATTCTTGCAGTGGACTCGTCAATTATTATACTTCTCAAATCATAAAAGTCAGATTTTTACTCTCTTTTTCTCCCTTCAGTACCTCAAACTTGCAGACGAAACACTTTGAGGGAGCTATTCACAGACTTTTGCTAGCCCGCGCTATGAGCGTACTAAACTAGCCCCGGCTATCGACTGGTTACTTGTACAGGATTCATATCATATCATATCGCTAACACTGGTTTATGAATACGAAAAACGTTGGATCGCTGATCATCCACCGGAAGCCCGCGCTAAGAATGTGTATGAATATGGCCCTTAGAGTTTTATTTTCATCTGGCACCAATATTACATATACCTCTATTCATTCAAAAAATATAATCCTCTGAAATCTCACCATGACTTTTGGGACAGTGTACAGTAGTGGCAAAAAAAACCGGACTGATCCTTGTAGCTGATTTCAGAGTAACAGATTCAAATTTTGTTAGTCACAAAACACATCCATCTTGTATAATTCATTATAACAATTAAATTTATTGCATTTGTTCGATTCTTACAGTCTTTTGTTTCTTTCAGTGACTCAAACTTACAGACGAAAAAAACTTTGAGAGTTTTATTTTCATACGGCATCAATATTACATTTCTACCTCTATTCGGCAAAGGTAACTGCGTATTTTTACATTAAATAGCAGTACATACCTCTGGCTTCACTATCCATATTGAAATTACCACAGTTTGACACAATGCACAGCACACGATTCTTTTGTATCAGCTACAAGGGTCGGTCCGGTTTTTTTTTTTTGCCACTATTGTATATCACAAAATGTTAACTGTGGGCAATGAAAAACAAATATGCATATGCAAGACATCATTTTATTTTTACTTCAATTTTAATTGTACCTGAGTTTTTGAAAGTACTTCACTCCCACCCCCTCTACTAGTAAACTTCCAACCGTACTCCACACAGAACCAAGGCCGCGTATGCAATCAAAGTAAGCAGTACTGAGTTAGTGAGTATAGTACATTCCAGAAATATGTTCGCGTTTTCCAGTAAAGAAAGAGCTTTCAATATTGAATCATATTTTCGCACAGGTATTGTCGTCCGTTTGCCTATGTCGCATCCCGGTTTCCCTCACCTACTTCTGCTCGCCACTCTGTAAAGGCTAGTAACTGCGCTGTATTTGTTCTTTCCTGAAAACATTAATTTCTGTTAGAAAATGGATGTGTACGTAATATTATACAACTGTTTAAAATAACTTAAATAAAAGGACCTCGTTAAGTAATTAACTGTCACGTGATTTCCCCCCTTTCTACGACCCTGCGACAAAACCGCTTGGACGGACAGTAGATAGCCTGTCTGAGTAATTTTATCTTTTCGGATCGGGCAGAAGCGAAGATTGAATTTACAGTACGTAAGGTAGGCCTACTCTTTTATAGAGTAGGTCAGAATTATTTCAACATGAGTTACTAGTACGAAGGACGAAACTGGTAGGCCTAATTGGAATTAGGTACAATAGTCTATAGACTGATAATATGCACAAAAGAACTAAAATCTGTATCGAAATGAACGGCTGCCATTTTCAAAAATGTGTTTAAATATCCATATTATGATTATTTTTCAATTTAACTTCATTCTCTATATTGTACGCTAATGTCCTGTAGAAAGTATAATATACACAGCATAATGAATACGTTCGCATGGATAGCTCAGTTCGTGAGTAAAAACACTTATTGTTAATACTGTACTGTATTTTGATTAAACAAAAACCTAATGAAAATTATCAAACTCAAAATCGCGATATTTCCTAGTTTACGTAAATGGATGAACTACTTTTCTTCCTTCCTATACCCAGTAAAGTGATTTGTTTGTATCATCGAACTCCAGTCGTGGAAGGGAGTAGCAAACGGTGTTTCCTTAACCTTAATCTAAAGGTTTAGCCAGATTAATATCAGAAATGTTAGTAAAAATAAAATGATATCCCTGTACATAGAAATACCAGCAAGATCACCTAACGAAATAAAGAAATAAAAAATAACATAATTTAAATACAGGATGAATCGTAGTTCGCATACATCCACATTCTAACCTGTGGGTCCAGCGCCTCATCAGTATGGTCGCGGGCTGGAGGAGATAAAAAATCCCTAGGCGATTGCGTCACAGCTGAGGTGGAAGCTCCAGTGACCGAGCTGCGTTCTCACCACCTGTCCGGCCGACCGACCACTTCGTGAGCACCGCGCCGCGACCGATGACCTCGCCATTGCATCACCGGTTGGTTCATTAAGTTACTCGCATAGCGAATATATCATACTAATAATAGAACGCTTCAAAAAACTGGGTCCTTCCCGTGCTTCGCTGTCATGCGTGCACAGCACTAATAAGATACAAAGCCTAATATATTCCTTTTTAAACTTTGTATCTGGTCTAAGGCATCCTACTTAGGACTCGCGTTAAGGAATGCGCGCTGGTTCGAGTCCTCAAGGGGGAAGAAATTTTCTCGAGAAATTTCGGCCGGTGTATGGGACCGGTGCCCATCCAGCATCGTGTTGCACTTGGGGAGCTTCGATAGGTAGCGAAATCCGGTTGAGAAAGCCAGCTATAACGGCTGGGGGATCATCGTGCTAACCACACGATACCTCCATTCTAGTTGGATGATCGTCCACCTCTGCTTCGGCATGTGGACGTGAGGCCAGTAGCCGGCTGGTCGGTCTGGGCCTGTCACGGCCTGTAGGGCCACGGATTATTATTATCTTTTCTTCATACAAATATGGCAACCGTCTTAATAAGCTCCACACTAGAAGAAATATTACTGCAATCAGTGGCGTACACATACTGTACTTCAACCAGGAGAAAGTCTCAGGGCAATGAGAAGCAGCGGGTAATGCTGTGAATGAATGATGATGTCATAAGATCACACACGTGCGTACACGCATCTCGATTGGCTAACTCTCAAAGCACAAACGATAACACTGATACATATTTATACTACCCTAGTTACAAAATTAGATCACGGTTAATTTTCTGGTCTTTTAATCCCTCCATACAGGAAATAACATATGCAGGAGAGCGCATGATTTTTAAACTGACGTTATAACGGTAATATTATCTATCTACTTCGCTCCAATAGATGACGCAATAGTAAGCACATTCCTTGCACGGTTAATCTCCTGGTTGGAGAACAGTAATTTTGTCAAGGGGAGGCCATTATTAAAATTCCTTTCAATTTACATTATCGGTATTCTAAATTTTGTGTATTACGTATTATTATTATTATTATTATTATTATTATTATTATTATTATTATTGAGAATAAATTTGAATAAGGAACAAAAAAATGTTTCCTTCGCAGGCAGGATTCGAACCACGAAAGTGTTAGTTACCAGTCTATCGTGCTCTGGAGTGAACAAGGCTCTGAAATCAGCTACAAGGGTCGGTCCGGTTTTTTTGCCACTACTGTACACACTTCGGTATTAATTTGTATTTTTTTAAATACAGTGATATAAAATGATCACATTGGCACCAGATATGTGGAATGTACGGAAAACATGTTCATATATATTAGGGGGGGGGGAGAATAAAATTTGCATAAATTGGTTCCAAAATTAATATTATTTTCTTAGCTTTCGAGATGTCGCTAAACAACCCTACGTGTCCGGAAATTTTCCACCCCCTAGCATCTGCCGCCCTGAGCCCAATTGGCCACCCTCTAAATACGGCTTTGACCATGCTAGCTGTTACATCCGAGTTTTCAGGTTAAAATCCTGCCCAGGACTGCGGATTGAAAAGGGCATAAAATCCTCAGCATGACTTCCTCTGTGAGGGAAAGATTTACAACACATAAAAGATCCCACCCTTGATGGAAAGCTGCAAGCAAAATTTATCGGTCATTTCTCTCCCGAGTTGAATTTACGCACTGAATAACAAGTATAGTTAAAAGCGTCTTTGAATAAAATATTGCCATCTCTGTAAAGGAAAGGTAAAACCCGACTTTGAGATAAGTGGTTTTCAGCATGCAGTGACACTCAAGACTGTGTACATCTATTTCCCTTAGGCCTAAAGTATTGCAAACACTTTGTTCATATTCAGAATTAATAAGTCGACTTATTCAGGAATGAGATGCATGGAATACGCTTGGTACGAATACCTAAGTCAACAACAGTACAGTCCTTAGTTCATTACTGAAAATATTTCCGACAAGCTAACTTTCTTCCCATTTAGATTGGAATGTTCTCTTTTGTTTAGCAATTCTATGTTTATTTCTATTATTAATTAAAAAATACGAAACATGTTTTACTTAAATCGTATGTATTTGTTACACAGTTTTTACTAAGGCATCTATAGGTATCCTACAAGCAAAACTCAGCTCAGACTCCTCGCGCCGCGTATGCTATCAGCGTATTCCGAATCTCACCGGTCCGGTGGACATCAATGACGTCACGTTGCAGCAAAATTTGGAACAAAACTGCTGGAAGGATCGATGGCTATCATGGCGACTGTACAAGTTGTTGTCTGTGCTACGCTAGCAAAATTTTGCGAAATTTCCGTACTCCCATCTCGTTCAAAGAAAAGATAGTATAAACAATTTATTTCTTGAACCGGTAGTAATAACGGGTCCGTTGACATGTTCGCTCATAAGCCATTAACATATTGTTTTCACGTTGTGCTCATTACAAACAATACAGCAGAACTAAAGCAGAACACACCGCCATGACACAACAGTGCACGATGTTATTCGTCTGCTAATTCCCGCCCTATACAAGAACCAATCAGATCACTGATGGCGGCTGATGGAGACTGCCACCACCTCTGCAAGTTGATGGCACCGGTGCGACACCGGTGGAGCATCAATGAAGTCATCGGTGGAATTCGGAACACCGTGATGCCATCGGATTGCTCACCGGTGAGATACGGAATACGCTCTATACCCCTCTTACCCCCCTGCAGTAGGCGGGTTCTTTGATAAGCGGCTATTGGTATAGCTATAATGGCTACGGTTGAGGACATGCGCACTCAAAGAGCAGCTGTAACAATAACCAATTAAGTGAATATAACATTACAAGATGTCAACATCGTCTCTTCTTAGGTCACAATCGGTAAATATATCTATCTTCACTGGAACTGTCCTCATATTTAAATTAAATTAAATTAAATTAATATTTAATATAAAACGCTATGTGACTTCCTGACTCTGTAGCAATAACATGTGTTCAGTTCAGCACTAGAAGATAATGCGTGCGCATGAGCATATTGTCGGTGGTGTGATTGGAGACGGGGAGCATGCTGGGAAAGGGAGCATACGTCATCTGCGCGAGACAGTCACGCCCGCTGGTTTCTGCGCACTGAATTTTGTTTGTTGGATGCCTATAACAATCAATATTTGTCAATAATTGTCGAAAATGTATTAAACTTTCACTTCTATTACAAAAATAACAATGCATATCCGGCATTGTGTTTCCAATTCATACTATGAAGTGATTTTAATTATTTGAATACGTTTGCAAGAGACGTGTTTTGTGCCTACGATCAATAAACTGTAACAAAAGCGCAATAATTTGTGATAAAAACTGAAAAAAATGAACATGGGAATCTCGGTTCTCAAATTACTGTTCAATATCGTTATGTAATATATTTTGTGTATGTTTTGAATTTTATTAAAATAATATTACACTATATTTGTGCATGTCGGCCACTCGCCACACTCAGTCTACTTCGCGCCAATACGGTATTTGCAGATGTCACAGAGGACATCCTAATAGTCTTCTTCATTGTTCGTTCGCTCGGTGGAAACCGGGGGGATGGGGGCTGAAAGCAGAAGGCCACACAAGTTACTGCTGTTTCCTTCGTTCCGCGCAGAGGTAAACACCACATAGTTTGCAATATCTGTTTAGTTTCCTTAGTATACATTAAAATTAGTGAAATGTTTGACGACTGTCGGAGTCTGTTGAAGCAGTGAACAACATAGTGATGACGACAATATTGTAATGTTCGTACTTCTCCTGTTGGAAGAGGTCATTCATTAGAGAGACAAGCTGCACGTATTGTAAAAAAATGTATACCTATATTTCAGTGAAGGAGAAGGTAAATATGAGTCACCAATTGCTAAAACTGTTCGCGCTATGGGTGTTTCAGGATCATTAGTGAAGAAAATAATTTATATCAATATAACTCAGTACAACACTCCTAAAAGATAATTTCTATCAATATAACAGAGTACAACACTCCTAAAAAGAAAACTCAGACTCCATTACAAACCGTTACGAATTCAAGAAACTTGATGATTTCGGACGTGATATAATACGACGCACCATTTCTGAATGTTACAACAACCACATATCCCCTACATTGAACACCATTTTAAGTGCAGTGCAAGAAGAAGACACAAGGCACAGAGTGCGAATTGCTGTATTGGTAAAATATATATATATGATATTAGGCCTATATGATTCAAATAAATATACTTTTTTCATATTTAGAAAATGGGTCTGAGAGACCCAACTCGTGCAGCTACGTATTCATGACCCGTTCACTGGCGGGTTAATAATAGTAATATGAATAATAACAGTAATAATAAAAATAATAATAACAGGCTAACAAGAATGACAAATGTTATTAGTGAAAATAAACATGGATCGTAAGTGGGACGTTTAAGTGATGTATTCTAGTAGATGTTGCAACGCTGCTTCCTTAGTCGCGTGTCGAGTTGTGTAACAACAACCACAGCTTCGGTAGCTTACTCACTTATTGCACTCCTTCCCCTGGTTTTTCTCCGAGCGAACGTACAATAACAAAGCTGTAGTAGGTATTAACAAATTGTAGGACTACCAAAAACTAAGCCTAAATCTAAGTATATATTTTTTATCCTCTTTTTTCGATCAATGTCCTCATTTTTTAAGCTTTGTGTCCTCTTTTTTATCGATGTGAATCTGATCACCCTAATGTAGGCTATATGTTTTTTTTTTGACGAATATATTATTATGCCTTTAGAAGCGGACATATGAAAGTTCAGGGAGAGGCGACAGTAGACTACAGTAGCGCCTCAATACGGCGACTTGACCTAACAACAATCTGGCCACCCTGTTACTGCACAATTAAGAAAAGAACCAGCGCATGATCAATCTGCTTAGAAGTTTAATCGCATTAAAGAATCTGGAAAAAAATACATGTTTACATGATAGCGTATTTATATCATTGTGTGTAAACTGTAAAAAGTTTGATGTTTAATTAAAAGAAAGCATGTCCTACCGACGTTTTTTTTTAACTGGACGGTTAAATGGGCACCTATTCGGTAAAAACGTCCGTTACTATTATTTTTATTATTATTATTATTATTATTATTATTTTTATTATTATTATTATTATTATTATTATTATTATTATTATTATTAAACGTTAGAGCGCCAATGCAATCTGCAAGTAACAATATGGAAAAAATAAATTAAGTTAAACGTTACACGCTTAAAGGCGAAGTAAGTTTAAAAAATATCATAAAGTTAAAATGGTATAAATTCAAATATTTATGTGCAATTAGTAATTAATACACTTACAGGAAAATAAAGAATATTATTATTATTATTATTATTATTATTATTATTATTATTACTAGCCGTACCCGTGCGCTCCGCTGCACCTGTTAGAAATAAATATAAAGTAATTACATAATTAAAATAGGATGTTTGATCCAGGGAACATCCGTGTTTGATAGAAGGATAAATCGTTTAATATATTACTTAATTTAAATTGTATTTAAATAATTAAAATGCGATCATTTTGGTCCAGAGACACTCATTTGGTGCAATGACAATTCCTTTAACATGTTTATTTGTTATTACATGCAACCATAGTTTAATGAATGTACAAAATAGCCTATTAAGTTTTCTGTGCATAAGAAGCTATTTTAATCTTACCTGTCCTCAATTCACTCAGACGTTATTGTAATAACATTATAGCATTATGTCCATCTAGAGAAACTACACTTTCCAATGGTGAAATAATAATTAATTATACAAATCGGTTAATTTAGCATCCGATATTACTTCATACAAACAAAGAAACATTCTCTTTAGGCTATGTTTAATATCTTTCGATTGTTGTTGCCCAAGGCCCCTTATATAGGAAGTCATTTGTTCTTATTTTATTGCACCGCCTTAGATGTCGTTATTTTAACTTTAGAACTCATTTATCTCATTAAATATCAGTCCTATAAAAATTTTGCAAAGAATAAAACTTATCGGAAATCATTTTTAAAGAAACCTTTGTTATGTAACATTTTTTACGAAAATCAATAATAAGCGAGATATTTCGATTTATTTAATTCAGGCCCCCTTATAACCCCCCTTTTCAAATAAAGTATTTTGAATGTCATATAGCCTGAAATCTAAGTTACAACGAACTTAATTTATATTCCAATTTTCATATAAATCGGTTCAGCCATTATCGCGTGAAAAGGTAACAAACATCCAGACAGACAGACAGACATACAAACAAAGATTTCAAAAACGCGATTTTCGGTTTTAGACTGGTTAATTATATATGTTAGGACCAGTTATTTTTGGAAAATCGAAAATTACCAGAAAAATTTCGGCTACAGATTTATTATTAGTATAGATTATTATTATTATTATTATTATTATTATTATTATTATTATTATTATTATTATTATTATTATTATTATTAGGAGTTTATACAACAACGGAGAAATAAATGCAAACAATGTTTACAATAGAGACCTATTAATACTTTCTTCCGATACCGTACCGGCTCTCCACAGACCGACACCACAGCCAGCGCCAGCTTGCCTGTTTCCAGAAGCCCGGTTTTCCTCAAGTTCATAACAAGGTTTCGTAAGAGAGTGACAGCTAACCCAACAGTCGATAATTAGAGGTTGGTTGTAAAAGAAGGTTCAAAGGGAAGTGTCATTGTTTGACCTGCTGGCTGTAAAACGATGCCAATAATAAAGAAGCGTCTTGTATCTTCTTCGAGTCCAACGTCACGATTTATTTATACGAATATAAAAGCAGAATACCGACCGACACGAGGTCTTCATCCTCCATTGATTCATGAAAGATGCTGTGAGTGGGCGTATGAAATGCGTTATCCAGTCCCGCCGATGCAGGAGAGGCGTGCTCAGCGTGACACAAATGTGTGACGGCGGGAGGTCGGTGTGCCATTGTGCCAATCCCGATCCACTTAAGAATCAACACTAACGTAATCAACCAGAAAATGCCTCCAGAGTTGGAAACATGCAAAGAGCTCCGACAAAGATGTGATTTGTCACCAGTGATATGTGAAATATACTTTTTGACATCACAATAATTTAGAAGTTTCAGAGAATAAGGGCGTAAACCCAAAATGTACATTTTGAGAGAAATTAAATTTAAATTTTAAAGACTTTTGTTACATTAAAGTATTTAAGGTAGGCCTATGAATCGACTCCTGGAATGACAGTTTTTCTTAAAAAATGAAAAGTTTGCTTTTTGTCTCATATTATAGCCTGATTCTTCTAATTTACAATTCAGGTTGAGAAATAGTCAGCTAAGCCTCTTGTTAATAACATATACCAAAATATAGTTAACAACAAATACATCCCTTCATTTGAACAACCTGTATACGGTGATGATTTAGATTTTCGTATGATTTTGTAAGTAAATTCATACATTCATATGCCATTTCAATATATTTCTCTATTTTACCTCTCATAGATATACGTTTGTTTTTCAGATAGGAGAGCACAGAACACTTAACAAGAACGCAAATCAAGCTTTCAGGTATAACTCCCTGTAAAGTTGATTTGAATAATTTTGAGGGAAAAATTGTTCCGGGGCCGGGTATCGAACCCGGGACCTTTGGTTAAACGTACCAACGCTCTACCAACTGAGCTACCCGGGAACTCTACCCGACACCGATCCAACTTTTCCCTCTATATCCATAGATCTCAAAGTAGGCTAACAACCGTCAAGCAACCAACATTGAGTGCACACTAACTAGGAAAAGTTGGGTCGGTGTCGGGTAGAGTTCCCGGGTAGCCCAGTTGGTAGAGCGTTGGTACGTTTAACCAAAGGTCCCGGGTTCGATACCCGGCCCCGGAACAATTTTTCCCACATAATTATTCACGTAACAAGAATTTTACTCGCTCCATTGAAATTAGCCAGTTCATATTTACGACTCTACATTTAGTAATATCAGGTTTTTTTTTATATTTCTAGTAATTTATTGATTTTACTATGATCAGCACATTGATTTCTACTCTCTATATGCTTCTCTATTCACTTTCAACAAGTTATTGGCAACAGTACAATATATTTAGGACACCAATGTATTGAGATCTACTTTGTATGCCAACATAACGTATTCAGTATTACTTCATAGCTATGCAAACTTACGTCGTTGTAATTTGTTTTTAATATTTGACATGATCTTTTTAATGTTGTTTTGGATGATTAATATTGTCACTATGTCATATTTTTACTCTAGTTATGTCATTTCCAAATGTAAAGCAAAGTTTTTGTAATTGTTTTTAGATGGATATCTGTTATTTCTCGTACCTGAAGATGCCCTACAAAGAGCGAAAACGTTAGTAATAAGACTAAATAAGATGTAACACATCAGTGTTTTCTTTTATATGTAATCAATGCTTAAGCCATAAGACGGAATAAATAATTATATTTTGATATATGTTATTAATTGATTCTTATAGTTTTTAAAAATATACATGTTTAGATTTTCCCCACTATTGATGGACGAAATTTAATTTTTTCGTACTCCACGTGCAGCTGCTTTCGCCAAGAAGTGGGATAAATCTATTTACGAAAGGTTTACAGATCCCAGTTTGCTGAGCAGGTTTGCATGAGAAGACTCAGAATGCAAACGAGTCTTTGAATGGTTTGATTTGGAGACGTTGCCCTAAAAAACGTATGTAGGTCGTACAACCCTGAAACTTGGGGTCATGAATGCTATCTGCCACTTAAATTGTGGCAACGAAATTGAATTGACATATTCCGGAAGATGAGCATACCGCGGGAAAATACACAATGGTTGGTGTGAATTCTGAAGATGAAACCCTGAAGGCCAACATACAGTGCACTCCTGAGCAACAGGAGCGAAGACGGTACCGGAGGGATGTGAAAAAGAGGAAAATTGACCTCAAGACACAAGAAGAGGAAAGTAAATTATTTGTTACCTAGCTTGAATTTGAACTTTGACTTCATTTTTACCCTATTTCTGTTTTTCCAAAATTTTTCAGTCTTTGAGCAAATAAAAAGTACGCTGATAATTGAGCAATCAACTTAATTCAAACACCAAATTGAAGCTTAGGCATACAGCTATGTTGTAATCTAAAATCAATTAATTTAGTTCAGAGCAAAAGCATTGTGTCTCTATAAATAAATAAAAAATAAAATAAGTTTTTACATGTGAGAAAAAATACATAAAAATAAGTGAGAAACGCTATCAAGTTCATTCTAGATTACAACATTCTTCACTATTTAGGGATCAATTTGGTGAAGAAATGAATGATCTAGGTCAATTGGAAGCGAAGATATACTTGCCGAAAGAATATATGATTCTTTTCACAAAATTTTGCCCTCTGCCCCAAAAATTAGATTTTTATTTTGTTTCCTTTCGCATTCCTTTCATTTAACTGTAAGAAAGTAGTATGTGAATTTATGAATTAATTGAGAAGAAATTGTAAATTGTTACTCCAAGAGTCGATACATACCTTAGGAATTTTATGCTATTCTTTGATAAAGTAAATATTGAAGAAGAGAAATATATTATTGATCTGAATGGGAGGGAGAGCAACAGTGAATTGTTCAATAATTGCGCAGTTATTTGTAATATTCACACATACTTATCTAGGTTGGCAACACTGAATTCAATAAAATCAACTTTCAATCGTGGCGGACCTTTGCTGTAACGACGAAAAAAAAAAAACACTATCGTGCAAAAAGAATTTATATAACAAACCTCAGGAAAATGTTTGTCGAAATATAAACGAGATACAATTGTCTATATACAGGGTGTTTCAAAAATACTGGGCATAATTTCAGGTATGTATTTCCCACATGTAGACAATCAAAATAGTTCATTACAACATGTGTCCGGAAATGCTTTATTTCCGAGTTATACCGTCTGTGCAAGTATGGAAAATTTAACTCTCCTGGTTTGGGAAGGGGACGACCAAGATCTACAAATCCAGAAGTACAGGAGGAGATTCTGGAGGCTGTGGACATGACTCCTTCTATCAGCACACGAAGGGTAGCGTTGCAAGTCAATGTTCCTCATACGACTGTCTGGAGACTGTTGAAAGAGTATCAATTGTATCCTTATCATTTGCAACGTGTACAGGCCCTGTCACCAGCAGATTACCCTGCACGTGTTAGGTTCTGTCAGTGGTTCTTGCAGAACTTTCCTGCCTTAGTATTATTTACAGATGAAGCACAGTTCACACGAGATGGCATAACAAATTTCCACAATCAGCATGTATGGGCGTATGAAAACCCACGTGCAACTGTTCCATCTCATCACCAGGTGCGGTTCTCCCTCAACATGTGGGCCGGTATCATTGGTGATCGATTAGTTGGACCCCATGTACTTGTAAACAGACTTACGGGGCAGGCGTATACAAACTTCCTGGAAAACACCATACCTCATGTTTTAGAAGACACTCCACTGATCAATCGTCAACACATTCACTTCTTGCATGACGGCGCTCCTGCACACTTCAGTCTTACGGCTAGCCGGTACTTGGATCGAAGGTTTCCTGATCGATGGATAGGTAGAGGTGGCCCAATTGCTTGGCCTCCACGCTCACCTGATCTGAACCCTCTCGATTTCTACTTGTGGGGCCATTTAAAATCATTGGTTTATTCGTCTCCGGTGCCTGATTTGGAATCCCTTCGGAATCGAATTGTGGCATGTTCTGAGGACATACGCAATACTCCTGGAGTTTGGGATCGTGTTCGCAGGTCAATGAGACATCGATGTAAGGTCTGTATTGAAGCAGGAGGTGGACATTTTGAACATCTTCTGTAATGACAACGACCTGCGGAAAGAAAAACGTTCCGGTGAATTTAAATGTTGTGAAGGCCATAACTCGGAAATGAAGCATTTCCGGACACATGTTGTAATGAACTATTTTGATTGTCTACATGTGGGAAATACATACCTGAAAATATGCCCCGTATTTTTGAAACACCCTGTATATTTGCAAAAGCTGCTGAAAATTTAATCGAACACTATGTATGGGTTTCTCTTACCTATTGTGTATTAATACAAACGAAAATTTAATAAAATAATATTCAATTTTACAAAAAATAATATTAATATTTACAAGTATTACAATTTGAAATGAAATCAAATAACGTGCTGTTCTCATTTTAAGAAAGTCAACTGTTGGACGGAAGATGTGTTTTAAAGTAAAACCTGCTAGAGCCACGACAATCCCTCAATAGATAGAATATTAAGTTCAACAATTGAAAAATCAAAATTCTTGTCTCCTAGGAGATTTACAAAGTATCAAGTATCAAGTGAAGAAGGATTAACACTCCTTTGTATTCCATTCCACACATTAATATAAATTCTAGACTTCTACAAGTTAAGTTGGTAGTAAATCTATCATGTTTGTTCAATTATCTTTCAACAACTGAACAATTAATTTCGTAATCTTACAATTAACCCATTTCCCCAATATATTTTCGCGTATTTCACAACTTGCAAATTAATTTTTTGCTAAACGTCACGTTTGCATATTATTAAATGTCAGTTCAGTGCCGAGGACATAGACATTTTGACCTCTGTCTGATAATAATATAATCATCACCAGTTTTACGATATCCGGTACGATGACCTTTCAGATATCTGCCAACTCAGTGTGGTGTTTATTATAGTGACGAGTTGATTTTTTTTTAATTACGCGCGATGATTATCAGCAATGTGTCTGATGCAGACAAAGGCCATTTAACTCGTGAACCTGATTTTGCAATCACTTTCAAAATATAAAACATTAATGATATCATTACTTGATATATATGTATGAGTGCGCTTGTGAACGATAAATCCTACATACATACATACATACATACATACATACATACATACATACATACATACATACATACATACATACAGTTTGGCGTCGATATAGGCCAAAGATCAAATTCTTGTCAGGAAGAAAAGAGGAATCCCCAGCGCATCTATAGTCCGTCCCAAGAATCTGTACAGTGACTTGACGCATATGGGGGCGGAGTCTATCTGTGCCGGAGTGTATTGCGGGCAGCATTAGCTCGAGGCTGCTAAGGAGTAAGAAGCTCGTGCTAGAGTGTTCAGATCGTAATGATCCCCTCTCTGCATGTAATTGGTAGCTTCGTTCAACCAATGCCTCCACCCAGAGCGGTCATTGGCCCTATCCCTCCCACATACCACTTGCGCAGAGATCTTATTTCATCTTTCGACTCTACAGATTCCTGAGACGGACTATAGTAAGAGTTACAGAGAGTCTCTACAGAAATAATAAAATTCGAAATATAAAGTATACAAAGACGGAGTAATATCAAAATGGTTTAATTTATAAGACACTTCAATACCCACAAAGTAAATTTAAAGTTGCAGATTGTCAAGTGTTCATGAGCCGAAATGAAAATGAGCTACAGGAAGCTGTTTTTAAACTTCACAGAGTATCCAACGATTTTAATATGCGAACCAACAAAAGAAAAACTTAGGAGTCTAATCAGAGCAAAAATTGAAATCAACCTGCAAATTTTAGAACAAGAAGATCTAGATAAATGGAACTGAATATTTAGGATGCAACGTAAAATAATATATAAACAAAATTAATAAAGAAATAAAACTGATTACTTTTGCGGAAAATTCGGTGAACTTCAGAAGAAAGTTCGTAAAGAAATATTATTGAATTTATTTGTCAGATATTAAATGGATGTGAAAATAATTATTGGGTTTTAAGGAAAGAAAAGAGAGAAACCACAGAAGAATTAAAAATAAAGAGCATAACAGTAATAACACGTTTCAAAATGATAGTAACACAGTAAGTATTAATGAGATATTAACATGGTACACGCCATTTGACAATCAAACTCTCAAAATTTCACGTTCTAAGTTTAGAAAAACCGCAGGCTATTATTTATTTTGCCGTGGGAGATAGTGCTGAAAAAATGACAACTTCACAACATAAATCACTTGATCAATGATCAGTCAGTAATTTGAAAAAAAAGTCCGTTGATGAAATCTGATTGTTCTTCTTGCAACGGGAATAAAATTGATGGCCAATCAACCCTCTTTCATCGTTGATCATATCTGATCGATTTTATGCAACAGGGCCTAAGAATTTCGGCCCGTACAGACTTCTACCGCGTGGTCGCTCAGAATGTTACAAAAAATGTTAGTTGTAAATTGACGAAAGTAAATTCGTCGTATTGTAATTCTATGATTTATATTGCGTATAACTTCCACAGAATAAATATAGGAAATGCCTGTTATTATTCGGTTGAGAAGCTTTTATCATCCAGTCTGCTGTCAAAAAATCTCAAAGTTAGAATTTATAAAACAGTTATATTACCGGTTGTTCTTTATGGTTGTGAAACTTGGACTCTCACTTTGAGAGAGGAACATAGGTTAAGGGTATTTGAGAATAAGGTGCTTCGGAAAATATTTGGGGCTAAGAGGGATGAGGTCACAGGAGAATGGAGAAAGTTACACAACGCAGAACCGCACGCATTGTATTCTTCACCTGACATAATTAGGAACATTAAATCCAGACGTTTGAGATAGGCAGGGCATGTAGAATGTATGGGCGAATCTGGAAATGCATATAGAGTGTTAATTGGGAGGCAGGAGGGAAAAAGACCTTTGGGGAGGTCGAGATGTAGATGGGAAGATAATATTAAAATGGATTTGAGGAAGGTGGGATACTTTGACACTTTTTTTAATTGTCATGTTCGCGCTGAATTGGAACATGCCTCTGTAATTTGGTCACCCACTTGCAAATCACGTAGTAATCAAATTGAAAAAAATTCAAAAACGATTCTCTAGATATCTGTATTTTCGAAGATATCATTGTTCAGCCCTCCATAACAAAATTTCTTACAACAATCTACTTGCTGAATTTAATTTAATGTCTCTTGCCAATCGTAGATTACTTGCTGAATAACTTTTATTATATAAAATATTCAACGGTCTACTGAATAATAGCGAAATATTATCACAAATCCAGATTAACGCTAGAACATCACACTTAAGAAATCGTCAATTGTTATATTATAAAAAACCAAACACTTCAGCACATAAAAATTCATCAGTGTTAAAATGTGTTCAAATTTCAATGAAATATGTAAAACATGGGATCTAGATTTCTGCATTTCTTACATGGAATACAAACATGTTCTTATTAATATACTGAAGGGAGTTGATTTTATATAATATTGCTATTTGTTACTCTGTAATTTGCCAATTATAGCTACATTTTACATTTTTGGCTATGATATCTATATTTAACTATATTTAACTATTTTTCATGTATTTTATTTCGTATTTTTCATTTATATCTATATCTGTATCTCTTATTTAGGTAGTATCTATTTGTCTGTTCTTTTTTTTTTTCTTTCCCTTTCTCATCTTCCATTTTAATTTGTATTTACACTTGTATCTGTTTCATCTTTTTTTTTCATGTTATCTATGTTTTTTTTTTTTTCTTTTTTGTAAACGAATATCTGTACTGTCTATTATAATTGGGGCTTGCCCTGTTATAGGCATAAATAAATAAATAAATAAATAAATAAATAAATAAATAATGATAGAGACTAGATTAATCTTGCTCAGGACTGGGACCTATGGCGGGCTTATGTGAGGGCGGCAATGAACCTCCGGGTCCCATAAAAGCTAGTAAGTAAGTAAGTAAGTATAACTTCCATATAATAATGCGAATATTAGGCTACGTTATGATTTAAATTAGATGTGTTTTGTGCCTCTCCGTGCATTTTTAGGTCCATCCTAGCCTGGATAAAAAGGGTTTGATATATTTAAGATAATTTAAAACGCAAGTCCCAAAACAATGACTAACTCCAATGGAAATTAGAACACTGCACATTTCTCTTCAATATATCTCAGTCCTTAAAATCAGGAACGACTGGCTACCCTCAATACAAATGTGATAGAGTAATCCGAAAAAATCCGGTGGAAACCGTTTAAGGAACTTAACATTCTCTGCGTATAATTATTAATATGTATGACGGAAAACTCGAGAGAGATGCTGGGGACGTTCCTTATTGGGCAGCTTGTGAGACGAGAGTACAGATTTAGCTGGTCGTATGCGAGAGGAACGCCGCATTGTCTGTCTTTATTTCAGCACCACCTGGGCATGCAGATGCGAGCATGTAGCCATTCAATTCAATCAGCCCTCCCGTCAATCAGCTGCTTAAAAGAAACAAAACATATTCGACAATATCCATGCAACTTACATGTCCTGCGTTCGTAATACTCAGCAAGACACCTCGCCGCCCGGTATCTGGGAAATTTTACGTTATTTCGTTAATAATAATAATAAATAATAATAATAATAATAATAATAATAATAGCCTACGTGTATTTCAGCGAAAATCACGAAACTGGTTTTTTTAGCATCACAATGTAGTACTTGCTATTACTGTACTTCATACAGCGAGAAATACACAATGAAATTACATTTGCGTTAAGGGGTTAGGTACAGCTTATAGCAGTAAAATTTTGGAAATACTCAACATTTTTTCCTCCATTACTGTATCTTGTACGATAATGAGAATTAGTATGTGTAAAACACTATCCTTCTGCTATATAAAAAAAAATATATATTTTTACGATTAAAAAATATTATTTACATTTTTCTTTTTCAAAATTCAGTTCACTGTGCAGTGATGGTTTTCCACATAACTCCAAAACTATCCGACATTCTGTGATGAAATTTTTTGTGTGCATTAATGTATTTCATATCTACAATATGATGCAAGATCACTTCTCTACCTTTGATAGATTGTCTGATAAAAAATAAATTCATTTTACAAAATGGTAAAATATCAGTATTTTCTTCTAACACAAAATAAAAATAATAATATTTATTAAGGAACGTAGTTGAAAGAGCATGATATTGTAAACATGAGTTTCAGCAATAAAATAAAAGAGAGAGAACATGAGTTATGAGGAAAACGCTTCATCACTGCACAGTGAACTGCCACTATTTTGAATTAAAAAAAATGTTTTTTAAATTGTAAACATATTTTTTTTCATATAGCAGAAGGACAGTGTTTTACATATACCAATTTCCATTATTGTATAAGATACAGTAATGGAGGAAAAAAATGTTGAATATGTCTAAAAATGTCATTGCTGTAAGCTGTATCTAACCCCTTAAGGGGAGTTGGTCATTGTCGCATGCAAAATAATGGTAAAAATAGCCTATCTTCTAGCAGTCATAAATATAATAGTCTACTATTTATCAGTGGTTTTTCATTTTTGTTAGCTATGTGTGTATACATATTAAGCTTTAAAATGAAAAATAATGGTGACTCTAGAGTAAATCTGTATCCTTAAATTAATTTTTTTAATTAAGTACAATTTTTTTTATAAATTCACTACATGTCTGTGATTAGGTACACTCTATTCACTTATTATAACACATATAGAATTGAAAATTTTACCACTTACTGCTAATAGATACTAAAACATACCCTACTATAATTATTCATATATCTGTAATATTATGGGCATAGGGCTTATAGTAATCATCACCGTCAATAAATTAAAAAAAATGAAGATTAGTATAAGCCCTGTGCCCATAATTTTACAGATATTTTAATAATTTTAGTAGGGTATGTTTTAGTATATGTTAGCAGTAAGTGGTCAAAATTTTAATTCAATGTGTGCTATGATAAGTGAATAGAGTGTACCTAATCACAGGTATGTAGTGAATTTATATAAAACATATGTTTAAATTCAAAAATTAATTTAAGGGTAAGATTTACACTAGATTAACCATTCTTTTTTCATTTTAAAGTTTAATGCGTATACATATATCTCTAAAAAAATGAAATAGCTGTGATAAATAGTATTACATTTATGACTGCTTGAAGATAGGCTATTTTTACCATTACTTTGCATGCGATAACGTCCAATTCCCCTTAACAAGAAATATACAAAACAAGTTACATTATAATAATTGTTTTAAATATATTTTACGTAACATTTATATGCCTTTTATTTAAAAGTGCAAACGTTTTCGCCCTCCAGGAGCATCATCAGGCTGGAATAACAATATCAAATATCAAAATCAAAAGTTAAAATAAATATGTGATGACAATGTGTGTGATAAAATTTGGATTTTATGGAAAATGTTAAGTGTGTTTCATATTTTCCATAAAACGATTTAGACGATTTCATACACTGAAACTACCACTTATCTCTTCAAGAAAAAAGTTTATCGCTGATCGATTTTCTATTTCAAAAACATTCTCCCACACTACAGTAATATAAAACAAACCTCAATTAAGAAGTCTTACATTTGTTATATTGCAGTGACTCAAACATCTTAAAAATCTGCAAACAATACACTTCAGCATGCTTTTTTTTTCTTATTAGAATCTGACTACTACTTTTTGAGTTATTACTAAGTATAAAAAATGTAAAAATATTTTGCATCATTGAAAGTCTACGTAAGTAACGCGTTCTTCCGTTATTGGCTGACAATTAGGAAGGACGAGGTGAATAGCACAGTATAGAAAACATACAGTAAAGACACCTAAGCCATTTCGTGGGAACAAATTCTGAGTGCGCATGTCACGAAATCGGGTGTATTATCTGGAACCTCCACCAGATGGATCTCCATCTACGACAGGCTGGCATAATTTAATATTAACTGAAAACATTCATTACTCATCTTTTAACAATTTTAAAGACATGAGGCAAAGAAATGGCAATATAACCATAATAATAATTACTTCCGTATGCAATCATCATGAAAATATTCACTAATTGACGCTGACGTTCAAGTCACTGTTTGAGGCTTATGTTCGTAGAATTGATCCGAGTACAACATAATACATCATGGCGTCCGTTGCGGTGAAGTGCGAACATGAACGTCAACAATGGATATAAGTATTTTGAATTCCTAGCGACATAATATTAATGATAGATAATATACATACAAGATTATTCGTATTACTGACCAATAAAATAAATAAATATTTCACTAATATTTTGATAGTGGTTTGATACTAGCGACATAGTTGGATTCATTGAGAACTAGACCTTACTGAGCTTGAATTTAGTACAAACAACATCAAAGGTGCAGACAAGAGTTGTCCCTACTGATTCTTCTTATACTGTGTGAATAGTATACTGTGTCACTCTTTAAGATTGACGCATGCGCAGACC
This sequence comes from Periplaneta americana, assembly GCF_040183065.1. Taxonomy (NCBI): domain Eukaryota; kingdom Metazoa; phylum Arthropoda; class Insecta; order Blattodea; family Blattidae; genus Periplaneta; species Periplaneta americana. Next base: position 58,755,218 of record NC_091127.1, on the reverse strand, counting down.
AATGGAGTTTACTAAGTTGTTCCCCTATAGATAGACAGACAGGCATACGGGCGGACGGATAGGCAGGCAGACAAAAACGGGTAATGTTGGTACATTATAAGGATCGACAAGTCCTACATCTTATGATTTAATCAGCACAGTGCAAAACTTCACTAGACGACGCAAGGAGTTCATGTATTGTGCAAAATAAGTACGATTATGTTACTGAAACAAATAAGTTTCGAGAGAAATAGGATAAAAAAGTAAGATATAATTTTAATAACGTAAGAACTGGACACATGCTGACTTTGTTACAAGTGCAAACGTCTTATCAGTTTGCTATTAGCTTGTTTTGTCACTTGATCAGTGTCACACACATCACTGATTGTCCAGCGGGCCCCGAACATGTTCTACATCTCATGTGATGGTGCAAGTGGGTTATCTTGCTCAATGTCACAGTTCATCTCTGATTTGTGTTCCTAGGTCGTCGTAAATCAAGACACATTGTAGCAAATTGCGTATAGAGTTTCTCCAGTGGTCTAGTTTATGGGAACATAGTCCACAGTGCTCATTTCAGCTTGAGTTTATGAGGGTACTAGAAACAATAGACTGTGCAGGTACTATTTCGCATTGTCTGTGATGAGGCGATAGTAGCGATCCTAGTGGTTAGCAACTATTTATGAATGCATATTTACTACGTATTGAACTTCGTGACTATATACTAGACTATGGAAATACTGAACAAGAAAAAGATGTGTAAAACAGGGATAGACTGTTGATCACAAATATCAGAGATGTAAAAACATGAGATGAACCTAATGCGTACGGGAGATGAAGGAAGAAATGAAAAGGTGGGGAAAAGAATAGAGAAAAGAGGATTACAAGGAAGAAAACTATAGAGTAGGCCTAAACCAATAAAGGACTAAATAAGAAATAATAGAATTAGGCGCAAAAAAGAAATAAAGGAAGAGGTAGGCAATAAATATAAGTGAAATATAACAAAGGAATAATAGAAGACAGATACAGAGAAAGGATGAGAAAGAAGACAGCAAAATAAATAACAAAAAAAATTAATAATGAACACAAAAAAGAAGAGAAAGGAGGAATAAAAATAAGAGTAAAACAAGCAATCCTCTTTCTCTACGTGCTTAGGCATGGGTTCATCTCACTGACGAAATTTTTCGCACGAAACCTGTTTGCCCAGGCTAAAGGTATTTATGAAGCATAAACTGTGTTCTTACAGCACACAGCTCAGCTGTCTGCTCCCTGCCGCTTCATAGTAAATACAAGCTGTCTCATAAATCACTCAACTCTAAACACAAAATTGAAACAAATCAAATCGGGAGACAACACAATGTTCCTAATTCATCACGTGCCTCGCCAGCTTTCCTGGGGGAACGCCCGAAGCAGATATTTGATAACGTACACTCATAAAGACGAAATTATTATTTTAAGAAAAAACTACTAACAATCTAACAATTATATTAACCTATAACATCGAACGAATTAAGTATAAAAGTGTTAATGATAGTGAATGGTTTACCTGAACACAAACAAGTACCGGTATTTGCGTGGAAATTACGATTTTATGAAAAGAAACTACTAACAATCTAACATTTATATTAACCTATAACATCGAAAAGAATAGAGTTTAAAAGTGTTAATGATAGTGAATGGTTTATCTGAACACAAACAATTATTTGGGTGGAAATTACGATTTTATATATAAAAAAGCTACTTATTAACCTATAACATCGAAAGAATGGAGTATAAAAGTGTTAATGATAGTGAATGGTTTACCTGAACACTAACAAGTATTTGCGTGAAAATTACGATTTTATGAAAAAAAAGCTACTAACAATCTAACAATTATATTAAACTATAACATCGAAAGAATGGAGTATAAAAGTGTTAATGATAGTGAATAGTTTACCTGAACACTAACAAGTATTTGCGTGAAAATTACGATTTTATGAAAAAAAAGCTACTAACAATCTAACAATTATATTAAACTATAACATCGAAAGAATGGAGTATAAAAGTGTTAATGGTAGTGAATGGTTTATCTGAACACAAACAATTATTTGCGTGGAAATTACGATTTTATGAAGAAAAAAAAAACAATCTAATAAACCTATAACATCGAAAGAATGGAGTATAAAAGTGTCAATGATGGTGAATGGTTTATCTGAACACAAACAAGTATTTGCGTGGAAAGGAAGAACCAAAGAAAGAATGAGACAGATAATTTAAGGAAGAAAAAATAAAGAAAAGAGAGAAATGAACATACAGTACAAATTAATGAAGCAAGAAATAGGAAGAAATAAACAAATTAAAAAAAGGACGAAATAAATGAGTAACAAATTATATAAAGAAGAGAATAACAAAAACGGAAGGTAAAAATAAGATAACTAAGAACAGGCCTAAATAAAAAGAGAAGGAAAATAGGTCTGTCGAGATAAATTAAATTACTGTACTGAAAGTAAATGAAAAGTAGTGAAGACGAATACACATATTCATATACAGGTTTATTCACGAGGATTTACGTCCCTTACGGAGCTTACTTCCGAAGACATTCTGAGCAAAAAATGTCATATAAACATATGTCCCAATCTCAATATTTTTGGAATTGCACTAATTTGAAGTTGTTTGTAAAATACCATTATTCTTGAGTTTTGAGGGTAAAAGAATATTACAGATAAAGAATGAACTATTCAGGAGTATCATTCTTTAATTAGCTAGTATTCTGTTGTGAATTCCATAGTTGCTTCGTGCATTATTTTTTTGTTTCGATTTTTAACTAAAAGATTACATTTTCTTACGCATTTATCACAACAATTGATACAAATCACGCCACTCTTATAAATTCTTAAAGATTATACATTAGGATGCATAATTAAACTGTAAAGAATGAAGTTCCTAAAGTATTATTTGTAACAATTTTTTGATAAGTGCGTAAGAATGATGTCATTTTGACTTAAAAATTGAAAAATAAAATCTGTGCAAAACAATTAACAACAGTTAATACATCACATATTCATTATATATGAGGTCTCGCCTACCTCATTGAATATTACACGACTACTATGAAGTAGCCAATGTGTATTATCACCATTTAATTCCAGAAAAATCCGTTCCGGCACCGGGACCTCTCAGCTCTGCGCGCTGAGCTCTCTTTCCAACCATTACAACGAGAGAAGTTCGGCCGGCACCGTGGATCGTGTCCCGGCATAGCTCAGTTGGAAAGAGCGCTCAGCGCGCAGAGCTGAGAGGTCCCGGGTTCGATTCCCGGTACCGGAAAGGATTTTTCTCGAATTAAATGGTGATAATTAACAACAGGCTATGTCTCAAAACCTCTTAAGATCTTCGCTACTGGAACTAACAAGTAATTGAATTTACGCGTTGAGAATGCATATTAAGGAAAAAATCGTTCCGATTCAAAATGATTAACTTGAGCTATAACCAAGTAGACCGAAGATCTGTTCTGTTTACAGAAACTTCAGAGATTTTTAATTTTAGTCCCTATCTTCTCAGGTCAGTATTAGTGGCGTAAGTTGGTTTGGCTTTCGAACGCCTCGTTTACAGAAATCTGCTTTGGATTAGGAAGTAGTAAAATATGCGTGTAGCAGAGATGAAAGAGGTAGAGTGAATTTACGAAACGCTGTATATTCCACCTACGAACAGTTATGACTTTCTGCTCGCACCTTGGAGTTGTGTAAAGTTTACAGGTGGCCGTGACATGAAAAATCGTGATACTGGGAAATGCGTGGGTGCAGGAAGTTAAGACCTCACCGTTTTACTGTTAGATGTCTGTTTACTTAACATTTTATCCTTCAATATCGGGAAGCTAAAAGGTGAATATCGCACGTTATATTGGCTATTATGAAAAAGTACCGGATATCAGTATACATATAGAAAAACCACTGACCTACAGATTCTGAGATTTATAAACTAATATCGTATGGTATAATATTAAAAATGTATTATAGACATCTACAAATAATTAGAAATATAGAAAACTGCATAAGATTGCTGGTAAAGAATAGTAATATTGTGATATGAGTAATATTGTGATAGTTCTTTTTGAGAATTTATTACAATTTTACTGAGCGAGAGGAATATCGGTTTTTGCGTCAACGTATTAAGAGAATGTTCGTGGACAAGTTTATGCACAAAACCAGTTCTTCTCTCTTTCAGCAAAATAGTAATAAAGTATCAGAAAGAACTACCGTATCACAATATTACTCGTATCACAGTATTACCAACCTTTAGCCTATATTAAGATATGAATATGATACAAAGAAAGAATTATATGTAGGCTTATATTCTGAAAATACAGAATTGCCTAAATGAGGGAGAAAATAACGGTGAAAGTCAGAAGATTTTTTTCCATTGCTAGAAGTGTAAAGAGTGTGAAAAAAATACGTACAAAATATTTGAGAATAAGAAAGTGACACGAAACTAAATATTTTAAGAATAGGAACAAATGAAGGGTTCAGAACCATAGTGGACCAAGTGCCATTTACTAAAACCGTAGAAAACAATGGTTAAAATGAAGTTATCAACAGTAATCTCACTAGACGTTTTGATTTATCTAGAGAAAATCAAAACTCGAGTGGGATTTAATTGACTATTACACGATTAGAAGAAAGTATATAAAGATTAGAAGTAACGAAGTACTCCAATATAATAAAATATTAATTGACTTACGAAAATACAACTGTCTTCAAATGTATTATTGTACCATCTCAACATTACAAATATTACGCTAGATGCATGCTAGATGGCAGTAGTGAGCAATGCCTTCTCGTCGAGAAGTTTTCGATCTATTATACACGATGGCAATGTTACTAGTCAAGAAGGCTTTGTTGATTCAGTTTCATTTTTATTAAAATGCAACATTCCACTTCAAGTATCCGAATCTCAGTAATCAACGTCACTTGACAGATGATTTTCAATAAATCTTAATATTAAACAATCTCTGATACGTGACTATCCATAATATCATATAGCAGAAGCTATAACATAACCTAACTAATATACACAAGTGTTAGAAAAGTTTTAATTAACGATGATGACATAAAAATAAACATGAATAATTTTAAAAGGAATGTACAATTTTCAAATTTGGATGTGGTTGGTGGTCCAATTGATGTTATATTGGACGTGTGCGTAATAGAAGTGGAACTCGTTGATTTAGGCCTACATGGTGTATTCAACTTATTCAGAATTTCCGAATGAATAATTTTAAAATGAATAATTATTGAATGTACAATTTTCAAATTTGAATGTGGTTGGTGGTTCAATTGATGTTATATTGGACGTGTGCGTAATAGAAGTGGAACTCGTTGATTTAGGTCTACATGGTGTATTCAACTTATTCAGGATTTCCGAATGGATTTCAGAAGATGCATAGGTATGATCAGTGATTTTTATTAATTCTTGTTCTTGAATGCCAATACGAGTCATATTTGAAACTGCTGTGCATCGACTGGAGTGGTTTGTAATTATATATATATATATATATATATATATATATATATATATATATTTGACGCCAGACCAGCGCAGTTTCAAATGTTGGCAAACAAAGAAACAAATGCTAGGGACGCGATAAAATTGTGAGATAAGCAGCCATGATTGGTTGAAATACGTCCTTTCGTACCGTTTTATTGGTCAAAAGTAGTATGACGTAGTAAGAATGTAATAGTCACCATAATTCAATGGAAACATATAGCAAGTAATATAAAATATACACATTAAAACTCAATGATAAGTCAATCTTCATTAAACTATTGTATTCACTTAACTTTAACCTTTGGATTCTCCGTTTTTAATAAATGGCGCTTGGCCCACTATGGCTCTGAACCCTTCAAATGGTCTCAGATGCGGCGCTGCGGGTGTTATAACCAAAGCCGCAATTTTGTAATTTGTTTGTGGATGGTCAAATGGAAAGAAAACTCATTCACAACAGGAAATAACATGTTATCAGCTAGTCTCGAAACAAACTCTTCTACTGCATTTAACAAAAGCATTTAATACTGAATCATAACATGTTTTTGGTTGGTACAATAATCACAATAGTTATTTTAAATCACTTCTGTTATCAAATGCTGTGAAGTTTAATGCAGAACATGCCTGAATGGAGCTAAATGACAGCTGTGAGCAGTATGGAATGAAGATAAATGCAAACAAGACGAAAACCATGATCATAGAAAGAAAAGTAAAGAAGGTAAACTTGCGAATTCCAAATGAGGCAGTACAGCAACTGGACAGCTTCAAATACTTGAGGTGTACTATGAGCTGATGTCAAGAAGTCAAAATGAGAATAGCAATGGGAAAGGAAGCTTTTAATAAGAAAAGGAGTATCTTCTGCGGACCTCTGGAGAAAGAGCTAAGGAAGAGACTAGTGAAGTGCTTTGTGTGGAGTGTAGAAACATGGACATTATACGAAGTGAAGAGAAGCGACTAGAAGCATAAGAAATGTGGATATGGAGAAGGATGGAGCGTGTGAAATGGACAAACAGAATAAGAAATGAAGTTGCGTTGGAAAGAGTGGGTGAAGAAAGAATGATCCTGAAACTGATCAGGAAGAGGAAAAGGAATTAACTGGGTCACTGGTTGAGAGAAGAAACTGCCTTCTGAAGGATGCACTGGAAGGAATGATGAACGGGAGAAGAGTTCGGGGCAGAAGAAGATATCAGATGATAGACGACATTAAGATATATGGATCATATGCGGAGACAAAAAGGGAGGCAGAAAATAGGAAAGACTGGAGGACGCTGGGTGTGCGGTGAAAGACCTGCCCTTGGGCAGAACACAATGAATGAATGAATGAATGAATGAATGAATGAATGATGAATGAATAAATGAATGAATGAATGAATGAATGTCCAAAATTAATTAATATCCTAGGTAAACAAACATTTTGAAAAGGTGTCAGGATATAGCTTACTGCACATTTGAGCCGTTGAGAGCAGAAGTGGTGGAAGTCAAAACTGGATAATGAGGGTTAAAGTAAACATTGCGTAAAATACAGCGCAAAGTAGCAATTTTTAGTAGATTATTTAACGACGCTTTATCAACATCTGAAGTTATTTAGCGTCTGAATGAGACGAAGGTGGTAATGCCGGTGAAATGAGTCCGGGGTCCAGCACCGAAAGTTACCCAGCCTTTGCTCATATTGGGTTGAGGGAAAACCCCGGAAAAAAACTTCAACCAGATAACTTGCCCCGACAGGGAATCGAACCCGGGCCACCAGGTTTCGCGGCGAGACGCGCTAACCGTTACTCCACAGGTGTGGACAAGTAGCAATTAATATTCAATTTATTTAAACTATTAGTGGTCAGTGGATAGCACGAAGGACATATTAATTGCTACTTTGCGCTGTATTTTACAGAACTTTTACTTTAAACCTCATTACCCAATTTTGATTTACATCACTTCTGCTATCAACGGATCATTTATTAATGAATGGGTAGTGTCATTCACAATATAGGAATACTTCAAATTGTTTGTGTTTCAATGTGAAATAATTTTTATTAAGAATTATTGTCAAGTGTACTTCCAAAGAAGGTAGTAAGTTATTTAACATGATTGTCGAAACATAAATTTCCTAAATAAATTATCCTAGTAGGGCTATGTATAAATGTATAATCTAGTATTAACTTGCAGTAAATGTATATTACTAGGATTCTGAAGTTGATTACCTAAAAATCACATAAAATAATACCTCAAGTGTTTAATGCCTATCGACTGAAAGTGCGGGAAATTAGCGAGGTTATGCGTATCTCAACTGAACGGGTGCGCCACATCTTAGTCAATGCCTTGGGCATATCCAAGGTCTCCCGCAAGGTGGGTTCTGAGTTTGTTAACACCGGATCAAAAGCACGTCCGACGTCAAATTTCGAGGGATTGTCTGGCTCGATTCGAGAAAAATATGCCCGGTTTTTGAGCTGGTTTTTGACCACTGTTGAAACATGGAACCACTACTACACACCAGAGACAAAGCAGCAGTCAAAACAATGGAAGCACAGTAAATCTCCGCCTCCAAAAAACGCAAAAGCTGTTCAATTGGCTTGGGAAGTCATGGTGTCCGCGTTTTGCGATTTTAAGGAAATAATCACGACAATGCACCTGCTCAGACGTCTGCAATAGCGGTTGCTGAAGCACACTAACTACGGTTCGAATTGTTGCCGGACTCCCACTACTCACCAGATCTCGCATCCTCAGACTTCTTTCTTTTCCCAAAGCTCAAAACTCGCTTGACTGGGATAAAAGTTCGTCAAATGAAGAGGTTACTGCAGCAGCAGAAAGCGTTTTTGAAGACAGACAGTCGGCGTTCCAAAATCCAAATTTCCCTTATCAGGGACGTTGGAAACGTATTTCCGTAAGACATTACAATACTTCCTGTTATACCTCATGTACGGATGGAATAGAAATGAAAGAATCGGAGTTGGAGTAGATCATATCCTAATCCATACAGTAAAGCAGAAGAAGGCTAGACGTACGGTACGGAATTTACCTTAAGGGGTTAGGTTCAGCTTACAGCAGTAAAATTTTTGGAAATATTCAACATTTTTTTCCTCCATTACTGAATCTTGATGAAAAAAAAATATTTTTACGATTGAAAAAGAAATTATATATATATATATATATATATATATATATATATATTCAAAATTCAAAATGGTGGCAGTTTACTGTGCAGTAATGAAGCGTTTCCTTCGTAACTCATAAACTTGTTAACTTTTTCATGGTCTCTCTTTTTTATTTTATTGCTGAAACTCATGTTTACAATATCATGCTCTTTCAACTACACTCCTTAATAAATAATATATTTTTTTATTTTGTGTTTGAAGAAAGTACTGATTATTGACCATTTTTTTAATGAATTTATTTTTTATCAGACAATCTATCAAAGGTAGAGAAGTGATCTTGCATCATACTGTAGATATTACATGCATAAATACAAACAAAAAACTTTATCACATAATATTGGATAGTTTTTGAGTTACGTGGGAAACGCTTCATCACTGCACAGTGAGCTGAATTTTGAAAAATAAAATGTAAATAATTTTTTTAATGGTAAAAGTATTTTTTTCATATAGCAGAAGGACAGTGTTTTACACATGCTAATTTTCATTATTGTACAGGATACAGTAATGAAGGAAAAAAATGTTGAATATTTCTAAAATTTTATTGCTGTAAGCTGTACTTAACCCCTTAAGTTCTGGATTGAAGTAGAGTTTTTGTGCACCCGTTATAGAATTAGCTCCGTGCCGAATGTGCTGCTCGGCTAAGCTGGCTGCACCATTCACAACATTATACATTCGTCTCTAGCCAACAAGTTCGAATATCACACCTCTGGTGAAGGGGTTGCCATACCTTAGAGATCCACCTGAGTAGTATAGTTCTCCGCCTGGAGGTTCGATATCCCTTTGTAGATGTCTGAGTCGTTTAGACTCCACCATCAGGGCCACTTAACTAGGTACCACCTTGGAGGAAAACATGAAGAACATCTGCCACGGCGGAAGCCGTTTCCAGGTTACAGAAGTAAAATCCTTAAGGGGACACTCAACTTAAAAATTGGAGAAAAAGTGTCATAGAAATGAAAAATTAAATTTCTACACTAATTTACGTGACAGAAGTAAATCAATACGCAGAATTCTTCCCCTATTCATAGAGAAGTCACAGTCAAATGCACAAAGCCAAAAAATAAAAAATGATAATTAAAAGTGATATTTCAATTAATGATTGATTAAAAATTGAAATAGTTTTTATTTTGAAAAGTATTGGATGTAATGAGCTGAGATTTTGCATGTTACTTTCCATGTGTATATTAAACTTTTTCTCCAAATTTGAAAAAGATTGGTCAAATAGGAAAAAAGTTCCAAAATATAGTTGAGTGTCCCCTTAAATACTAAAGAAAATACGTTCAGTCCTCCATAATTATGCTATTTTTTTTTAATTGGCTACTTAACGATGCTGTATCAACTACTGGAATATTAAGTGTCGATGGAATTGGTGATAGCGAATATATCATTTACGAGATGAGGCCAAGGATTCACCACAGATTACCTAATATTCGTCTTAGGGTTGGAGAAAATCTCGGAAAACCCCAACCAAAACAGGTAATCATCTAAAGCGGGAAACGAACCAACACCCGAATGCAGATCCAGATCAGGAGGCAAACGCGCTGCCAACTGAACTACATCGATGGCTAAATACGCTATTACGACGTGAGGAAGACAAAGGGTGTGGAAAGAGAACTTCAATGTCCTTTCCAGGAATCAAACTCGCGAACAAGCTCAGAGAGCGAGCTGCGATCCAAACCGAGAACCGCCCCTAAAAAGACGTATACAAGTGTTCATTATGATACACACCTCCCTATATCAGTCTGAACATCAGACAGATATTCATGACAGATGCAAATCCACATCCATAGCAAACCCTCCCCCTTAAAGATATGCAAGAACGAGCGCGTGGGTGAGTGGTTACGTCAGAGGGGCGCGTCGGAATCTGGCAGAGCGGACAAAAGGAAACTGACCGACAAGACGACGGGCCTCGCTTGTTTTTCAGGCATTCTCTGGCATTCACATACATCACTAGGGAATCTTTTGTCTTTCGTACTACTGTGAATACTGACACACAACTCCCAAATTTGGAAACAATGTCGCGTCAAATGCCCCATATATGGTTTCATTTCTGCAGTCGTCTGGGTTTATTTCGTCAAAATGAGACTTCCCGTGCACATAATAAACGAGCAGTTGGAACTGAATTCAAGACAATTACAATCATATCCCTCCTCTTTCTTTTATACTCGATTTTTTTTCTCCTCATCTTCTTTCTGTGAGAAAAATAACTTACCCTTCTACCTCACGCCTTTCTTTTCCTCATAATTCTCCTCTTACTTGACTGAATTCCTAACAGATACAACCCTTCTACCTCACGCCTTTCTTTTCCTCATAATTCTCCTCTTACTTGACTGAATTCCTAACAGATACAACCCTTCTACCTCACGCCTTCCTTTTCCTCATAATTCTCTTCTTAGTCGACTGAATTCCTAACAGATACAACCCTTCTACCTCACGCCTTCCTTTTCCTCATACTTGTCCTCTTACTCGACTGAATTCCTAACAGATTCAACCCTTCTACCTCACGCCTCCCTTTTCCTCATAATTCTCCTCTTATTCGACTGAATTCCTAACAGATAAAACCCTTCTACCTCACGCCTTCCTTTTCCTCATAATCCTCCTCTTATTCGACTGAATTCCTAACAGATACAATCCTTCTAGCTCACGCCTTCCTTTTCCTCATACTTGTCCTTTTACTCGACTGAATTCCTAACAGATACAACCCTTCTACCTCACGCCTTCCTTTTCCTCATAATTCTCCTCTTATTCGACTGAATTCCTAACAGATACAACCCTTCTAGCTCACGCCTTCCTTTTCCTCATAATTCTCCTCTTATTCGACTGACTTCCTAACAGATACAATCCTTCTACCTCACGCCTTCCTTTTCCTCATAATTCTCCTCTTATTCGACTGAATTCCTAACAGATACAACCCTTCTAGCTCACGCCTTCCTTTTCCTCATACTTGTCCTCTTACTCGACTGAATTCCTAACAGATACAATCCTTCTACCTCACGCCTTCCTTTTCCTCATAATTCTCCTCTTATTAGACTGAATTCCTAACAGATAAAACCCTTCTACCTCACGCCTTCCTTTTCCTCATAATTCTCCTCTTATTCGACTGAATTCCTAACAGATACAACCCTTCTACTTCACGCCTTCCTTTTCCTCATAATTCTCTTACTCAACTTATTCCATAACATACGCAGTCCTTCTACCTCCCTTCTTCCGCTGCCTCATAAATCTCTGAATGCCTGAATTGATACAATCCCCTCTCGTCATCTAAGTCCTCTTCGTCGACAGAATTTAAAGCACTTTAAAATAATAAACCTTCCATTTACGTTATTTCTTGTTTCCGACTTAATTAAAGACAGAAAACAATCATTCACTCTTCTTCTTCTTCTTACTTCTGTTCCTCCCCTTTAATTGAAGAATTTTCAAGTTACAACACTGTTTTCTGTATTCCTTGCTTTTCTGACATATTATGACCGTTTTCTATCCCGATCTCATCATGACAGTGCAAAATAGTTTCGATTTCTTCTTCTTTTTCTTTATTCCTTCTTCTTTTCCTTTATGTAAATGGAGACAGTTTCATGTTGCACTTCTTCTCTCTCTCTCTTTACTACCTTTTTGTCTTTTATCTTATTCTTTCTTCTCTCCATAATTTACACTTAATTCCAAACAATTACATCTTACAATGGTTTTATCTCTTTCCCGTTATTATATTTTTCGTTTTTGTCGTGTTCGATTGAATTTTTAATGTAAACAATTCTTTTGCATCTCTTACACTTTCCCTTTCGGTGTTTCAACTCTTTAACCTTGAATGCGGTATCTACTACTCGACAGTCGAAGATGATTGATAATTCAGATTAATTTACTCTATGTTTGGTCATAAATAAAGTTTATGTAACCTAATTATATTTCGATAAATCATTACTATTGCAATTTCCGCTGCTAATACTGACAATGATACGTAATTATTGTAATGTCGATGATGATGTACTACAATATTATCGCTATTATGATTATTATTATTATTATTATTATTATTATTATTATTATTACTATTATTATGTTTCCTCACTAATGGCGGGCACTTGACTATTCGTTATTCACCCATGTGAAGCCAGTATGTTATGCAATACAATTTAACGACATAGTTGTTCCAATCGTACGTCATAGAACACTGGTCTACACTCTACGCTACACCCACAATGAGCTGATGGAGATTTGTTGGGATGCCACAGGAGAATTGGAGCTCTCGGAGAAAACCTCGGTGTTACCTGGACCACGGGCTTGCCCAACACCTATTATTGTTATTATTATTATTATTATTATTATTATTATTATTATTATTATTATTGTTATGTCTCTGTTGATAAATTTGTAAGCCATCTATCTAACAGATTCCTTGTTAATGTCATAATTTTGAACCAGTCGTGTCTATACTAATAATAAATCTGTAGCCGAAATTTTTCGGGTAATTTTCGATTTTCCAAAAATAATTGGTCCTAACATATATAATTAACCACCCTGAAACCGAAAATCGCTTTTTTGAAATTTTTGTTTGTATGTCTGTCTGTCTGTCGTATGTATCTTTGTTTGTTACCTTTTCACGCGATAATGGCTGAACGGATTTCGATGAAAATTGGAATATAAATTAAGTTCGTTGTAACTTAGATTTTAGGCTATAGGGCATTCAAAATACATTATTTAAAAGGGGTTATAAGAGGGCCTGAATTAAATAAATCGAAATATCTCGCTTATTATTGAGTGTTGTGAAAAATGTTACATAACAAAAGTTTCTTTAAAAATAATTTGCGATAAGTTTTATTCCTTGAAAATTTTTGATAGGACTGATATTTAATGAGATAAATGAGTTTTAAAATTAAAATAACTGCCATCTAAGGCCGTGTAATGAATTAAAAAACAAATGACTTCGTCTATAAGGGGCCTTGGACAGCAACAATCGAAAGCTATGAAAGATAGCCCAGCGAATAGGGATTATAAAGAATGGACACTGAGCGAATTTTCCTGTGTTTTGTTTCTCTGTGCGCCAGCGTATAGTTCCACTTTCAAGCGCTAGAGTTTAGTGTAATCGAGCATACGCTAAGATTATTGAGAATAGAGTTGAGGCCCGGGATCCAAACATCGCCTACCTTATTGCATAATCCAGTAACGCTTTGCTTCAAATAAATTCAAGTTAACAGCTTTTCCTTATTTCTCAGTGACAAACTAGTTGTAATAATAATATTTTATATTTCAGATATCATAAATTATATTATAAAATAATATAATACATTATAAAATTAAGTATCGAATTCGTTTAATATTTGTATATAATATAATATAGGTTATATGGTTTTACTTCCCGTAAGAGTTTTGTTTTTCCATTTTCAGCGCTATCAAATCATTACATATTTTAATTATTTTTGGGTTCAACGTCTCGACTCTCATTATAAAGGAACTCTAGAGTCTAGACATTACAGTTAATGACGGATTTATTATTTTATGGATCCAATTTATTTTATTTGAGTACATAATGTGCATAGATATATTAATTATATGTGTTATATTTCTGCTGTGTCGACTGCTAGCTGGTGTGATGTCAGTGCCAACTCTAGGGAGAAAGCAGAATCTCACGCTTTAGCTGGCTTGAAGGTCATTGAAATCAGTCTGGCTACATCAAAGGTACCGACGCGAAGTGTCCATTCTTTATAATCCCTATTCGCTGGATAGCCTACACAAAATGTTTCTGTGTTTGTATGAAGTAATATCGGAAGCTAAATTAACCGATTTGTATAATTAATTCTTATTTCACCATTGGAAAGTGTAGTTTCTCTAGATGGACATAATGCTATAATGTTATTACAGTAACTTCTGATATAATATAATATAATATAATATAATATAATATAATATAATATAATATAATATAATATAATATAATATAATATAATATAATATAATATATATAATTTATTTCAAGAAATAGTCTGCCCAGGCATCCTGGGTTGCCAAAAACACAGAATAACACACATATAAGAATAGTAATGATTACAGTAAGATAGATGAGCCAAATTTAAATGTGAACTAGGAGCTTAAGTTTAAGAAATAATAAATGTGTACATATATTTGTAACAATCACACACTAACGAATAGAAAAGGGGGGGGGGTATTATGATATTCCGTATAAATGATTTTTCAGAATTGCCACAGACCCTTTAATGGTTGAAGTAATTATTTTTGGAATGATGTCATGGATTCCAAATGTTTTGATAGTGTTTACAGTTGATCGTGGGATGGTGCCCCTCGCTCCGATCATTAAACCATGTACTTCCCAGGTGCCTTCCATCTGATATTTTTCTCGAAAATACGGAATAGTAGGCTCATAAATTTGTTGTTTTTCTTTGTTGACCTCGGATGGTTGGGTCTGGCTCATCTCAAATCTAACAGTTGGGTCCAGTATAAAGCCTTTACTATTAGTCTTGTCTAGAGCCACGATGTCCGCTCTTCTAATTCCGCCGCCTTCAGACGCAACGCAGTGCACCTCTTCATGGACCTCGAAGGATTTGTTTCTAAGGGCTTGTGCTATTAGTTTTCGGATGTTATGATGGCGTGAATTTCTCAGGAGTTCTCCATGCTGACAGGATCCTAGGACGTGTGCTAAGGTTTCAATCTCGTTGCAGTATCTGCAACGGAAACCGTCCAAGGATCTCCCATGAAGACTTCTCACTGGTGCTACGTTAGCATTCATCTTAATTGCGTCCCGCCATTCAGAGGAAGATAGACCCTCCTTAGAAAAAATCCATTTATTTCCGGGAGTATATTCTTGAAATAAAATAACACCTTTTCCTTTATGTGGAAGCGCACACCATTTGTCGTACTCTTGTTTCCTAAGATTTTGTCGTAGTTTATGGACATTGATGTTACTTATATCCAGATCTTCAGGTGGAATTTTTAACTTCCTGGAACATACTTTCTTTTCTGCTGCTATGTTCCTTGTAGAAACGACAAGAGGATTCGAGGTTCTCAATAATGTGTTGCAAATATTGAGATGCTGTAAATATGCTTCCCATTGAGCTTTGAAAAGGCTGAGACCCTTATATTTACGTTCGGTGTACAACATCGCGTCGGGCGTGTCTCCTGGCAAACATAAAATTTCCTTCACCGAACTTTTAATTAACTTATCCACATCTTCGAGAAACCGGTCAGAAAGCTGGTGAAGGGGAGCATTTTGAAGAGGATAAACAAGTATAGGCCAAATATACATATTTAAAACATTGAGTTTTTGTTCTGGTTTCAGAAGATAAGTAGATGTTAAAGCTTGGATCTTATTATTTAAATTATTGATTACTTTGGCAATGTCAAACTTAATTTCATCAGAAAAATTAATCCCAAGGTATTTGATTCGTTCATCTCCATCAATACTATTAATGATAATGTATAATGTAATATATTATATAGCCTAATTTAAGTTATTTGAAGGGTTCAGAATCATAGTGGGCCAAGCGCCATTTACTGAATACGTAGAAAACAAGGGTTAAAATTAAGTTATTACCATAATTCAATGGAAACCTATAACAAGTAAAATAAGACATACACATTAAATCTAAATGATGTCAATCTTGATTAAACTATGGTTTCATGTAATAAAAATTAAGAAACATGTTAAAGGAATTGTCATTGCACCAAATGAGTGTCTCTGGACGAAAATGATCGCATTTTAATTATTTGGATGCAATTTAAATTAAGTAACATATTAAACGATTTATCCTTCTATCAAACACGAATGTTCCCTGGATCAAATGTCCTATTTTAATTATGTAATTACTTTATATTTATTTCTAACGGGTGCAGCGGAGCGCACGGGTACGGCTAGTATTTAATAAAATCTTGAGTTGCACAATTTAATATCGAGATAAATTGAAGAGTCCACTGCAAGAATGATGGATGTCATTTGCAGGAGAAGCGATTAAAAGTTTGAAATGTTTAGCGCTCAAAGCTTAACTGCGATTTTTCTATCATTATTGGACAATGACTATCAGTGTTAATGCCATATAGGCTAACACTGTATGTACATTCTATATGTCTTAAGCTATGCATTGACAGTCTTGGTTCATTTTCGACAAGAAAGTGACATCCATCATTCTTACAGTGGACTCTTCAATTCATAAGTTGTCGTAATTACGAACGTCCTCATGCTCCTTCTGATATTTCTTCGAGATTATTTGTGACATTTTTTAAAATGTAGATCTAAACCTTATCTACTTTTTTTATTTTCGACGCAATATAAGATTCTTGAGACGTCATTTAAATTTCATTCGTTAACTTCGCCTTTCTCTAAATATAGAATCCCTTATTCTTCCAAAAATAATCCATATTATGAATGAACGAACGAACAAATAAACAAATAAATAAATAAAATAAATCCAATGTAAATGAAAAATCAAGAATGGTTAATTTGGGTTTTCATGTTCTAATCCCCAAATTAGGTCACATCAAATTCTTTAGTATTACTATTTATTGGAAATCCAAACCTAAAAGAAAATTTCAACTTCGAAATTTACATTTATCATGAGGTAACTATGTTTGAATGTAAGAAACCAGGGCTTAATAATATCACAAGAGACAATATATATGTAACAAACGTATTATTTAATGATAATCATTCCATACTGTGCTTCTCCATCCATGTTTATTACATTAATTTCATGATTTTACTTAATTTTTTCGGCATTTGTTTTCAAGATATTATTGACAGAATTCTTTGTAGATATTTTGTTCTTTGTAGTCTTTTTGTACAAAGTATGTATATTTAATTTTCTTCACATCAACAAACAACCAACCTAATGATGATAGCAAAGCATTGGTTCGTAAAACTTTTTAACTTGTCTCATACAGACAATTTTTAGTACGTTTTTTTTATTAAATATGCATAATGTTCACATAAATTTTACATGTAACTTCGTCAATAATTTTTAATCATTTATTATTAATTCGTGCTTGTTTTTAAACTTGTAAATTTGTTTATTGCAATATGTTTAACATGAATTTACTTACTCTTACATATATATCTACTTATTAGTTTCTTGATGCCCATAATACGGTCGAATATTATTACTAAAATAACCTTTTGATATTTTCTACAATAAACAAGTCAAAAACTGAACAATCAAGACTTCACATTTTCATATTATTACTATTTGAGTTATTGGAATACATATAAAATGAATTAAAATTAAAATTTGTATTGTTTAATGTTTTAATTAATGTTTATTTATTTATTTGATACTGAACATAACAGAAAAAGCCCAATTACAATGTTTAAGATTGACAATAGTACATTATGCAACGAGCCTATAATGGTAGTAATTAAGACGCAAGTATGTTTGTTTATGAAACGAGCGCAAGCGAGTTTCATAATTTTCATACGAGCGTCTTAATTACCATTATAGGCAAGTTTCATACGACTTTTTATGCTCGACCATATTTCTAACTTGAAATTATTCAGATGTATACATTTTATTTGTATCTGACAAGATCGGAAGTGACCTTGTTCTAGGTCGTGAATTGTGAGATGTGCGCAGACGCGAAAGTATTGATTTTTTCCGAGGAACAATAATGTCATTGACCTTGTGTAATCCCATTATACTTGGTATAACCTCGATTATTGAATTCGACATTGAAAAACGAGATGGCAAATTGAATTTATTTCAATATTATTTACAATTAACGCTAATTATTATAGTAACAGAACATAACCTTCTGCGACAGTATTGGATTTTCAGCCTCCGTGACTTTTCGCTAATTCTCTTTCGATTGCATATCCGAGAATAATCGATACTTGCGGTTTTATAACGGTAAAGCTGACTTGTCATTGGCTGAACACCTGTAAGCTGAGTTGTCATTGGCTGAAAACACCTGTACTTTAATGAGTAGGTGTACTTTAATGACATGCATTAAAGGAATACTACCAGGTGTATAATTACTACATTTCGGCATGGTCGAGCATAAAGTAATTTATAAAACATAAACAAGGGAAAGGAAACATACTCTTATTAAAAACTGAAACAAAATAGAAAAAAAAAGAGAAATAGAAAGAAAGAGAAATTGAAAATAAGGTGTGAAAGTAGCTTCAAATTAACTAACAACAATATTCTGTAAAATATGATAACAAATAATTCCGTATTTATAAAAATTTATATTGGAAATATCAACATTCGGAAGAGGATATTTGAAACGTTAATCAAAAACTTTTAGAAATGTCGGCCGACTTTCCAAGAACACACTAACATCGCTATGTGTGGCCTGCCTGCAGTGATTATCCTTGTGAGATAGCGCAGTAAGTGTCCACGAAATGGACGACATTCTATAAACGTCGTAAGATACTTGTTGCAACCATTGCATTTGGATCCCGGGACGAATTTTGTAGCAAACAGGTCTGTGAACGGAGCATACGGGATTCCTCATTTGATTTATGGGTACACAGACTCCGTAGTTCACCCAGACATTCGCTTTGCCGCTTACAGAAAGAAATGCACCTGTTGCAATGACGTCATAGCACGAGCTGTCAAGACTATGAAAGGTTTCACATTATCCAGCCGGAAATGGCTGAATTGATATGCTTTCAATGTATACGTGGCATTCCACTTGTATCGATTCATGGAACTCAACTTGCATAGCATTTACATCTTCTCTTGGGCGTAGATTCTCTGCAATACCTATCTCATTTGAAGCACACTTTCCAACAGCAAGATTCTTAATTAAGTTAGTTAATGGTTGTTCATAATTTAATGGAAATTAATGCCCATCGTTTAATGATGCCGGTGTGTGGCATACTAATTATGATTTGTTCTCCTAAATTACCTTGTGTCTAGTGTTGTTAATGACAATAACCAAGACACACTTTTTGCAGATAATCAAGTTTTAATCACAAGTTCAGAGGAAAATCTGCACGTGGAAAAATGCACATTCTAACATTTGGCAAAATATTTTGGATAAGATATAACACCAAAGGATCTATAACAATCAGAAGAAACACAATTTTTATTTGATTCAGAATTCATTTGACATAAATTTATAAACTTATCTAAACTTCGAGTATTTGAAAAATTTCTAACATGTTATAGGCTAAGTGTGGTCTTCTATGCAGGGTGTTTCAGAAATTCTTTGACAAACCTTGGGGGCATGTTCCTCACACCAAAACAAGGAAAAAAATTAATATAAACATATGTCCGAAAATCCTTAGTTTTTTAGTTATTAATGAAAGAACATAATGAAAATCTGTTAGATATTATCAGCTTGGTAGCAAGTGTTGCAACTTTAATCAAGTCAGAACCTCATAACAATGAAAGTTTCGAGGTTACAAGTTTGTAATCGATAATAATTCATTTTGTTACCTAATCGAATGACGTTTTCGATACAAGTCTGCTGAAGCACCCATTGTATCCTAGATGCTATGTGTTGCCAAGGACACTTGTTTACTACAAGTCATTTGTCATTTAGACATTTGTGATGAGTTTCTGAATTGATTAAAGTTGCAACACTTGCTACCAAGCTGACAATGTCTAACAGATGTTTCATTATGTTCTTTCATGAATAACTAAAAAACAAAGATTTTCGGACATATGTTTATAAGAACTTTTTTTCTTGTTTTGGTATGAGGAACATGCCCCCAAGGTTTATCAAAGTATTTCTGAAACATTCTGTATATAGTCTTCGTGTTTTCATTCTTATAGCAAAACAATGAGTGCTTCAATGTTATAAATAAAGAACGGAAGTTAGGAAGAATACCTTTTTTAATTGGGTAGATTTACGAAATAATTTAATAGAGGACAACATGTTTCCACACATTTCGGGACGGTATAGCTAGTTTTTATTTTTCTATTTTACTTCCGTTGCTTATTTTAAGGATTAATGCCTTATTTTGCCTATTTTTTGCATTAAACACATTTTTCTGATATAATCTATATATTAAATAATCAGTACAAGGAAAAAATTGTACGAATTCCGAATATATTAAAAAATACAAATAAAACACTTCTTTATTTTATAAATGAAGCACCTGTTACAAATATTAAACGATATTTTAGCATAATGGGAATCTCTTTAGACTATCTCACTTCACATAGATACATTTAAGTTATTTGTGGTGACATGCCTATAAAGCAACCCTAAGCTGATCAGTCTGTCGAGAGGATTCGTGGCACTCTGAGAGATTCAGTATCTATATCTATATTTTGACTACATATAGTCACAGCCTAATACAGTGTTGTCAACCGATGCCCATAGGAGCAAGCGCGCGCTTTAGAGCCCAGGAGAGCCTGAGCGCTTTACAGCGGAAAGGAAAGAGACAGACGAAAGAGGTAGTATATGCCGTTTGGTCGAGCTATACATACAGGGATGGCCAGCACTGATTCAAAGGATAAAGGGAAGAGAAGTTATTAAAACTGTATCCATGTTAATTTTTAGATTTGTCTGAGAAGCATAAGTGCATTATAAGAATGTAAGTTTTAATTTTAATGTTCATTTTTCACAAGTTTGCTTTTTTATTCAACAGGAATATTTTCTCAACTTTTTTACAGAAAAGTTAAATTTTCAGATATGTTTGTTTAGCAGCCTTACAGGTACTAAAAGAATGTTTTCGTAAATCTAATATATCGTAAATACGTATTACTGAAGATAGAGTATTAAAATGTTTGAAAATATTCGCATGGAAAATGTTTGTAAGGAAATGAATTAACGAAGCAAATACTGTTACATCACAAACAAAAGATAATTATGTGCCTATGTGTTGGTAAAACGTCAGCTTTATAGCTTCAGCAGATTTCGAGATAATTTAATATTCTGATAACAGAAAGTTGCGCACCAATATCACCTAAAAGCATAATGCGATAAAAGTTTTATTATGTAATATTAGTTAGAATTAAAACATATAACTAGACAACTTTGCTTTGGACTATAATATTGTTTTGATTACTTTTATAAGGCTAAAGATACCATCAATATCAATTTCAACTTATCATGTCATATTCAGTGTCTTTTTTTGGGATAACACTTTCTATATGTTTAATTCACTTAGTACAGTCTGTAGTTGAAGTTATTATGAAATTTGTGTGAATATTCCTTCTTCACTCTTTATTATGTTATTAACGTTTAAAACACAACTGCAATATTAGGCTAAGAAATAGGTGTTAGTACTTTTGTTTTACAGACAATATAGAAAACAACAAACAGAAATAAGCCATGTACAAATAACGACATAAAATTTCACGTTCCGTTTGAAGTTTGTGCACCACTGTTTTCTTAATCCAACAGGCTGCTTATTCCTCCTAGCATACCTAGCGCTTAATGCCAGCGCACGACATCGAGGTCAGAAAAATGCGCTTGCTTTGACATCACTGGTCTAGTATATACAGTCACGAAGCTTGTGCTGTGAGGGTGCTAGGAACAATAGAATGTGCCGGTATTATTTCGCATTGTCTGTAATGAGGCGATATTAGCGATCCTAGTGGTTAGCAACTATCTATGGACGCATATTTACTAAGTATTGAGCTTCGTGACTGTATATACTAGACTGTGATATAGTCTTGATCATTCAATGAGGACGGCGAGGCCTCATATATAATAGGCCTATATAAACTAATACGCGTTTAAAATAAAGTCAGTTATTTAATTTCCAATTAAGTCGGAATCATAGCAAAATCGTAAGTAGCAGCACAGACTAGTATATACAGTCACGAAGCTGGATATTTTTATTGGGTTATTTTACGACGTTGTATCAACATCTAAGGTTATTTAAGGTCTGAATGAAATGAAGGTGTTAATGCCGGTGAAATGAGTCCGGGGTCCTGCACCGAAAGTTACCCAGCATTTCCGCGTATTGGGTTGAGGGAAAACCCCCAAAAAAACCTCAACCAGGTAACTTGCCCCGACCGTGATTCGAACCCGGGGCACCTGGTTTCGCGGCCAGACGCGCTGACCGTTACTCCACAGGTGTGGACGAAGCGAAGCTGTATACGCAGTAAATATGCATCCATAGATAGTTGCTAACCACTAGGATTGCTACTATCGCCTCATTACAGACAATGCGAAGTAGCATTGGCACAGTCCATTGTTCCTAGCACCCTCACAACTCAAGCTTCGTGACTGTATATACTAGACCAGTAGTGTCAGAGTTGTAATCTCCGAAACCGGTTGTGGTGCTAGAGACGTCCAGTCGGAGCGTGAACTTGCTTATATCTGTGGAAGCACCGGAGCACGCAACGAGTTATAGTGGAGCGCTCCGCTCCGTTTAGGCTGTGTCTGACAACGCTGTACTAGACTGTGGTAGTAGTGTTAATGTAAGTAGTGACCTATATAGTGAGTTCATTTGTTATATTACGACAAGAAAATGTCATAAACATGGGTAACCTCAAAACGTATTAAAATAATGGGGGGGGGGGAAGACGGATAGGTGGACTTTAGAAGGAAAGAAGAAAGGTGGAAATAAGTAGAAAGTGATTTCAATGCAAGAAAACCTCATCCCAATGTCTTCAGCAGTATTGAAGACAAAACGGGATAAAATGAAAGTAGATGCAAGGAAATATCATGCAACAAGCAAAATGGAAAAACTTCATTGATCGCCGCTATTCCAATGTCTTCAAGTATAATATTAGGCCTACATGACAAATGTGTTATTCATACGACTTCAGTTGCCTTATTTTAGGCAACCGCAGTTTGATTAATGTTTATTCAATAAATGTATCATTTAAATAAATATTATAAGTACTTAAATATCAGTACCGTAGGAAATTCTAAATGACCTTCTGTACTATTCAAAATATACAATGCTTATGTCTTGCTTAGCCTAAACCGTGATTGCAAATCTTTTTCGTTCACAGTATTAAAATAATCTTCTCATTCGGAATTTATTCTCGCCCGTCTGGATTAGAAATCATCATTTTCAAATATCAAGTTCATCTTTGTCCTCGCCATGATGAAAATTATTGTCGTTAATGCAGGATTAATTATTTAAATGAGCAAATATTGACCGATTAACTTAAATGTAGTTTAATGAGAGTTTAAAGCCCAATTTGTGTTGGTGAACTACATAGCCCCTTTAAGTGGCAATTAAAAAACTTTAAGTAACAATTAAATTAAATTAAGTCTCGTGAAATCGGCCCTAAGTGTACAATATACTACTAACTAAAAATTATAATTTCGTACCACACTGTATAGCTGTCATATTCTCATCTGTTATGCTGGAACCGTACTCATGTAACACGTCTGCCAATAAAGGTGTTCTCAACAGACTAATATGCATATTGCAAATATTGTTACGCATGGCTGCATTGCTCGAAGGATCTCCACACTGTTCCGCTGAAAAATTATCTCCGGCTTTATTGGTCTTTACAGCATATTAACACCGCAAAACACAGGGTAATATATTCTTCATCCCGCTGTTTGTTAATGTGCAACTAAAAATGAATGTATTATATCTACACGTAAAACCAGCAAAGGAACATAGAGCGCTAAGAAATGGTTATATGGCTAGGAAAGCTAAAGATCGAATTAAGAACTGAGGGATATTATCCACACTAAGCTAGAAACCTGGGTAGGGTATTCTATAGCGATGATGCCAATTTACATTTTCGAAAGCATAACTGATGCCACAGTAAAAAAAAATCTAAATTACTCGTCGAAATGCTGAGAAATGTCTTTTCTGTACAGATCTCGGAATATTTGCCGGTCAGTGACCGTTAAATTTCAAACGGCTTATCTTACAACGTAGACGTCAGCGTATTGAAAAGCATTACAACTTTCTTCCCCTCTCCTCACCGCCCCACGCAAATGTGACGTTGCAAAGAGGCAGAGATAAAATCCGAGATTTGTACGTATCTGTGAACTCCTTATCATTATGCAGGAGATGAATGCCACTTACATTTCCTGTCATATTATTATTTCAAAATCAGAAATCTTAGTGTCAGTCTATTACTTATCAAAAAATCATTGTGGACACAGAAGTTAATGCACATATTTAATTCATTCATTTCATTTAGAGTTCTGCCCAAGGTCAGGTCTTTCACTGCAAACCCAACTTTCTCCAATCTTTCCTATTTCCTGCCTTCCTCTTCGTTTCCTCATATGAACCATATATCTTAATGTCGTTTATCATCCTCTACCCCGAACTCTTCTCCCGTTCACCATTCCTTCCAGTGCATCCTTCAGCAGGCAGTTTCTTCCCAGCCAGTGACCCAACCAATTCCTTTTCCTCTTCCTGATCAATATACTGTACGTATTTAATTAATGCTATTGCAACAAAGAAAAAAAATAGAAATATAAGGCTGGTGATGGTAATAATAATAATAATAATAATAATAATAATAATAATAATAATAATAATAATAATAATAGACCAATGGTCTTACTAATAAAACTCTATATACAGACGTTTAACTGTCTT
Source organism: Periplaneta americana (assembly GCF_040183065.1). NCBI lineage: Eukaryota > Metazoa > Arthropoda > Insecta > Blattodea > Blattidae > Periplaneta > Periplaneta americana. The sequence goes on along the minus strand of NC_091127.1, from coordinate 58,730,156 downwards.
ATACAATCAGTAGATCGTTTATACGTCACGTGTAAATTCCTTACTAATAATCACTACATGCGTCATGTATAACAGTATAAGTTACACAGCTACGTCATAGTTTCGTCATTAATTCGTTACAAAAGGTAATAGAATATCTGAGGTTCTCTATTGCATCCGATAGAGCGCTCTAGTGCGGCGTGTTAAGTATCGATAGTACAACTGGCTCTAATCGATTACTACACTATATTTTGGTCAAAGAGTACAAGCTACAGCAATATAATTCTAAGTATTCTGTGCTCTTTGGTTTGTTTTTTTGTGGTTACAAGGCAACCATCATCATAAAATGACGGTCGATGCGAACAGCTGTTAATAATAATAATAATAATAATAATAATAATAATAATAATAATAATAATAATAATAGACCAATGGTCTTACTAACAAAACTCTATATACAGACGTTTAACTGTGTTAAACAATCACTAGCTCGTTTATACGTCACTGTAAATTCCTTTCTAATAATCACTACATACGTCATGTATAACAGTATATCTGTTACACAGCACGTCATAGTTTCATAATTACTTCGTTACGAAAGGTAATAGAATATCTGAGATTCTCTATTGCATTCGGTAGAGCCCTCTAGTGCGGCGTGTTAAGTATCGATAGTACAACTGGCTCTAATCGATTACTACACTATATTTTGGTCAAAGAGTACAAGCTACAGCAATATAATTCTAAATATTCTGTGCTCTTTGGTTTGTTTTTCTGTGGTTACAAGGCAACCATCATCATAAAATGACGGCCTATGCGAACAGCTGTTAATAATAACAATAACAATAATAATAATAATAATAATAATAATAATAATAATAATAGACCAATGGTCTTACTAATAAAACTCTATATACAGACGTTTAACTGTCTTAAACAATCGTTTATACGTCACGTGTAAATTCCTTACTAATAATCACTACATACGTCATGTATAACAGTATAACTGTTACACAGCACGTCATAGTTTCGTAATTACTTCGTTACAAAAGGTAATAGAATATCTGAGGTTCTCTATTGCATTCGGTAGAGCCCTCTAGTGCGGCGTGTTAAGTATCGATAGTACAACTGGCTCTAATTGGTTACTACACTATATTTTGGTCAAAGATTACAAGCTACAGCAATATAATTCTAAGTATTCTGTGCTCTTTGGTTTGTTTTTCTGTGGTTACAAGGCAACCATCATCATAAAACGACGGTCGATACGAACAGCTGTTACAGGGGAGGCCATTTTTTCGTGCAAAGCAATCCCCATTGTACAGTATAGTTACAGCCTGTTTATACATCCATTGCTTATGCATTGTTTATTAGTAAAGTTTTCTGTCTCAACTCTGCATAAGTCTCGTATAAGAACTATACAGGTTTATTAGTAAGACTGAAAGTAATTTAATTATTAAAAATCCCCGCATTTTGCTAAGCCTCAATACTATGAAGTGTATTGTGGCTCTCGACAATACTATTTTTCACTTTTGCTCTCTAAATTCTAGCGAGTACCACTGACACAGAACAAACACAAGGCAAAGGAACTGAATTTCTACTTATTTACTGGATTTGTATACACGAACGCGAACAATGTGTCATAAAAATATCAAGAATGAATAATGTTTCACTGAATAACATAATGTTTGCAGGGAGATTTACAACACTGAAGCTGGAATCAGGCAGAACCGCCGACAGTGGGTCAGTATCGCGCTCGGATCTGTATTCCACAAGATGGCAGTGGCGATTCGCCTTATTCAATGGCAACAGCGTTATTATTCATAGAGAGTTATGACTCCAGGTTTCTGCTATCGGGCTCTCGAATAAGGAGCCATAATCATTGCTCATTCAAATAAATCGTCTGTGCAGACAATCAACGCGTGGTTCGGTTGTGCCTGCCGCAGGCCTCCGCCAGCTCTTCAATAAAGGAAAATGAACGCAGTGCTGTTATAGGTCATTCGTTATGTCTTCAAACCCACCTGCGCGTCAGGAGAAGAAGTAATTAGACTGGGAAGCTTCCCTCCCTATCTCCCTATGCTTTCACTTGCAGTTCACTTACCCCCACCATAAGGCTCTCACTGTAAGTTACGGCGCGGCACATTCATGCATTTAGTTTCACGAGATAACGAATGACCTATACACGGGGGCAGGTATTTATGGAGATTAATTTTATCATTTGTTTTTTTTTTTTTTTTTTTTTTTTTTTTAAATATTGGTGTCGGCGGAGTTTGTTGGAGATTTATTTGTATTCTTGGCGGAGATTAATGGAAATTTTGAAAAATACAATTATTTAGGAATTCGAGTATTAACTCAGTATGAATATTACTTTCCAAATAATTGACATTAAAAGTTCGTTGGATTGTGGTAAAGGTGCGGTATGGCCAATAGACAATATGTGTATTTAACACACATTCATTAACAACGAAAAAAAAAACTTGCAGCCTCAAATTAACACTTTCAAATTATTACTGAAATATTGAATTCTCCGTCTTTTGAGTTCACTAATGTTCAGAACACCTGGAATACCATGTAATGTAGTCTATTTGGATATATAACAAATTCAAGTGTAAAAAAAAAAATCCGAAAAAAAAAACTCAGAATATGAAATTCGCTATAAAACGACGCAATAGTAATAATTCGCGAATGTATTCATATTTCGCTATTAGAACTCTATTTCGCGATTTGTCGCGATTGTTTTATCCTCATATTATTAATTAGAATCACTTAATTCGTAAAGATTAGTATGCCTAAAATCTATTGTATATCTATTATGTCGTGATTTGCACTATCTCCATAAATACCATTTTCCCCGCTATTAGGGGAGAGTCGGGTATTATCGGACATCGGGTAATATCGGACAGCGAGTTTCTTTCATCTACCACACGATGATAGTACCTGATTGACATGGTTACGTTTCTGTGACGTCGCATAGAGAAACGTAACCATGTCATTCGGGTACTACCATATGGTGGTAGATGAAAGAAACGCACTGTCCGATATTACCCGATGTCCGATACTTCCCGACTCTCCCCTATGGAATTACGGCTAAAGGAAAAATTATGGAAAACAAAATTATCAAGGGGTGAGGGAAATTATTTTTTTTTTCCGAAAAGATATGAAAAAAATGTTTAAAGAAAATTCCAATCAAGACTGAGTTTTATAAGCATGCAGAAGTTATAAATATTTCACACAGAAAGAATCCCTTGAATATTTTGTTCATTGATTCCCAAATTTGGCTAATGAAGGTGAAGAAGAATTTGCAGCTTAACGCGGCGACACTTTTTTTAAATACATTACAAATGGATCTAGAATAGATGCAAATAGGATCAAAACTGCAGATTTAAAAAATCTGTGTCTCCAAGGCAAAATGTGATACGTTATTCCTTGCTGTTTTTCAGGAGTGAGCATTTAAAGTTCGAGCGATCGAACAAAACCATAGTAATCATGTCCCATAACAACGGGGCTAGAGAGAAAAATAAGAGAGATATGCATGTCATCTTTTACCACAATAAAGATACCATCAGGATGCACAACATATCGCAAAGTCTCATTTTCGCCGAAAACTGACATACATCACATTTCTTCGCCTTGCAACCACAGAAAATAAAGTGAATATAAAACATTAAGTAAAGTCGTTTTTGCAGTACGAAGTGTGCCTCATAGTGACTCTCCTATGGCAAGAGTCTTAGGTGTCGTGAGAAGAAGACAGACAGAATTCATGTCTACATTAAACACATCGATATTGAATCACTTCTAATCCAGAACAATGGTGGGATGTGATTTTAAGATGTGATTTTGTCGCTGTGACAGGTTTGTCACTGGTTTCGGCTGTGACTACAGTTCCAAAATCACAGCTCCGAGAAATCGCTATCTCTGCCCGATATGTGACTGACAGCAGTAGCGACTGATGTATGTCTATGTGACAGCTCCAGAGTCCAGATAATTGCAAGTCAGAAGATTAACATGAAGGACAACATAACTGGGATCTAATTAATTTTCGTTCCACTCAAAGGTTAGCGTGGCAACTCTTTGATACTGAAGCTATGCACTCGCTATATTCCTCCACTAATGATTAACTTAATCATTTTTGGGTGAATATACTCGCTCATACATCGCGATAACAGAGCTCAGAGGGTATTTTGTTTTCAGTATACTCGCCATGCTAATCACTATAGTTTATACAGGGACATCATTTTATTTTTACTAACATTTTTAATATCAACCTGGCTATACCTTTAGAGAACCGGAAACACCGTTTGCTACCCCCTTCCACGACTTTAGTTCGATGATACTGGAGTAAAACACAAACAAATCACTTTACTAGGTAAAGGAGGGTAGAAAAGTAGTTCATCCATTTACGTATACTAGGAAATATGCGATTTTGAGTTCGATAATTTTCATTTGGTTTTTGTTTAATCAAAATACAGTACCGTATTAAGAATAAGTGTTTTTACTCACGAACAGGGTTATCCATACGAATGTATTCATTATGCAGTGTATATTATACTGTCTACAGCACATTAGCGTACAATATAGAGAATGAAGTTAAATTGAAAAATAATCATAATATGGATATTTAAACACATTTTTGAAAATGGTGGCAGTTCATTTCGATACAGGCTTCAGTTCTTTTGTGCATATTATCACACTATAGACTATTGCATCTATTTCCAATTCCAGTTTCGTCCTTCGTACTAGTAACTCATGTTGAAATAATTCTGTACCTACTCTATAAAAGAGTACCTTACGTACTGTACTTCTGCCCGACCCGCACAGATAAAATTACTCAGACATGTTATCTACTGTCCGTCCGTGTGGTTATGCCGCAGGATCGTAGAAAGGGGGGAAATCACGTGACAGTTAATTACTTAACGAGGCCCTTTTATTTAAGTTATTTTAAACAGTTGTATAATATTACGAAAACGTCCAATTCCTAACAGAAATTAATGTTTTCAGAAAAGAGCTAAGACAGTCCAGCTCTTACAGAGGGGCGAGCAAAAGCAGGTGGGGGAAATCGGGATGCGACGTAAGCAAACGGACAGTACCTGTACGAAATTATGATTCAATATTGAAAGGTCTTTCGTCACTGGAAAACGCGAACATATTTCTGGAACGTACTATACTCACTAACTCAGTAGTGTTTACATGCGGCCTTGGTTCTGTATGGAGGAAGTTGGAACTTCATTAGTAGAAGGGGTGGGAGTGAAGTACATTCAAAAACTCAGGTACAATAAAAATTGAAGTAAAAATAAAATTATGTCCCTGTATAAGACATGGCTCCAGAAGAGCGATGAACATAAACATCTGAAGGCTCGCGATGAGAAATATGGATATTCCTCGTGGTTTGTTCAGAGATACGTAGATGAAAGTGATATTGAGTTCTAGACGACTTGAAAGTCTATAGACAGGAAATGGAGCTCCACAATAGCCAAGAATCATTCGAACACAAAAATCACACTGTGACAAAATCGCTATTATCTGTCACAGCGATTTTTATGGAGCTGTCTGTTTGAAGCTGTGACACTAGGCGTGGAGATCTTTGGTCCTGTAACAAAGTTGTACTTGTAAGGAAAATCGACATATTAAGTCAGCATACTTAAGTTTAGATAATAGTTCGGGTCACTCTGCTGCGAAAAACCAGTCGGTCAGATGCCGATTATCAGTTAATGAACATGATCATAGCGTTTGATGATACACGTCGGAATAACAAAGTTCTCATATGTATGAGTACGATACTTCTTTTATCAGCTCAGTGTATTTCTGCATCTTAATGAAATCCAGGGATCTCATGATGCAGTGCTGTGATGTATGCAACGCTGTAGGAGGTTGTCACTTCGGAAAGCTACTCTGATTGTTTTCCTGCTGTCAAAAGGACATAAAGAACTTATATAGCTTAAAAAGTATTACGGAATATAGCATTACGTTCTCAAACAACACAAAGACAATCAGCTGACAAAGGAAGGTACATTTTCAGGAGGTATGAATACTTTCCATGAGATACCCATCTAAATTTGTGCTTTCTTCGAAAACTGTACAGTATTACATTATTACAAACAAACCATAACCTAATGAGAGGAATAAAATTTCTCAAATAATTTAGAAAACAGCAAGTTACTACTTTACAATCTGGCGAATCTCTCAACACCCAGCACACGTTACTATAACCTGGAACCACAGTCTAGTATATACTGTCACGAAGCGCAATACGTAGTAAATATGCGAAATAGTACAGGCACAGTCTATTGTTTCTAGCACCCTCACAACTCAAGCTTCGTGACTATATATACTAGACTGTGCTGGAACCTTCTAGAATAACTCATCTTAACCAACGTATAAATTCCGCGTTCTCGAACCTTCAATACAATCCATTACTAATCTTCGCAACAATATTTCCAACTTTACACAAAGTCAAATTTCCAAGTAACGACAAGTAATTTCCGAGTGTCATCTCTACATAACCAGGCAAAGGCGAATTTCCGAGTAACGATAATCAATCTCTAAGCGTAACTTGAGTTCATGTCTAGGCAAACGAAAGTTCCCGAGTTCTGATGCGGTACCATTCGGCTAACCAGGAAACCTCTTATTTCCCCCTCTCTTGTCTACCCGCAAATCCTTGCTGCTAATAGGGTAGACCTGCTCACCCATAAATTGAGAAATCTGCATTTGTCAGAGACTGCTGTGAGTTGGTTCGAATCCTACTTACGGGAAAGACAACAATGTGTTGTATCCGGGAATCGAAGCTCTTCCTGGTTTAACATAACATCAGGTATACCACAGGGTTCGGTACTCGGACCATTGTTGTTCACGATATATGTCAGTGATATTACATCTCATGTAAGGCATTGTAACTATCACTTGTATGCTGACGACCTTCAATGCTACATCTCTTCCCGCTTAGATCGAATAAATGACGCTATAGATAAATTGAACGAAGACATTGACTCGATTGTGACATGGACAAAGAAATTCCATCTTAATATCAATCCTGGAAAGACACAAGCAATCATATTAGGACACAAACGGCAAACCGACGCTGTAAAGCACCTCGACATTTCCCCCGTTAAAGTAAGTACAGTGCATATCCCTTTCAGCTCTTCGGTAAAAATTCTTGGCATTCACATGGATAATAATCTCAACTGGGACATGCAAATCACAGAAACCTGCAGAAAAGTATATTCTATTATTCATGTGCTAAAAAGGATAAATGTTCATCTTCCCTCTTGCTTAGAAAAGTCCCTTGTGCAGACCCTTGTATTTCCCCATTTTGACTATGCTGACATTTTACTGACTGACCTTTCCAGCGACAACAAAATGAAACTTCAACGTGCTCATAATTTGTGTGTACGTTTTGTAAGCAATGTTCGTAAATATGATCATATTACCCCATCCCTGGAAGCAATAGGTTGGCTTAAACTAGATAAGAAAAGAAATTTACATTCACTTCTCTTTCTCTTCGAAATCTTGAACTCTTCTATTCCTTCGTACCTGTCGTCTCGCTTCACTTACCTTTCTTCCCACCACAATCTGAACACACGCTCTCGCCATGAAACAATACTAACAATACCATCCCATCGCACCTCCTCATACTCATCCTCTTTCACAATAGCCCTGCCAAGACTCTGGAATTCGTTACCTGCTAGCATCAGGGACTGTCGAAATAAAATTCAATTCAAACGCAAACTTACTAGGCACTTGGTCAGTAATTGAGACTCGTTCAGACATGGTTTCTTGTAAATAGTTATTTTAATCTACCACAAAATATCTCAATATCCGGTAATTTCATCACTATAGAATTTTGTTATTGTAGGTTTAATTTGTAATTTAGTAAATACAAAAATATTCTTTGTTCTTAACTTCTATGATAAAATGTCTAGCTTTCATTAATCAGGTATTCTTGTCGTACTTTAATTTTTATTGTAATTGTAATTGTAATTGTAAATTTAATATTAATTGTAATCTTATTGTTCATGTTATAGTTGTAATCCCCTGGTAGAGGGGCAGAGAAGGCCTGACGGCCTTATCTCTACCAGGTTAAATAAATAAATCTAATCTAATCTAATCTAACATTCGGGAATACGCCGACAATATAGGTAGCGCTAGGTGCTGAAGAACTGCCCGAATTAATGTCTTCAGACGACATGTCTGGACTATAATATTTATTTTAAATTTCTGAATGTATAAGAATTTTTATACCTCATTTGAGGAATGGAAGCACTGTAATGTTTTTTGTAACAGACTATATTGATGTGTTAGAAGCTGTTAGAACTCTGCAGGTGGTCAAGCAGCCACTTGAAGAAATATGAATAACATACTGCACAACAATGCAGAAAAAAGAAAAGTGATCCTGGTATAATGTGTAAATTTAAAGACGGGATTAAATAAAATAATCAGAATTTACATTTCATACGATACCTTGCATTTTTAAATAAACAGATAAAGTAAATGTAAAATTGGTCCACCGCTGTGGAGTAATGATTAGCACACCTGGCTATGAAACGACCGGGCCCAGGTTCAAATCCTGGTTGGGGCAAGTTACTTGGTTGGAGTTTTTCCTCAACCAATTGAAGTATAATTGCAGAGTAATTTTCGGTGTTGGACCTCGGACTCATTTCGCCATTATTAATTCACATATCACCCATGCAATAGCCTGGGTTAAGTTCACGGTGCGGCGTGCTGTACTTGTACAAGAGAGCGGCCGTTCGGCTACGCAATCCATTCACAATATGGGAGTGGTAAGCACAATAAGCCTCAGGCTGCAGTGCAAGTCTTCGGGTCTCTCTGTACAAGGGAAAGAAAAAGTAAAATACTCGTATTTTGTTACGACTTCTTTTTAGTGGGTTATTTAACGACGCTGTATCAACTACTAGGTTATTTAGCGTCGATGAGATTGGTGATAGCGAGATGGTATTTGGCGAGATGAGGCCGAGGATTCGCCATAGATTACCTGGCATTCACCTTTCGGTTGGGGAAAACCTGGGAAAAAACCCAACCAGGTAATCAGCCCAAGCGGGGATCGAACCCGCGCCCGAGCGCAACTTCAGACCGGCAGGCAAGCGCCTTAACCGATCGAGCCACGCCGATGGCTTTTTGTTACAATTTACTTTATTTTACAATACCTTTATGATCATATTTCGGTGTACTGTACCAAAATCAAGCTATAACGGCGGAAAGACATAAATTATGTTCCCCATATTTATTTATTTATTTAAATCCACCACCAACTAACAGAAGCAGGCTTCCAATAATTACAGGTGGCTTACACAGATACATACACAAAATACATAATAAGAAGGAAAAAAACAAAACAAAACAATCCTCGGGATTCTATAGTTTTTGCTTTGCCCCCTCCCCCCACCCCCAAGGAAACGGTTTTCTCTCCGCCTATGGATGAAGACTATTTACAATCTATTGTTATAAAATATTTTTGAATGGTGGAAAAGACAACGCGGAAGTTCCCAGGTTGCCACCAGTGATCTCAACATAGAGCTCAATGGTTGCCACCTGCCCCGATTTTGTCTGGATCGTCTCTACCTTTTTGTGATTGTCCCGTGACCCGGCACGAGTATGACGGGACGCTCAAATGTCTCTACTTTTCTATTTTAAAGTTACATGCCGAGTTTCATTATTGAGTCTTCATAAGGTTTTACGTCAAATAATATTTGTAATAATATTAGTAATATCTATTTCCTTTTTCTTTAAAATTCTACAGCTAGTCATCTTGATAACTGTTTAAATTTACAAACGGAAGAGCCAGCAACAACGGGTTCGTGTTTCTGTTTCTAAGAAATCAAGTCAATATAGTTCGTATTCCATTGTCGTGGAGCAGTGGGAAAATTCAGAAAGCCTAGGTTGGTGGCAGTTATAAATAGCACTGCACGTATGTTGGCTATTGTTATGCAGTTTCGTTTCGCAATTAGTGATGGGCGAAGTTGTTCTTTTCCCGGAACAGTTCCGACTGTTCCGGTTCCGAAAAAATACTATGTTCCAAATAACAGTTCCGAAATAACAGTCACCAGTGGTGATGAGTCGGAGTCGTTGAGTCGTTCAAACGAACGGTACAGTACCCTCCCTCTTCACCATAGACAAATAACACCATGCAGCTCACACTGGAGCACTCACAGGCATGACATAGTACACATTCTTATCTATAGATGGCACTGCAATGCACATTCGAATCGATTTTGGAAAATTGCTGTGCATGCGGACAGAACTCAAAAGCTTAATGTTAGTAATTACACAGCTGTTGACTACAAGGACAGAATACAACACTTTGTTTTCGTACATAAAGTTATAAAGACATGGTAGCCAAGTAAAAAAAAATAACATAACATTTAAAACATATGGTATGTAATTTCTGTTCTCTCTATTACATAATAAAAAAAAACAAATCATTAATTTTTAATTTTACTTTTCTTAATGCACAGTTATAATAATAATAATAATAATAATAATAATAATAATAATAATAATAATAATAAATATTACAATTTCATAAATAAAAAAGATATATATTGGCAGTACTGAAACCTGGAAACCCCGCAGTGGGTTAGTAAAATGTTGGAATCGCATCTTTACCAAAGTGTAATTTAAACTTCGCATTAAACCTCGCTCTCCAAATCAGTACTTATATGGGTAGTTTCCAACAAATAATGCTACAACATTTTTGTCGTTCTTTGATAACAGAGAAGATAGCACAAAAACTTGTGCTTGTCAGACTTAACCTCAACAAACGACATACAGACATTGTAACTAAACCACTCATTACCATTTACGACTTTAACCTTTGTATAGAATCAGCTGATCAATTAATTAATAATAGTATGCGTACTTTATGACTTTGTAGAATGTTTATAAAACAGAATTAGTCAACTAATGGTGAAATAAACCATAAAGCGGGAATCAATATTACAGATTATTGAATACTTACTATAACATTACAGATGATTGGCCAGTCTTACAAATGTTGATATTAAAGTTCGCGCCACCGCAAGGATTTCAATGTCCATGCGCCCCCCTCCAACCACGTGAGAGTTTCAAGTACAGTGTAACTGCAGCTGTCGTTGGTTCATCGGAACAAGCTCCGACGTTCCGACTGTTATCTCGGAGTCGGAACATACCTTGTGCAACGCGGTACTGCGAGCCCGCAACAGCTGGGCAAGTGAGCAGCTCGGAGTCGGAACACTGTTGTTTCGGAACAGGAGGTTCCGACCTACTGTTCATTTTTGCAACAGTTCCGAGGGAGTCGGAACATACCTTGTGCCACGCGGTACTGCGAGGCCGCAACAGTTGGCAAGTGAGCAGCTCGGAGTCGGAACACTGTTATTTCGGAACAGGAGGTTCCGACCTACTGTTCATTTTTGCAACAGTTCCGAGACCGGAACAGTTCCAAAATAACTGTTGTGTTATTTTTTACCCATCTCTATTCGCAATACGCAGACATTGTTTCTGACATTTTATATGAGCCAATATAAATTTACAAGACAGAGCATCACCTATTATTTTCATGATCATGCCTTATTATTATTATAATTTTAATAGTTGTATCATATATAATAATTGCAATAGTTTTCAATAAATATATTAATCGATTCTTATTGGAAGGTCAAGTAATTGAATTAGCATGAACAATTGCTCAGCCAAACATGAAGTAAACCAAATTATTGACAAAGGAAATGTAAAAAAAAATATTCAAATGTAAATCTGAAAATCATAAAATAATATTAAATTATAACTACCTACTACCTACTAAAAATACAAAAGACAGCAAAATTAAAGCTAATCTAGTGTTCGTTTCAATAAAATGTTCTCTAATTAAAGGAAAACAACGGTGGAAGTGAATGCAGTGATAGTGACAGTTATGGCAGTCAAAATGATAAACGGGAGAAAAAGGTCAAAACAATGTGTAAATTTCGTAATCAATGGTTACAAGATAAACAGTTTAGAAATTGGTTAGCTAAATGTGATGACGAAGTCATGGCAAAATGTATAGTGTGTCCTGTTTCGTTTTCAATAAAGAGCGAGGGAATTGGTGTGGTGAGAAAACATTTACAAAGAAAGAAACACAAACTTTTTGTGTATCAAGTGCTAAAACTAAATCGATTGAAATTTTTTTTACCGTGAAACATTCTCCTATGAAAGTGAAGTGCTGAATTGTCGTTTGCATATGAAACAATAACCCATAACCATGGTTATCTTTCTACTGATTATGGCAATAAGTTAGCGAGTGGCATTTTCAAAGATTCCAGTTAAATCAAAAACTTCACTGTCGACGTAAAAAATGTGAGATGCTTGTTCAAAATGTATCGTCTCCTCATTCCGTAGAATTAGTAGAGAATGCCTTAAAAGATGACACTTTTTTCCTCTGTTTCGACAGATGCCTCAAATAAAGGCAATATTAAGTACTTTCCAGTCAGTATTAAATATTTTTCTGAGATTAGTGGAGTTAAAGAGATGTGATGGTTCGAATGAAACAGCTGACGGTATTTTTGGGTTCATTTTTTAAACAAATATGCAGCCCCGAACTTTATTAAAAATAGTAAAATTTGTCTCCATTCTTGTCAGTAACGCGCGTGTAGAAACCGTGGTTTCTTTAATGAAAAACTTGTGGACAGAAGAAAGAAACAAATTTCACGTAAAATCCGTGGAAAGTGAACTTCTGGTTAAAATAAACTATAATCTGAGTTGTTCCGAATTTCATCAATATGCTCTACATGAGAAGCAACTTCTAAAGGCCGCTGCATCAGACAAGAAGTACTCCCATTAATACTAGTCGTACAACGAAACTGAGTGTTCTACCCCCACCCCTGCCGTGCACATGTAGCTTGACTCGCCTATGTTATGCAATCCAGTTTTCTGTGGTGTTCATGCTACAGTAACAGATGCGCCGTCTTCACTCATTTGCGATATACGCCAACATTTCAGACGTGCAGCCGTTCGTAGGATTGACTATCGATGTGTTTGTTGTATGATTTGTTGTTGTAGAAATAATTAAATTACGCAGTGATACCCCCGTCACGGAGGTGGATCCTATGTCGTACAATTGCACATAAAAGAACCCTGCCCCTGACTGAAAGCTGCAGGGAAAATGAATTTAATTTCGGCGATGAATAATCTCAGCAGTGAAAGCGTCGTTCAATAGAACATCATTACCATCACTAGACTTCGTTGAATTGCCACACGCAGCATGCAATCAGGTTGCCGATGTACGGTAGTATAGAGGAGGTGGGCGACCTCCCGGTCTCGTAGTATAAGCAGTTCATGTTAAGAAATGTGACCCGGTCCAAATAATAGAGCAGCTACAGTTAATGTATACCTAAGTAAGCACTTGTTTTTGCATTACTGTGGTTGGAATAGTCAAAGCTTAACATATTTTGTTCAGTGCAGACAAGAATTCAATCAAACTTACTACAATGAGAGTGTTGCTGTTACAAATAATTGCCCCTGGAATACCCTTACCTCCGCAGCTAGTGTTGACCCGTTGGGGAACGTGGTTGGATGCTGTTAATTATTATGCAGAACATTACGGCAAAATAATGGAGGTAACTGGATAGCACTGACAGTTCCGCTGTTGCAGCTGTAAAATCATTGGCTTCTGAACAGCTATTGGAAGATATTCTGTTCATTGATTCTAATTTTAAAATCGTGTCCAAAAGCATCATCCTGTTAGAATCGTCTAAACTACAACTCTCAGAAGCCCTTAATATAGTGGATAAAGTATCAGAAACCGTTATCCAAAATAACAATTCACTAATTTCAGAAAAAATGAAATGTAAGTTGAGAAACATTATTGCTAAAAATTGTGCCGATTCCCAACTTCGTATTATAAATTATGTACTATCAGGTCACGACAAGACATCTGAAGTAGTGACTTTCCGTTCTTCAAATATGTACGTATTACATCGTGTGATGTTGAACGTACATTTTCCCAAAATAAAAACTGTTTAAGTGACCATCGGAGGAGGTTACTTTGTAGTCGCTGAAAATGTACGTAACTCTTCACTGCAATGCACATATTCAAGGATGATGTGAGTATCTTACATTAAATTTTAAGAGTTAAAATATCTCACTATAAAATAATTGTGTATTTACATGTTTAGACATTTCCTACTTCAATGATCATTCATTACATTTCTTGAATGCAGGATACAGGTTTTATTGTAACCGGAGTATACTGCTCAGTGTTTACATTAGAGGCATACTCCATCCGTTCCACGCTCCCTTCTCATACAGTCTATACCGCGTGCACAGTAAACCTTGCGATTCTTGTGGCAATTCCACGAAGTCTAACCATCACCTACTTTGTATGGTATAAAATATATTGAATTAAAATAATAATGTTAGGCAAAATGTACCTTAACTCAGTGGTATTCAATCTATGGTACGCGTACCACTAGGTGTACGTGGGGTTGTCTGAAGTGGTACGCACCCCACTGACAAGGAGCGTAAAAATGTTGACATATTTATGTTATTGGACTTGTTGATACCGTATACATATTTTTATGCTCGACCATGCGAAATGTAGTAATTATACACCTGGTAGGAGCCCTTTAATGGACCTCATTAAAGTACACCTATTCATTAAAGTTCAGGTGTTCCACCAATCAGAAAACACCATTGTAGCAATATGAAAGTATAAGTATCGATTATTCTCGGATATGCAATCTAAAGACAACTAGCGAAACGTCACGGAGGCTGGAAATCCAATACTGTCGCACGAGGTTATGTTCTTTTACTATAATAATTAGCGTTAATTGTAAATAATATTCAAATAAATTCAATTTGTCATCTCGTTTTTCAATGTCTAAATCAATTTCAAGGTTATATCAAGATTAATCTTTATTTTATTCTCTAGATTATATCAAGGTCAATTTGTTTCTCGGAAAAAATCAATCCTTTCTCGTCTGCGCACATCTCACAATTTACGAGATATTGCACATGGTCAGTTCCGCTCCCCAGTCAGATAAGAATAACATGAATACTAATGAATAATTTCAAGTTAGAAATATGTTCGAGCATAAAAACTCGTATGAAACTTGCCTATAATGGTAATTAAGACGCTCGTATGAAAATTATGAAACTCGCTTGCGCTCGTTTCATAAACATACTCGCGTCTTAATTACTACCATTATAGGCTCGTTGATAATGTACTATTTTACAATATCAACTCTTGTTTTTCCTAGCTTCAGTAACATTTTACACAAATCATTACTATTATTATTGTGCAAATCAAGCTTTCAGGTATAACTCCCTGTAAAGTTGATTTGAATAATTTCGAGGGAAAAATTGTTCCGGGGTCGGGCATCGAACCCGGGGCCTTTGGTTAAACGTACCAACGCTCTACCAACTGAGCTACCCGGGAACTCTACCAGACACCGATTCAATTTTTCCCTCTGTACATATCTACAGACCTCAAAGTGGGCTGACAACCGTCAAGCAACCAACATTGAGTGCACACTAACTGTGTGACTTAATTTATGGTTTTCTGTTAACGAACAGTGACGTGTATTATGCAAATCAAGCTTTATTATTGTGTCAATAACTACTGTAAAATAATAATAATAATAATAATAATAATAATAATAATAATAATAATAATAATAATAATAATAATAACAATAATAATAATAAAAATAATAATAATTATAATAATAATTGTTTAGTAATTATTATTATTCATTTTGCATACATTAATAATAGTCTTGTTATTTTTTATATAACTGCAATGCAGTTTTTGGGTACGAAGATAAAAAACAGTATTTTATTTATTTATTTATTTATTTATTTATTTATTTATTCTGGTGTAGATAAGGCCATCAGGCCTTCTCTTCCACACCACCAGAAATACAAATACAATAACAGAAATAAAAAGGGAAAAAAAAAACACTATAAACAAAGTAAAGTCACACAAAAATATACACAGGTTGCAGTCACACAAACTTTAAATGAGTGATTAAGTATAATTAATTGTATCTTAATTAACTAACATAAACAAGAAACTTCCGCTTTTAATCTAGAGTAAAAAACACAAATCAATACTTCTAGCAATACCTAAAAAGCATTAAACAAGACAAAATTTTCCAATTTAATTTTGAATTGTGATGAAGTCCGGCAGTCCCTGACGTCATTAGGTAACGAATTCCAGAGATGTGGTACAATAATAAAAAAAGATTGAATACCACTGTTTTAACCGCTTCCACGCAGATTAAAATAACACGTACATTCTACAAAACTTACGAATGATTGTGGCGCAATGTAATACATAAGCCCTTCTCGCTAATACCTCCGAATACGATTGATGAAGGCCTTTTCTATTACGGTACTCTATTCTGGTAATATGAAGATTCCTGTCATTTAAATGGGTGCATGTCTTAGGCAAAATTGATTATCCCATTTGATATTCGATGTTGACGACTAGCACAATGTAATTTTGACGCGGGCAATACTTTGTAGACTTCTTATTCAGGTTTATGTTACTTTTATGTGCTGCACTCTGTGGCAAAGACTTCCCTTTTTTAACGCCTGTAAGATCAATCATTATCGGCCAGATTTAAACACGCGAACCTAGAATCTGTTGGTAAGCATAGGATCTGCTCAACAACCAGGGACGATTTATTGTCATATTATACAGAAAGTTCCAGAATCCAATTTACATACTACGAGGGAGGCCAAGGAAAACATAGGATCTGCGAACAATGCTAACTCTCTACGGAGATTGTTTGATTGTCCCATCTTCCTGCTACGGCGCTTGAAAGATGACATTTACCTACACTTTTTAAAAGAAACGCTTATTTTCATGTTCGAGTCTCGGTCAGGTACGAGATTTTTCATTGAAAAATCCATACCATAGTGACACTTGCGACGGACAAGGTCGTATTTGGGTTTTTTACTTGATTATTTAACGACGCTGTATCAACAACTAGGTTATTTAGCGTCGATGGGATAATAATAATAATAATAATAATAATAATAATAATAATGATTTATTTTAGCTGGCAGAGTTAAGGCCGTAAGGCCTTCTCTTCCACTCAACCAGCAAAAAGAGTATATACATATGCATGAACTTAAAAAGAATTCAACAATTTGATTTAGATTAGAGTTACATGTATACAAGAGTTATTTACGAATTAAACAACAAAATACTATGAACTATTAATTAAACACTGAAATAAACTGTGTAGCAGAATTAAGCTAAAATACATAGAATGTTGTTAATATATTTCAAATAATATTAGATAACAGAAAGAAATTATTATGAGACAATTTTGAAAGTACAGCACAATCAGGATGATGTCTAAAGAAAGAAGTAACAATGTAGTCAGTGATAGTTTAAATCATTATGATTGGAGTGAAATGCTAATAAGGTTATCTTTTAAGCTGTTCTTAAAGGTGTTTATTGTCTTGCAGCCCCTAATACTTTGTGACAAGGAATTCCATTGACGCGAGGTGGATACTGTACAAGATGATGAATAACAAGATGTTCTATGAAGAGGTATACTTAGCGTGCCACAGATAAGTGATCTGGTATTTACGTCGTGGTTAGAGTATAGATAAGAGAAACGAGACGAAAGGTAATTTGGTGTTAAGGTGTGCAGAATTCGAAAGAGTAAAGACAAAGAGTGTAAAGTTCTGCGTTCTTTAAGTCGGAGCCACGAAAGACTTGCGAAGGACGGTGATATGTGGTCATGTCGTCGGATGTTGCACACGTATCTGACGCACATATTCTGAGCTCGCTGTAACTTGACTGACAGTTCAGAACTTAGATCACTTAACAAAACGTCACAATAATCGAAGTGCGGCATTACTAGGGTTTGTACTAGGGTAAGTTTTAGTTGCTGGTGCAAGAAGTTTCTCAAGCGACTCAAACAGTGAATGGAGGAACAGATTTTTTTGATCGTTTCTTTAACTTGAAAATTCCAACTTAGTTTATTATAAAAAAAAATAGAGAGATGATATTTGGCGAAATGAGGCCAAGAATTCGCCATAGATTACCTTGCATTCACCTTACGGTTGGGGAAAACCTCGGAAAAACCCAACCAGGTAATCAGCCTAAGCGGGGATCGAATCCGCGCCCGAACGGAACTTCAGACCGGCAGGCAAGCGCCTTAAGCGACCGAGCCATGCCGGTGGCTATATATTATTATTATTATTATTATTATTATTATTATTATTATTATTATTATTATTATTACATATCCGTGGAAAAGGACCCTAATTCACCAAGCGGTATGCTAGACGTATACTACTTATTTTATACAGATAATGGTGAAATATGTATCTACAGTCTTTTAAAGATAAAGTTTAGCAAGTCTATAAATTGTCTGTAGCAACAAGGTTTTTTTATCACTTCACATAGTGGAGTCCTGTATTCGGTGTCGCAGTCCAGAAGATGTGTCTTTATTTGAAATCTCTTTACTTCAATAACAGGACAGTCAAACAGAAGCTGTTTCACACTGTGAAGGTCTTCGCGGCAGGAGCATGTAGAGTCGATGTCTGCTGGAATGTTGAATCTGTCGAAGTAGTTCCAAATTTCCCATGTCCAGAAAGAAACTGCGTTGTTACGAAAGTAGGTTTGAAGTGATGGCTTTTGAGTCGGTCGTGGATTGTTGGGAAGTAGGTGTCTCTTGTTAGTGATCCGGTTGTGCATGTTGTCCATATCTAATATTCCAGTGTTGATGAGTCTGTTGTCGTTATACAGGGACATCATTTTATTTTTACTAACATTTCTGATATTAACCTGGCTATACCTTTGGATCAACGGTTGCTACCCCCTTCCCCGACTGGAGTTCGATGGCTTAATATACAAACAAATCACTTTACTAGGTATAGGAGGGAAGAAAAGTAGTTCATCCATTTACGTAAACTAGGAAATATCACGCTTTTGAGTTTGATAATTTTCATTAGGTTTTTGTTTAATCAGAATACAGTACAGTATTAACAATAAGTGTTTTTACTCACGAACTGAGCTGTCCATACGGACGTATTCATTATGCAGTGTATATTATACTGTCTACAGCACATTAGC
The DNA here is from genome assembly GCF_040183065.1 of Periplaneta americana. NCBI lineage: Eukaryota > Metazoa > Arthropoda > Insecta > Blattodea > Blattidae > Periplaneta > Periplaneta americana. The sequence goes on along the minus strand of NC_091127.1, from coordinate 58,711,120 downwards.
GTACACTATAGAGAATGAAGTTAAATTGAAAAATAATCATAATATGGATATTTAAACACATTTTTCAAAATGGTGGCTGTTCATTTCGATACAGGCTTCAGTTCTAATGTGTATAATTCCAATTACCAATTTCGTCCTTCGTACTAGTAACTCATGTTGAAATAATTCTGTACCTACTCTGTAAAAGAGTAACTTACGTACTGTAAATTTAATCTTCACTTCTGCTCGATCCGAAAAGATAAAATTACTCAAACATGCTATCTACTGTCCGTCCAAGTGGTTATGTCGCAGGATCGTAGGAAGGGGGTGGGGGAATCACGTGACAGTTAATTACTTAACGAGGCCTTTTTATTTAAGTTATTTTAAACAGTTGTATAATATTGCGTAGATGTCCAATTCCTAACAGAAATTAATGTTCTCAGAAAAGAGCTAAGACAGCCTTTACAGAGAGGCGAATAGAAGCTGGTGGGGAAAACCGGAATGCGACGTAGGCAAATGGATGACAGTACCTGTGGGAAAATGATACAATATTGAAAGCTCTTTCGTCATTGGAAAACGCGAACATATTTTTGGAACGTACTGTGACGGTAAGGCTACTATGACTGTATATGCGGTCTTAGATTTGTGTGTAGAACGGTTGAACTTCATTAGTAGAAGGGGTGGGAGTGAAGTACATTCAAAAACTCAGGTACAATAAAAATTGAAGTAAAAATAAAATGATGTCCCTGTATATACACACTCACACACACACTATAAATTCATGTATAAGTTCTTCTTTTCTTATTTAATAATATTACATTATAAACTATGCTTATCGTTTTTCGATTTGTGATGGACTAGTTTTCTGCCTAATACTTCGGTTTCTCTTATTACTCTGTTTCATCAATGTTTTATTATTAGGGCCTACTTTGTTTTATCGATGTTTTATTACCTTCATTCAATCTCGGCGAATTCTGAATACATTCTCTACCTTGTCTCGTATCTTAACTTCACAGAAGCTCTGCATTAAGCTTCTATTGCTAGATAACAATTTCCGAAGAATTTCTTTCCGAAGGAAGTAATGCACCTCATTCTTATCTTGTATTTGTCTCACTTCCCTCAAGCGGCACGTCTTGCATCGTTGTAACCGCGTTCAATGAACTAGTCTGGTGTCTAGTCTGTGCTGTGGCCGCGTGATGTGGTCTGGGTTCGAGTCCCGATAGTCCTAAGACTTTTCATTGAAATTTTCATAGTGGCAATGTGATGAACAAAATCGCAGTTCGGGTTTACTCGGGATTTTCCCGCTTTGCCTCGTTAGGTGTCATCATTCAAATCCGATCTCCATTACATTATCACTCCATAGAGTTTCCACATTGCCAGGTGACAACGCGTGTTGGGCTGGTCTAGAGATGACAGAGATTTTCTGCTTCGAAATTTGGATACTCAGCGACAATCCTTAAAAAATGTGAACATTTTCGCCGACTGACACTTTTACATATCTGTAGTAATGTCACGAGAGGTCTGAGATTTATCTGGGAAATCTCAGACCTCGAGTGACATTTATTAAGGACTATTTCGTGAATAAAATAAAAATCTAAATAATATATCCCTAAAATTCGATCACAAAATGTTAATAATAATAATATATTAACGAATACTTAACCTATTCAGACATTGTGAAGTTGAAATAGTCGTAGATGAATATCGATTATTGCAGTAAAGAAATTCGATGTTATTATTCAGTAATGCCAATTGCGAAAAGCGAAATACAGGTTTAACAATGTTAATTACATGTATTGCACTTTTCTCTTATTATTATAACATAAATACATTTTCATTATCTGCTGAAATCATAATTTAATTTAACAGTAACTATACACCAATGCTTATGTATTCACAGCGAGACATGTTGCTACACAGTGAAGCCATATCTGTATAGATAGCCTAATTAAAACACTAATTTTATTACGCAGTTTGATCAAAGACCTTATTATTACTATGCAAGGTCTTTGGGTTTGATATGCGATGATGTTACATAAATTTGAACATCTGACTTTCTATTGTTTCATTTCATTCACAAAATACAAATTTTATAGGCTGCAATTATAGGTTAAGTTATCTTTGTGAGCAGGACCAATTTCAGGTGTGCCTTATTTCGACCGTTACAATCAGTACTACACGAAAGCATTTTTATAGCCCGACAAACGCATTCTCGCTGTAGTGTGCAACGGAACTAAAGCTGCATCTACACAGTTCAATATTCCAATCGCGTATGCGTGCAATCTGGGAAGAATATTGAAAGAATCAAGTTTAAAAGGTACGTTCAATTAAGATGCATGAAGATTTTGTGTCTACATGGTGCGCCGTTTTGAACGTCGTCTTCACTGCGTAAATATGTTAATTAATATTAAATAACAATCTTGCATTCATTGCTTTAAAGTTGAAAGAAAAGTTTAACCGTGTAGTTGCATCTTAATGTATTCATGATCATCGGGAAACAGTTGGCGACAACGACTAAACAAAAGAACGACCATGCGATAAATTGATAGCGATAAATCTAGCTGCAAAAATTATCGCAAAGTGTGACTGTGATTGGTTGGAATTTAAAATTTCATTACACTTCATTGGTCGCAAATGGAATGACGTCATATAAACGATAATCAATTTTTTTTTTTACTCATATACAGATCCGGCTAAACGTTTTATCACTAAACATGGAGTAACTATTTATCACGCACCATTCGTTTTTGTATATAACGAAGGTCTAAGGCCAACTATATGCCAATATTAGTGCATCAAAACATAAAAAGAAACATAAAACGATCGGCGAAGAACTTGTTTCACCAATTGCGCCTGCAACGTACAGGAGTCATTACATGCGGAAAAATTATTAAATAATAATAATAATGAACTATTACGTAACTAATAATTCCAAGCATTTTATATCACATCATTTCCTGGAAGTGACCGCAACCGCAATGTGTTGGTTATCAGAATATTTATGAAATTGTAGGAAGCGCTGACCAAAATAAAGGAAGCCATTGCTATCAATGAGGTCACTATGTGTATTCTGAGATATACAGATAAAATAACATGTAAACAAATACAATTTGGATGAAACTGTTTTCGATCTTTATATCTTATAAAATAATGTATTTAATCATCGAAAACTCTTCAGAAATTTGTATACACTAATTCACTAATATATTGAATTCTGTTTTCATTGTTACTCCTGCTGTATCGTGAATATCGCTTAATTTGTAACATTTTATAAATAAAAAGTCGGACTCTACATAGCATGATCGTCAATAAGATAATCATGACCATGCATAATTTTGATAAGGCATTAACGGTATTTCATTAACGAAAACTTGTTGGGCTTATGTCAATATCTGATTATTTAATGCTAACTAACGGATTGTCCCGTAAGTTTTAAGCAATAAGCTTCTTCTTCTTCTTCCCTTCAAGTATTAGGCCAAATGGCCTGTTACGATCTCACAGTTGAATTTTCAATCCAGCGCTTCTTTGGACGACCGAGAGATCTCTTCCCGTTTGGACGATAGTGGAGCATGACTTTTGGGATTCTATCTCTATGCATGCGATGCAGAAGATTTATCCAGTTGTTCTGATGATGTTTTACGTGATTAATTACAGGTTCTAGTTGTGATTCTTCCATTACATCTTCATTGCATTTGTGATCCCATTTCGTATATCCCGCTGTATATCTCATAAATATCATTTCATTAGCCATTATTCTGCTTTCGTCTTTCTTCCTCAATGTCCATGCCTCACTGCCGTAACAAAGTACAGGTCTCGCCAAGGTCTTGTAAAGGCGAATTGTAGTATGCCTTTATAATAGGGAAGGTTTCATAAGCCAAGACATCAATTATTGAAGACTGGACGTAAAAAAAAGGCTATAAGCGTAAATATCGTTAAAAATTAGTTTTTTCCAAGAAGAAAAAAAAAGAGTATGTTCCTGGCTCAATCCATTAAGAAAAATGGTGTCTCGTTGTAGTTTTATTTAGGCCCTAGCTTCTCCCATAGACGTGCAAAACGAATGATGTTACTATTATTAGGCCTACATTACAAGTCGTACATGAAAGCTCTACAGTTTGTTTCTTTGGCACTTGCATACTTTTTTATGTCCAGTCTTCAATTCACAAAATGTTTTCAGTGTGTTTTCCGTTATATTGTAGAGGAAGTGTTACTTACTTTACTTACTTACTGGCTTTTAAGGAACCCGGAGGTTCATTACCGCCCTCACATAAGCCCCCCATTGGTCCCTATCCTGAGCAAGATTAATCCAGCCTCTATCATCACATCCCACCTCCCTCAAATCCATTTTCATATTATCTTCCCATCTACGTCTCGGTCTCCCCAAAGAGCAAGTGCTACAAATATAAAATAGGGATACAAATATGAAATAGTGTTGATATACGGCAGACGTCTCAATAGGGTCTCCTCGGAGCATTTCCTCCTCTCTCTATTTTTTTATGTAAAAGTGAAACAAGTTGCGTGAGCAGTTCGTGTATCTCCGGATGACGTCACTGACCGCGACGTTTGAATAGACATCTATGTTGTCTCTATCTCCGAGGAAAGGATGTCCTTATTACCACAAATGTATGAAGAAATAAAAGCTTTGACAGGGAAAGCGAAATTGTGGGAGTCGCAAGTTTCAGTGGGTAACTTTTACCACTTTATTAACCTAAAATTGTTACCTAATTTCAATCAAGACCAGTGCAACAAATATAATGAAGTACTGAAGGACTTGAGAAAAGAATTTGAAACCTGATTTAAGATTGTTTGTGAAATTCTAAGATGTTTTGGTTATTTTTAATTATCGAAAACATCACGAACTATATTATTTAACTATTATTGTAATTAATGTATTAATATTGACGTATCGTAAAAGGACGTAGTTTAACAACCAACAAGTTTAATTGTAATTTTGTTATTCTTTAATTGAATTTTATATCATTAAGTACAGTGTGAACTTAAAAAAAAAAAAAGAGATACCAAAAACATTTACTAGAAATGAAGTATTGTTATTTAGTCAACTGTCCGAAGACAGGTCGAACCTCACAAGTGATACCAACAAGGCACCACTTAAAAGACAACTAGGCCAGGAGATAATGGGGTAGGGTGGCCAGTTCCTTGTGCTTAAATAATTACGTAACATGTATGGTTGTTCATGCTTCAGATGTCTTATTTTTACTCATTGATATATCATTAGAAAATAAATGTATTATTATTATTATCATTATTATTATTATTATTATTATTATTATTATTATTATTATTATTATTATTATTATTATTATTATTATTATTATTATTATTGCAAACTACTTAAGAAATTTTATTCCTTCCGAAAATAACCGTCTATTGTGACAGTACAACTCATGAATCAACGATCGGCTATCTTCGGGTACTGCGCTTATCTTTTCTGCTGACTACGCTATCTACATTTGCTCTCTGTAACAACTTTCATGCGTTGGCCTTGAGACGCCTGATATACGGTCTGAGACGTGTTGCATTCTAGTGGAGGCCTTCCAAATTAAATTACTAAGCACTGATAGCCTCTTTCACGGGAACGTGTTAGTTTGCAGTTATAGGTCTCGCAAGCACGGAATACCGACGGAAGGAATACGAATCAAACACTGCGATAAGGAAGAGCGGGCGACAAGAAAGGTCACGAGATAGCTTGAATGATATTCAAGAGTACAGTCGGAGCTTGAATGATATTCAAGAGTACAGTCGGAAGAGAAATGACATCGGTAGAATCAGTCTTGCGTTGTGATAGTTACATTACGACTTTAGTTTGTTCCAGTGGATGTGAATACGTGTCTTGTATCGCACGGTATTATTATTTCATTCGTAAACATATGTTGCGCGTTTAATTAGCTTCGAATTTTTCTCTTGCTACGATCTTTATTTCCACAGCGATGTCCTCATTTGTTCATCTTCTTGGAAGAGACAGTACTTCCATCGGCTCGCACCTCTCCCCCATCGGCGTGCCTACATACACACGTCAAAACAGACAGCAACGCCACCATTGTTTTTCGGTAATCGTTTTTTGCTCGAGCTATAGAAGTGAAACTCTTGGAACGTTTATCATTATTGCGTTTTCGATGAAAGTGAACATTTTGGCGGTAAGTTCTTTCTTTGAATATACAGAGTCCGTAAAAAAATGGATAAAAAATATACACTCTTTGTCAGACTGTATCGGGATATTGATATTGCCAATTGATTTGAATTACGAGTATGTTGTAGTATGGTCTTTCGCTCAATAGATGTCGGTACTTTCATCAAGATTGTAGGGCTCTGAGTTCTGAATCCACAACTGGCCTACGTCCGTGTTCATTACACAACGGAGTGAGCCATGAAAATTTTAGCTCTCCTTGGCAACGGTTTGTTGTTAATTGATTTGTATCTTTCATCTATACTAATAATAAATCTGTAGCCGAAATTTTTCTGGTAATTTTCGATTTTCCAAAAATAATTGATCCTAACATATATAATTAACCACCCTGAAACCGAAAATCGCTTTTTTTTTATTTTTGTTTGTATGTCAGTCTGTCTGTCCGTCTGTATGTTTGTTACCTTTTCACGCGATAATGGCTGAACGGATTTCGATGAAAATTAGAATATAAATTAAGTTCGTTGTAACTTAGATTTTAGGCTATATGGCATTCAAAATACATTATTTAAAAGGGGGGTTATAGGGAGGCCTGAATTAAATAAATCGAAATATCTCGCTTATTATTGATTTTTGTGAAAAATGTTACATAACAAAAGTTTCTTTAAAATAATTTGCGATACGTTTTATTCCTTGAAAAATTTTGATAGGACTGATATTTAATGAGAAAAATGAGTTTTAAAATTAAAATAACTGCCATCTAAGGCCGTGTAATGAATTAAAAAAAAAATGACTTCATCTATAAGCGGCCTTGGACAGCAACAATCGAAAGCTATGAAAGATAGCCAAGAGAGAATGTTTCTGTGTTCGTATAAAGTAATATCGGAAGCTAAATTAACCGATTTGTATAATTAATTCTTATTTCACCATTGGGAAGTGTAGTTTCTCTAGATGGACATAATGCTATAATGTTATTACAGTAACTTCTGATATAATATAATATAATATAATATAATATAATATAATATAATATAATATAATATAATATAATATAACATAATATAATATAATATAATATAATATAATATAATATAATATAATATAATATAATATATTATAATATAATATAATATATTATAATATAATATAATATATTATAATATAATATAATATGTAATATTATATAATATAATTTAAGTTATTTGAAGGGTTCAGAACCATAGTGGGCAAGCGCCATTTACTGAATACGTAGAAAACAAGGGTTAAAATTAAGTTATACCATAATTCAATGGAAACCTATAACAAGTAAAATAAAATATACACATTAAATCTAAATGATGTCAATCTTCATTAAACTATGGTTGCATGTAATAAAAATTAAGAAACAGGTTAGAGCAATTGTCATTGCACCAAATGAGTGTCTCTGGATCAAAATGATCGCATTTTAATTATTTGGATGCAATTTAAATTAAGTAACATATTAAACGATTTATCCTTCTATCAAACACGAATGTTCCCTGGATCAAATGTCCTATTTTAATCATGTAATTACTTTATATTTATTTCTAACGGGTGCAGCGGAGCGCACGGGTATGGCTGGTACTAGAAATAAAACTGTTCCTGAGTTTGATTTACTTATTATATTGTACTCTCACTAGACGATAGTGAGAAAACAAAATGGCTTGAGCACGCATTGGACATTGGATTGGACGAAGAGAACCCATTGAGTTCCCCCCACGGTCGCCATATCTAACCCCTATGGATTTTTACTTGTGGGGAACTGTGAAAGACCAAGTCTATCGACATAAGCCGCGCACACTGGAGAATCTTCGCCAGGAGATTGCAGCGGCGACCGCTCGTCGTTGCGTTGTGTCTGGCTCCAACGGAGAACATTTTGAACATCTACAGTAACCATGTGCTTAACTGAAGACAGTACTACATGTGTGATCAGTATTTAAATGTACAGGGACATCATTTTATTTTTACTTCAATTTTTTTTGTACCTGAGTTTTTGAATGTACTTCACTCCCACCCCTTCTACTAGTAAACTTCCAACCGTCCACAATACAGAGCCGAGGGCGCGTAAGCAGTACTGAGTGAGTACAGTACGTTCCAGAAATATGTTCGCGTTTTCCAGTGACGAAAGAGCTTTCAATATTGAATCACATTTTCGCACAGGTACTGTCGTCCGTTTCCATACGTCGCATCCCGGTTTCCCCCACCTGCTTCTGTTCGCTCATCTGTAAAGTCTAGTAGCTAGGCTGACTTAGCTCTTTTCTGAAAACATTAATTTCTGTTAGGAATTGGACGTCTACGTATTATTACACAAGTATTTAAAATAACTTAAATAAAAGGGTCTCGTTAAGTAATTAACTGTCACGTGATTCCCTCCCCCCTTTCTACGACCCTGCGACAAAACCACTTGAACGGACAGTAGATAGCATTTCTGAATAATTTTATCTTTTCGGATCGGGCTGAAGTGAATATTGAATTTACAGTACGTAAGGTACTCTTTTATAGAGTAGGTGTAAAATTATTTTAACATGAGTTACTCGTACGAAGGACGAAACTGGTAATTGGAATTAGGTACAATAGTCTATAGTGTGATAATACGCTCAAAAGAACTGAAGCCTGTATCGAAATGAACGGCCACCATTTTCAAAAATGTGTTTAAATATCCATATTATGATTATTTTTCAATTTAACTTCGTTCTCTATATTGTACGCTAATGTGCTGTAGACAGTATAATATACACTGCATAATGAATTCGTTCGCATGGATAGCTCAATTCGTGAGTAAAAACACTAAGTGTTAATAATGTACTGTATTTTGATTAAACAAAAATCGTAATGAAAATTATCAAACTCAAAATTGCGATATTTCCTAGTTTACGTAAATGGATGAACTACTTTTCTTCCCTCCTATACCAACTCCAGTCATGGAAGGGGCAGCAAACGGTGTTTCCTGTTTCAATCGTTAATAGAAAGATATAGCCAGATTAATATTAAAAATGTTAGTAAAAATAAAATGATGTCCCTGTAAAACAAACACATCATAAATAGTTTTCGTTCCATAAAGAGTGTATACAATTTTTTTGCGGACTCTGTACATTGTCATTCCTCAATGTTAGAAATACTTACTTACTGGCTTTTAAGGAACCCGGAGGTTCATTGCAGCCCTCACATAAGCCCGCCATTGGTCCCTATTCTGAGCAAGATTAATCCAGTCCCACCTCCCTCAAATCCATTTTAATATTATCTTCCCATCTACGTCTCGACTTCCCCAAAGGTCTTTTTCCTTCCGGCCTCCCAACTAACACACTATAAGCATTTCTGGATTCGCCCATACGTGCTACATGCCCTGCCTATCTCAAACGTCTGTATTGAGTGTTCCTAATTATGTCAGGTGAAGAATACAATGCGTGCAGTTCTGAGTTGTGTAACTTTCTCAATTCTCCTGTAACTTCATCCCTCTTAGCTCCAAATATTTTCCTAAGAACCTTATTCTCAAACACCCTTAATTTCTCTTGAAATTACCCTTAATCTCTGTTCGTCTGTCAAAGTAAGAGTCCAAGTTTCACAACCATACAAAACAACCGGTAACATAACTATTTTATAATTTCGAACTTTCAAATTTTTTGACAGCAGACTGGATGACAAAAGCTTCTCTACCGAATAATAACAGGCATTTCCCATATTTATTCTGCGTTTAATTTCTTCCCGAATATCATTTATATTTATTACTGTTGCTCCAAGATATTTGAATTTTTCCACCTCTTCAAAGGATAAATTTCCAATTTTTATTATTTCCATTCCGTACAATATTCTGGTCATGATATATAATAATATACTTTGTCTTTTCGGGATTTACTTCCAAATCTCTCTCTTTACTTGCTTCAAGTAAAATTTCCGCGTTTTTCCTAATAGTTTGTGGATTTCCTCCTAACATGTTCACGTCATCCTCATATACAAGCAGCTGATGTAACCCGTTCAATTCAAAACCCTGTCTGTTATCCTGGACTTTCCTAGAGTAAAGTTAAAAAGTAAAGGTGATAGTGCACCTCCTTGCTTTAGCCCGCAGTGAATTTGAAAAGCATCAGACAGAAACTGGCCTATACGGTCTCTGCTGTAATTTTCACTGAGACACATTTTAATTAATCGAACTAGTTGATCTCTTTCACTGGCAGTAATAGTGCAGAGTAACCAAAAGAATAGCAATAGTAACACTAGTTGAAATGCCGCAATATGTCTTTGAGAGCAGCATGGGCCCGCGGACCTCGTAATGAGTACCAGTACTCTACATAGTTTTTAAACATGTTCATAAAAGAATGAATGAACCACAGTCATATTTCACTAAACTTGTTCCGAGACAGGAATAAGGACTTCAAGTCAAGTGTAACAATATCAGTAGAGCAGTATGCATATTTATTAATATTAATTTCTTAATATTTGCTTTAAACTATTTTACATATGAAAGAGGTAATAGCTACCTAAAACACGGAAAATTTCTGTCTGATTGGCTAAAGCAGACGTCTCAATAGGGCCTCCTCGGAGCACTTCCTCCTCTCTCTCTCTTTTTTTTTTACGTAAGAGTGGAACAAGATGCGGGAGCAGTTCGTGTGTCTCCGGATGACGTCATTGACCGCGACGTTTGAATAGACATTTGTAAGCGCTACGATTTTGTCTCCATCTCCGAAGAAAGAATGTCCTTATTACCGCAAATGTATGAACAAATAAAAGCTTTTACAGGGAAAGCGAAATTGTGGGAGTTGCAAGTTTCAGTGGATAACTGTTACCACTTTATTAATCTAAAATTGTTACCTAATTTGAATCAAGACCAGTGTAACAAATATAATGAAGTACTGAAGGACTTGAGAAAAGAATTTGAGAGGACATATCATAAGAATACGTACCTTAACAATCAACAAGTTTAATTCTAATTTTATTATTATTATTATTATTTAATTGAATTTTGTTTTATTCAACATAGTATTAACTTAAAAAAAGAGAGATACCAAAAACCATTTTCTAGAAATGAAATATTTTGTTGTTAGTCAACTGTCCGAAGACAGGCCTGAACCTCACATGTGATATCAACAGGCACCACTTATGAGGCAACTAGGCCAGGAGGTAATGGGGTAGGGTAGCCAGTTCCTTGTACTTGAATAATTACGTAACATGTATGGTTCTTCATGCTTCACATGTCTTCTTTTTACTCATAATATATAATTAGAAAATACATTTATTATTATTATTATTATTATTATTATTATTATTATTATTATTATTATTATTATTGCAAACGACTTACGAAATTTTATTCCTTCCGAAAATAACCGTCTATTACGACAGTACAACTCAAAAGTGCAGCTTTGTGGAATTTCTCCCGCGACAGTTACAACTTAGCTCGCTCATGCTTCTAATATGAATCAGCGATCAGCTGTCTTCGGGTATTGAGCTTATCTCTTCAGCTGACTACGCTATCTATATCTGCTCTGTGTAACAACTTTTATGCGTTGGCCTTGAGACGCCTGGGCTAAAGAGTGTAACAAATGCAAATGAACGCCGCTGTTCTAGATAGCCGCCGATAGATATCGCAGTTTCAAATGACACTTTTATGAATGCCGATCTCGTTATTTCTACGCGCTATCGAATCGCGATGGTATGAAATGCAGTTCAGTTATTTATGACGAGGATTGTTGCTGTCATGTCAGAGAAAATGAATATGACTGATGACAAGTAGGAAAGCCGGGGAAATATGAGACTCACAAACGAAGTAAAGTAGATAAGTACAGGATATATATTACATTTACGATGTGCGCTTTAATACCGCCACAACTTGCATGGGATGAATGTTCAGACTTTTAGGAACCTCAATGCTACACGAATTATAAGAAGTTATTAATAGGCATCGGAAGTTAAGGCACTATAAATGGTATTTTAGGCACCTAAAAAGACTCTAAAAACAATAAAAATAGGACAATAAAAGGCAGTGAAATTATATTGAATCATTCATAATTCAAAAAGTAAACTTCATAAGACCATAAATAACTTAAGGGGTTAGGTATAGCTTACAGCAGTAAAATTTTTGGAAATAGTCAACATTTTTTTCTCCATTACTTTATCTTGTATAATAATGAAAATTGGTGTATGTCAAACACTGTCCTTCTGCTATATGAAAAAAAAATATTTTTACGATTTAAAAAAAAATATATTTATTTTTTTTTTATTTTTTTATTTTTTATTTTTTTCAAAATTCAAAATGTTGGCAGTTCACGTGCAGTGATGAAGCTTTTCCCCCATAACTCAAAAACTTGTTAACCTTTTCATGTTCTCTCTCTTTTATTTTATTGCTGAAACTCATTTTTAAACTCATTTTTACAATATCATGCTCTTACAACTACAGTCCTTAACAAATATTTTTTTTTATTTTGTATAATAGAAAATCCCGATATTTGACCATTTTTAAAAATGAATTTATTTTTTATCAGACAATCTATCAAAGGTAGAGAAGTGATTTTGCATCACATTGTAGATATGACATGCATAAATACACACAAAAAAATTCATCACAGAATGTTGGATAGTTTTTGAGTTATGTGGGAAACGATTCATCACTGCACAGCGAACTGAATTTTTTTTTGGGGGGGGGGGGAAAGATGTAAATAATTTTTTTTTAATCGTAAAAATACTTTTTTCATATAGCAGAAGGGCAGTGTTTTACATATACTAATTTTCCTTATTGTATAAGATATAATAATGGAGGAAAAAATGTTGAATATTTGCAAAGTTGGAGCGAGTCTTGATGGGTGTCCACCTGTATGTAGGCCTAGGCAGCAATTTCGCACGACTATTCACAAGTACCATATATACAGGGACTCTTGTTTACTGTACAGTATGCGCAGTGTATTGTAAGCGAAAGTTAATAAGGGAGCTCCAAATTTTATTTCCATATCATATCCTGAAAAATTTTCTGGGTATTTTAGATGAGTAAAAATTCATTCAACGTACTCGTATTATTAAACTTCATACAGCCACACATAGCTTATCAGGATACAAACAATTATGAGAAAGGCAGTAGCACCAGAAGAAAGACTAGCAGTCACCTTAAGGTTAACAATATTTATATTTGGTTTCAATCTTTACAATTTACATAAGACATTACATACGAGTATATAAAGCAAGTTATTTAATATGTTTATGTTAATGCAGTTCGAATAAGTCAGTTTGACTTGATGAGAGCACTGTACTGTCACTAGGCGACAATGAAAGACCACTGGGTGTAGCCCACTGCAGGACGGCGTTCGTTCGGAATTGGGTACATATGTTGAAAAATGTATTGCTGTAGAATTGTAGATGAAGTCTGTTCTGTGTGAGGAGCCTGAATCTGTTGAAGTGGAACCATCTGCCCAGGTTGAGTCAAATGTGTAGACTGATTATGTGGTGGCATTCCAGATGAACTAAACACATTTGAAGGATAGGGGAAGTGAGAATTGATATGCATAAATGTGTTTTGATATCCTGCATGACTGCCTGACCTGGATTAGCTATTTCGTTGAAAAATGAATTTCTGTAATACTTGAAAAATTTCCACTTTTACTGTCAATATTCGTTGTGGTGAAAGTTTTCGAAAAGTCGGCAATAATGAGAGCAAGAAAGATTTATCTTCATCAATTTCTTCTGGTCTACTATCCTTCAGAATTTGTAGGTGGGATTCTTTGAAATTAGGCTTCCTAGACATTAATTTATTTTGTCTCTTTATTTCCTTACTTGTCAAAGACTTTCCGTTGCGTAGGGATAATATATCACAACTGCATCATTAAGCGGTTGTTTTGCAGCTCGTGTGCACACTAACATATTCTGACATGTGTTTCATAATATTGCGCGGTTGGCGCTCCGCTCGGAAAATAGAGCATGTTGCGTTTTTAAAACCGCTGCTGTAAAATATCAGCTCGTGAGTTCACATCAATTTGAAGCAATGTGTTCTATCAAAGCGGTTTTCTAACCGCGGCGGATCAGCGGACGAAAAACCGTCCGTGCGCGCTAGGCCTAAAGGTCTTTTTCCCTCCGGCCTCCCAACTAACACTCTATATGCATTTATGGATTCACCCATACGTGCTACATGCCCTGCCCATCTCAAACGTCTGGATTTAATGTTCCTAACTATGTCAAGTGAAGAATACAATGCGTGCAGTTCTGTGTAACTTCATCCCTCTTAACCCCAAATATTTTCCTAAGCACCTTATTCTCAAACACCCTTAATCTCTGTTCTTCTCTCAAAGTGAGAGTCCAAGTTTCACAACCATAAAGAACAACCGGTAATATAACTGTTTTATAAATTATAACTTTCAGATTTCCAAATCTCAAAACCTTACTCCTTTGCTGTGGTCGTGCCAGAGAATCAGTGCCATTCTGAGGCTTATTTGAAGGATTCGTAACAAGATGTTTTTTACGGTGATGGGTTGTTGCCCTTCGCCCAACCCCCAAGCTGGAGGACCACCCCTCATCGGCTGTCCGCGACTGCTTATTCAATATATTCACAGCTACCCTCCATATCTGGAGGCCGTCTCCTCGATCCGCAACCTGAGGACGCGCCATGCCGTGGTGATAGGGACCCACAATACATGGATAGAAATTCTTATACATTCAGAAATTTAAAATAAATATTATAGTCTAGAACACATGATCTGAAGAATTAATTCGTCAATTTAAGCACAGAAACTTAATCATAAACAAAAGCAAGAAAAGTCTTTTTGCATTCAAAATTTTCTAATGTTAATAGAAAAAAAAAAAGAGTTCAGACAAGTTTGGGGGAGCAGTGACCCTCCATGCTCCCTATATTATTTAAAAATGTTTAATATAGTATTTGTAGTTTATTTTTAATTTAAAGTATTCAAAGTTTAATTTGTAAAATGGAATACCGGTCACTTTAAGTGCCCCGATTTTTCACTTCAAGTTGGCAACCCTACGCAGAACAGAGACGGATATACCACACAATATTTCATATATTTTGATAGAGTATATACAAGAATAATCCTAAAAAGAAAGAACGCTTGAATGCTAAAAATATCGAAAAATTAGACATTTTATCGACAGTTCCCAATATTCTCAAGTATCAAGGATAATAGGAGCAGGCTTCGTATTCCAGCTACCTAAAGACTGAAGTTGAAGACACATTGGATATGTAGTACGCTGAACACAGGTACTGGAACTGATAAGGATATAAACAAACAGGTCGTCGCTGCGTGTTCGTGGAGTACAGTCAACTCCCGACATTCTGAAACTACCTATACTAGTAAGCACATGCTTGAACCATGATGTTCATTTTCATTGTGATCTTACCTTTGCCGTAAATAATAACGTGCATTCGTAAGTTACATAACTGGAAATGATTTCATGTTACAAGAAATTCTTTCAATAGCATATGACGTTATTTGTGCTGATGTAGTACAAGATATTCTTGTTGTCTAATATTTTTTCGTGTTTCATTACGATATTGCATGTCGCTCATCACTGAAAACCCACTAATTTTCTAGAAATTTCCTGAAATGTAGATTATTCAATTTATTAATTGGGATGTTGGCACTGAACATCATGGTAGGTTACGCAAAT